>NC_041218.1:48028774-48037213 GCF_002837175.3 Physeter macrocephalus
TGTGTGTGTGTGTATATATATATATATATATATACACACACACACATACACTTTGATCATTATAATTTCCCCGCTATGCATTTCTAAATGGTTATAAATGAACTGAATTGTGGTGGGAAGAGGTCCCGGGGATCTTAACAACTACAATAACTCTCTTGTAATTTGCTGTAAGCAAGTGATTTCAGTACCGATTTACTCTTTTACTTGAAGTTCATAACAAAAGCAAACAGGTAGATTTTTGTTAAAAATCTACAGGTTGGTAGATCTTTAAGGCCTTGCACCTAGATAAATGCATACGTCAGACTAAAGAAATTAGCTTTTGAAGCAAAGAGGGTGGGAAAAAAGCCAGCCTTGCACAAACTGAGAGTTCAGTCCACCTGTTTGAATAAGTATTTTTAGACAATTCTGAGTCAGGTTAATAATGAATACAGAAAGAGTTATTATTAGCATTGTGACTTACTCTATGAAGATGCACTGAAGAAAAAAAGAAAACTTAGGAATAATGAATTGGTACCTCTCCCTCTCTTCCTCGAATTTGGTTTGTAAATAGGGATATCCAGCTAGCTGGTTCCTATCTGGGTGTTGGTAGTCTGTAGACATGTTCTCCTCCCTGCAGCTTTTCAAGAGGAACTGTCAGGTTATGTGGCAAATGATTAACTCTGTCACCCTGGATTTTGCATGCCTGCTTTTCAGTATGATGAGCTTCAGTCTTGCAATGGAAAAAAAAATACAAAAGTCACCTGAAGTCTTACAGTGCAACAGTTTTAATGGTCCACGCTAAAACAGGCAGTACAGTTTTGCAGTTCAACATTAAAAGCAATCCTGCCTTACTTAAAATGCTTCTACTTAAGAATGCTTCCTGCTCTGTCCCATCCCTTCACTTAAGGTATGTCTACAGAAGTACTCCTAAAGTGCATTTCTCAGGCATTAAAGATAGCAGTGTGATTTGCTTTCCAATAGCAAGTTCGGAATCAGAGCATGCCGTCCTTAGTGGAGGGCTGCGCAATTCCAGTTGAGCTAAGGTCTCTTACAAAAGTACCCTTCTCACTCCCACGGGCGACGCAAAGGAGGCCACTGAAGTTTTTTGAAAAAAAATTGTGCCAACTTCCTCTGCGGTATCTTCTCTTACCACGAATAAATATTTAATGCATCCTTGAGTCGTGATATACGGAACACTCAATTGTCACGTCAATTTCCAGGAAAATAAAGTCTGGAGGCCTTGTGCGAATATTCTGAATTTGGTGGGATGAGACTCCAAGTACAGGGGCGGGGCAGAATTCTCGGGTTTAGACCTGGGGGTTGGGGAGGCGTGGTGCGAAGAGAGTCCCGGAGCCCTCGGGCTACTGCTTGTCGTCGTGCGGGTCACCAGAGAAGCTCGCCTCCTCCGAGGACCTGACTCCCTCGGGGAGCAGAGTGGCGCGCACTTTCCTCTTCTCCTTAAAGCGGCCCGAGCGCGAGATCTTCAAGTTTCGGCGGCTGTTGCCCGATTTCTCCCCGCCCAACTTGTCTGGCTTGTGGGGCTCGCCGGCGCCCCCGAGGAGATTGGGATGCTGATTCTCCCGGGAACTGCTAGTCCAGTCGGGGCCAGGCGGAGCGGGCGCCGCGGGTTCCCCGGGGTCAGGCTGAGCGGGAGGCTTCGCACCCCCCGCGGCGTCCTTGCTTTTCTTCCTGCTGTTCTTTAGCGAACTCCACCAGGAGCCCGAGCTGCCCGTGCCGCCGCCGTCGGCCATGGCCAGCGGGGCCAAGTGGCGGGGGGGGCGCGGCGAGCGGGGAAGGGCCTCAGCGGCAGCGGCGCCTCTCTCGTGCACCTCGGCCCTGCCCCGGCTTCTCGCTAGCGGGCTGCGGGCTGGGAGCCGCCGAAGCAGAGGCTTGTGCTGGGGAGGAAAACAAAACTTGGTTACTGGGTTTGTCGAAGTCACGTGCCCCTCAACCCCACTTCCTCCCCTTGGCTCCGCTGGCACCGGAGCGGCTGGGGTCCGAGGGTCCGCTCAGAGGGCACCGCCGCGCCCCCCCCCACCCCCACCCCAGGGCGCAGGAGGACGAAGGGCCTCCGGGGCGCCACCCTCTGGTCTCGAGACTGAGTCTTGGCACTCCCTGGCCTCAGCCTTAGCCTGGCTTCCAGGATAGCGCAGTGGTCCGCGCGCGAGGGCCACCCAGGGGTGGGTGCCGGGGCTTCTGGATTAACCAGGCCCCAGAGGGAAAATGGTCTGTCCTGTCACTCTGCCCGTTTGTAGACGAAGCCCAAAGGTGACCCACCGGGTCCAGAAGGGCACCTGCGAGGAGGGCGCCCGGAAGCAAGCGCGCCCCCGCTATAGGTGAGCAATGAACATTAGATCCCTGTCAAACAGTCCCGAAATTTCCCTCAAAGGTTTCTGCTCCCTAGACTTCTGTCCCGGGATCCTTTTTGATGTGATTCTTCGGGGGCGGGGCGGGGCGGGGCGTGGGGGGCGGATTTACAGGCCTGTAAGAGCGAGGGACAAGCTCATGGTGTTTGTTTCTTTTAAATTCTGCTTTCGACAAAACTTCTGCCTGATGACTTTCAGAGAAGCAGGTCTAGACCTAACTTCCCTTGAAAACCGCCATCCTAACGCTTCCTTTTATTCCCCAGAGACCAATCTTGCGTCTCTTTGAAGCCACCCGCTGCCTGCGGTTGAGATGAGCCCAAGTCCCCTTCCCTTAGTTCTGTATTAAAATATGCACCGCGTCTGTTTGTACTAGGCAACTCAACTCTTGGGATTTTAAGTTACAAATTAAAGGCTTCTGTTCTTTTCCTTGCGCAATTCCCTCCTCCAAAGGAGAGAGCGCACAACCAGGAACTCCAATTTGCCTCTTCCCAGCTTTTAAAATAGCACTGCGGAGCGAAAAGGCTGTTTGTTAGCACCTAAGGTGCGAATGTCGGAAGCGAGGCTCCTCTGCTCATTTTCTGTGCTGGGTCTATGCGGCACTAACTCCACGAACGAGCAGGATTCGCTGGCGCCGCGGCTCATTTCCAGGTTTCCGCTGGGCTCCTTCCCATCCCACGCGCCCGGCGCTGCTGGGATTCGCCCGCGCTGGAGAGCGAAACTTTGGCGGTGTCTGTGGTTTGGAGGTTCTCCTCCCCCAACCGGGGGGAGAGAACCGGAGGGCCTACTCCGGCGGCCGCAGCGGCCTCCCCTGAGCAAGGAGACCTTGGCACCAGCTCCTCCCCAGGACGCCCCGAGAGCACACTTGGGCTGCGACTTGAAAACAATAGAAGAAAAAACGGCCAAAAGTTCTTTCCTTACAGAAGGCACCCACACCCTCAGGCACAGTTTGCAGTTGGGTTTGCAAACATCCATTCCCCCTCCGCTTTATAGATCGGAAAAGCACCCCCAACTTATTCCCTGGTGGTGGTGGTGGTGGTGGTGATAGTGGTGGGTGTTCTGATGCTGCTTTCTGTCTTCTACCCTACGCTTTCTTCTCCACAATCAACGCTGTATGCACGGAAGGGTTTTGCACGAATTGCTCAAGGGAAAGATTGCAAATTACGCGAATTACGCAGAACGCCTGCAGCTAGTAACTTCTCCTCGGGCGCTGGGGGAGCGCCCCAGCGTGACACCCCGGAATGGGCTCTGTCTTGGCGGACGGAGTGTCACCCTGATCGCTCACCTGCTCAGGCTTCCCAGGACCCCGCGGCTCCGCGCCTCTCTTCCCGCGCAGAGTCAGGAGGGGGTGCGCTTGGGTTAATCTGAAGGTCGGGGCGCGGCGTCCCTCTGCGCGGTCTTGGAGAGGTCGGGTTTCTTTCTGGAAGGTGTGCTAGCCGAAATCGCCGCAGTCCAGCTAAGCCGATTGCTGTTGCTGGTCTCCCCTGGCTCCTCCAGCTTCCTGGCTCAGCGACGGCAGTAGCCCGGAGCTCGAAGTACGGTTGGCTCCGACCGGAGGCCGCTCCTCCGAGTGGGTGCCAGGCTTCACTGCCCCAGGTGAATGGGCAGGCAGGCTCTCCCGCCTAGTAGCCTTTCACTCTCCGGCGCGTCCCCTTTCCCTGATAGCGCCGCCCGGGAGCCGCAGGGAGATGGGATCTCAGGGGCTCACTCTGATGCACTGAAGCTCTCTACCGCGACGGTCCTCCGCGCGGGGAAAGACATCTGCTCACCTGCTGGTTATTCGCCAAGTGATTCTAGAAACCAGAGCCCCGGGGCAGCGGGAAGAAAAAAAATAACCCAGGAGGCGGCCACTGCTGCCACAGGTGCAGGTAGGAAGTTCGCGTTCCCGCCTTCTCAGGGGCTCACTCTGATGCACTGAAGCTCTCTACCGCGACGGTCCTCCGCGCGGGGAAAGACATCTGCTCACCTGCTGGTTATTCGCCAAGTGATTCTAGAAACCAGAGCCCCGGGGCAGCGGGAAGAAAAAAAATAATAACCCAGGAGGCGGCCACTGCTGCCACAGGTGCAGGTAGGAAGTTCGCGTTCCCGCCTTCCAGGGACGAGATTGGACCAGGTCGCCTACGTGGCGCCAGCCTTGGGATGTCTGATTGGAGAAAGGCTGCGTGCGCCGCTCGCGAGTCGGACTCCTGAAGAAGAAACGGGAGGGGAGACCGGAGGCCGGGAGACCGAGGCTGCAGGTGGGCTCCGCTGGATAAACGGCGTCGCAGCTCTCTCTCCCTCTGCCACTACCCCAATTTCTTTTTTTCCTTTCCTCTCCGCGTCCCCAACCGTGGCCGCCCAGCTCCCAGAATCTCAAGTTTTGTAACTTACAGGAGCCGTTCCATCCCCAGGCACAATGTTGCAGAGTTGAAGGCGCCCTGAGTTGAAAGGCTGTAATATTAACAAGTTCGTTAGGTGCCAGCCAGGCGCTCTTCCAAGGGCTTTCTGTGGATTACCTTATTTACTCCTCCTCACAGCAATCCTAGGAGGTAAGAACTATTATTATCCTCACGTGACAGGCGAGGAGAACTTAGCTCTGAAAGGCTAAACGGTTGCCCGAGGTTGCACGGCTGGGGAGGGGCAGAGCCGGATTTCTACCCTGGAGAACTGACTCCGGCTCCCGCGGTCTTAACCGGCACCTTATACCGCAGGCTGCCAGTCAGTGTTGGTCTCTTAGCACGACTCAGTGAGGATGTGAATTTCCTTCCCTCAGGTCTAGAAGTCCGTGGACAGCCACCGCGCCTGGAGAGTACAAATCGAAGTCAAGTGAACCCGCGGATGGCGTCAAGTTTCAGGAGGCTTTTGTTCCCAGGAACACAGGGGTGCTTTTTATTACCTGGACAGAAAGGTTTTGACATAGGCCATTTTCACTAATAAGGCAGAGGTGCAACCGGCTGCATCTTCTAGGATGCTTTTATTTTTCAAAGAACTATTTTGATGTTCCCTGAGCTCGTGTGTAACTCCTCTGAAGGATTGCGTATGGAGCAACTGACATCCCAGCGTCTTTGTTCTGAGGATTTTCTAAAGTGGTGAAATAGTGAAAGACATGATGCCTACCTATTGCATAACTTACAATATGGAATTCATAGGAAGAAATTTTTATAGAGTATTTCGATGTATGCCATATGGTAAAAATATGAATATTTTATATCCTTAACGTAGTTTAGCATTCTTGGATTTTTAAATGATATGCACAGCAGCGTGTATTTGAAAGTGATACACTTTCATATATTTCTTGGAATTAGTTTTAGAGAGGAAACTTGCAATCGTAGCGCCAGAACTGAACAAAGACAGGCCACCAACCATGAGAGGAGGACGGGACACGTCGTCATAGTGCCATCTCATAACAGAGGAGACACTGGACCAAGGAGGGAAGCCCTGTCTGAAGAACCCTCACCTCTAGAAAGTGGTGGAGCTGGGTTCCAAACATTGTTTGTTGATCAAATGGGTGAAAGAAGGAAGACATTTAGGAAAAGAAAATGAGTCCTGCAAATGGCTTCTCATCTAGCATGATTTAACAAAGGGCCAGCATTTTCTTAATAGCTGAACATCAACTAACTGCTGAAATTAAAAAATTCATTCTCTTACATCCCTCCCATTTCTAGTTAATAACTTTGAATATTTCTATATTTCATTGACTTGATAACACCTTATAAATAACCCTTGCATGCAGTAAAAACATTTAAATGGAGACATGAAAACTAAGGAGAAATGAGGCAGAAGGGACTAGGGAGGTGGAGAATGGGTGTCCCTCCAGACAGAGGGAATAGCACGTGCAAAAGCCATGAGCTGTGAAGGAGCTTAGGATTTTTAAGGAGCAAAGAGGTGGTTAGTGTGATCTGAGTACAAAGTGAGCTGAAGCACAGCAGGAGACAAAGCTAGAAAGGTGGGTGCGACCAGACCCTTCAGGACCTGGTAGGAGTTTTGAACATAATCCATTATAGAGGAAGTGACATGGTAAGATCTGCACTTAAAATATCACTGAAACTGTAAAGAGTGGATGGTAGAGTGGACAAGGTGGGGCTACGGGAAAACCAGTTAGGAACTGTTGGGGTATTTCAGGTGGGATATTTTGATGGCTGGTGGGAGAGTGCTGGCAGTGGGGGAGGTGAGAAGAATTAGATGTATGCAAAAGAGATTTAGGAGGTAAAATCAACAGGACACGCTTTCATTCAGTTCATACAAAAGAGGAACCCAAGTTTAACTAGAGGCTTAAAACAGAGACGCTTTTACAGTCTTCCTTGTAGCTAGGAGCATGCATGCGATCTAGTTCTGACTTATGGGGCTATAAGGAAGACTTCTGGAAATGTTTCTTCCTAAATAAAGGACAGAGCCTTCTGAGAGAAGAACATCTTTTGCAATACCCTTGATTCGTATGTTTAAGTACGGTGTGAGGATGTGCAGCAGCCATTGTGCAACAGTGAGGCAACAGACATGGAAATAAAACCCAGCACACTAAGGATGATGGCATGGGAGTGTGACAAGTGTCTGGGTCCTTCATGATACTGGTGAGCCCCTGAAAGAACCCTGGAATGACCTATCTCTTGACTACTAGTTCGGTGAGATAAGGCAGATTCCTATGATTTAACCACAGCTTTAAATACAGTTTTCTGTTACTTGCAGCCCAAAACATTCCTTCTTGGTACAGTCTAGTAGAGCTATAGAAAAAACAGGATATTGTTCAAAAGGCAAAAAGGTAGTGTTGCCACATTTTTTTCCTTGACCAATCTGAAAAGTTCTTCCTGGAAGAAGGACTTAGTGAAATGTTTAAGTGATGGGGAAATTTTTAGAGGTGGGGAATGCATCTGCCAAAGAAGGCACTTCATTGAAAAGGCTTGGAGTTGGAACTTCCCTGGAGGTCCAATGGTTAAGACTCCACGCTCTCAATGTAGGGGGCATGTGTTCGATCCCCGGCCAGGGAACTAAGATGCCACATGGCAAGGCCAAAAGAAAGAAAAAGAGGCTTGGAGTTAAGGGAATGCGTGGATAAAGGTATGTGTACATGTGTACATACGGTGGCGAGGAGCATCAGATTATCTGAGACATCATGGTAGTTTGACTCTTAAAGATAGAATTTTAAATCAAAACAATTGACTTATTTTCCTCCATTTTTGGATCTGAACTGTTTAAATCTATAAAAATTTTCATAACCAATCCCATGAAAAAAAAAACGCACCCCAAACCAAAAAACAACAAAGAGAGTTAGTGTTAAACAAATATAGTTGTGTTCTGTAACTATTGATCTAGGAATCCCGCTGTTTGCTTCTATAAGGAGAACATGGGCTGTCCTAAACCTCTGTGTTGGTAAGCTATGAATACAGTATAGATGCATTTAAAAGTTGATTTATCTACCCAGTGAATAGTAGGTGACTTTCAATGTTACAGAATTTAAATATGCTTAGATTGGGCATTGCTTACATTTCTTTATAATATTTTTTTCTTGTCAGTTTTTATTTTTCAAAAATGTGTTGATGGTTTGAGAAAGGACACAGTTTCTTTTTTCTTTTCTTTTTTTAAAAAATTAAATTGTTTCTTTCTCGGGTGACCCTTTAAGTGCCATAAATGATTACACTAAAAGACAATAGATAATGAATTTCTAGAGAGCAGGATTTGCATACTAGAAATTAAAAGAGGAACTTTAGAAATTCAACCTGGCATTTGCAATCCTAGCAAATCTGGCATTGCATCAGAGGCTGAGAAATTGATTCTCTTCCTTTAAAGCGTTTATGGTGGGAACTGGGCAAAGGAAAACACATGGTGACAAAAGTTAAGAAATACAGCTAATCGGAAAAGATAGGCAGAACACTCTATAACATAAATCACAGCAAGATCCTTTTTGACCCACCTTCTAGAGAAATGGAAATAAAAACAAAAATAAACAAATGGGGCCCAATGAAACTTAAAAGCTTTTGCACAACAAAGGAAAACATAAACAAGACAAAAAGCAACCCTCAGAATGGATGAAAATATTTGCAAATGAAGCAACTGACAAAGGATTAATCTCCAAAATTTACAAGCAGCTCATGCAGCTCAATATCAAAAAAACAAACAACCCAAT
>NC_041218.1:48038011-48082250 GCF_002837175.3 Physeter macrocephalus
AGAGAGTGGCATGGACATATATACACTACCAAATGTAAAATAGATAGCTAGTGGGAAGCAGCCACGTAGCACAGGGAGATCAGCTCCATGCTTTGTGACCACCTAGAGGGGTGGGATAGGGAGGGTGGAAGGGAGACGCAAGAGGGAGGAGATATGGGGATATATGTATAGGTATAGCTGATTCACTTTGTTATAAAGCAGAAACTAACACACCACTGTAAAGCAATTATACTCCAATAAAGATGTTAAAAAATACAGCTAATCAAAATGAAGAAAAGAAAGATGATTTATATTCTCTTCATCCAAGGATAACTGTGGCCCACATTTTCACATTTACCCCATTCATCCTACCCCTTTCCTACCCCCGTTCCCTCCCTTCCATCATCCCTTTCTTTTATGGACTCTTCCCTTCTTTGAAAATTAGATTTGTCTCTCCTATGGCATTTTCCTTTATAGTCACCCATGTACTGGTAGTTTTAATATTTCTTTTCTCCTTTCTGTGTATTCACATCAGTGTTGTTGGATTTAGTCTGTAAACTTTTTAAAAAATAAATGTATTTATTTATTTATTTTTGGCTGCCTTGGGTCTTTGTTGTTGTGCGTGGGCTTCCTCTAGTTGCTGGCGAGCGGGGGCTACTCTTCATTGTGGTGTGCAAGCTTCTCATTGTGGTGGCTTCTCCTGTTGCAGAGCACGGGCTCTAGGCGTGGGAGCTTCAGTAGCTGTGAGGCACAGGCTTAGTTGCTCTGGGGCATGTGGGATCTTCCTGGACCAGGGCTAGAACCTGTGTCCGCTGCACTGGCAGGCAGATTCTTAACCACTGCACCACCAGAGAAGTCCCTAGTCTGTAAACTTTTAAAGAGAGGGTGTTGCACCTGTGCCTGAAGTTGGAATCCACTGTTCACAGCATCTCATCTTGTGCCCTGTCAGGTTAACAGGAATGTATACCTAGAAGTATAAAAATTATAGTCACAAAATATGACTAATCATGTCAGTTTCACACTTGACCTAAGCAAGGCTGGTTTGTACAGTTCCGCCTCCCTCCGAAATTCAGTCGACACCAGCTGACTCTTTGTAACTTCCCACGCCTCCTCCTTTTGTGGATCTGGTTCCTTTAGTATTCTTGGATATCATTGTATGTTCCTCATTTTCCTTAAAAAATTATTTGTAGGAAAATTTAAGACCTAAGACAAAAGTCACTTTTTCTAGAAAGGATTTTCAAGAGTTTAGGGACACTACCTGGCAGGACCACTTTACACTAAGTTCATGGCTTGAGGATTTTGAGATAACCAAAAACAAGAGATCCACGGGACCATTAGCCTATAGTCACACTCCAGGGACAAGTCCATTCCCTCCCTACCCGCCCCCCCATCTTTTCTGCTCCAAATTAACTTAATTGTCCATGAAGACCTGTTGGGGGGATGGGTATAGTTTACTTCTGGGCTGCCCGGAGCCTGAGGGTATGGCCCTTTGGGGTCTGACACTTATCAAGGGAAAAATCTTCTATTAATTGCTCTTTTTAGGATGAGCCCTACACTCACTTATAATTCTGTCCCTTATGCTCCAGGGGGCTATCAAAACTGAAGTTATTTTGGTGCCCAATTTTTTCCAGCAGGAGAATTCAGCCAAATAACCTAGCTGCCACTGACAGGAGTGGGTGTGTTTTAATTTTATTGTAAATTGTTTGCTTGGTGTTTGTCCCTGCGACTAGACTATAATATTCTGATTTATTTATTGTCTGACTCCCTCACTAGAAAATGAGTTCCATTTTATTTAGTGATCATTTACAGAACACTTTCTGTGTACTGGGTACATTTCTAATTGCTTTATCAATATTAAGTCATTTGATCTTCCTGAAAGCCCTGTGAAATAGGCACTATTATTATTATAGATGAGGTAACTGAGACACTAAGAACTTAAGTTACTTGCCCAAGGTGACACAGCCAGTAAGTATGAGAGCCAGCATCTGACCCCAGGAAAACTGGCTTCAGAGTCCAGGGACTAACTCCTCTCTGTGCTGTGTCTCTCCAGGAGCACTAGGGCAGGTCACTAATGAGTCTTTAGGACCTGGCATCTGCCTGACAATAACAGTTCTTAATATTGTTGAATGCATGACCATCCAACGCAGAAATGTGAATGCTTTCTTGGTTATAATATGACCAACTGGTAAAAAGAAATGTACTAAAAGTGGCAATGAAATAAAATTTCAATCTGTCATTACAGGTAATAATGGCCTGATTTTCTTTAATTCTGAGGAGTGAGTACAGTAGGTGGACCAAATTATCTGATAAATTTTTGCTTTTTTCTTAAAATTGGAAGAGCACTATCATGTTGCAATACCCTTTGAAGGAGATGTGCTTAGGTGGTAAGATGCGGATGGGGAAGAATAATGTAATTCTAGAGGATGGCTGCTGAGATTTTATTAAATATTGTACTTGGGGAATAAATGAATGATCTAGAGGACATGACATTTCAGAACAAGGCTCCACAGCACATCCTGACTCTCTCAGGAAACAAAGATAATTCCACTTTATTGTTTATTAGAAAATCACTGATGTAAATAAAAGTCATGTGTTACCACGCAAGGTAATGTTCTGTGGCTGGTCACCTGGTTCCAGGTCAGGGCCAGGGTAAACTAGATCCTGTAAAGGGTGACTTGCTGTCTGCAGTTGTTCATTTCCATTTTCAAAGGGTTGATTCGGTTATGCTCCATTCGCCAGGTTATATCTTCTCTTTATGGTTTGTCGATGTGTCAGCTCATTACATCACATGTGCACAGGGAGGAGGTGGATATCTGATGGAAAGGTAACATGATGCAGGAAGGGAATCTTTTGGTTTCATCACTTGCATCAAGGCCAGTATCAAAACATAGTTAGAAATCCGTAAGAAATAGCTGCTTTCTAAGTCACAGGCTGTCAGGGGAGGTGCACCAAAGTTTTGGGACTCAGCTTTCTGTTCGGTGCCAACACAGATAAATCTCACATTGTGCACTCCAATGAACATTCAGTTTCATCTACTTGATGTCATTTCACTTACATACTGGGGGAAACTACTTCAGCTGCAGCTATAAAACTTTTATAATAATGGCAAATTTTAAATTCTTACTCTGGGCTTTCACTTTACTATGTGCTTATCCAAAAGTGGATAGTGTTCTCACTTTTTTAATGGTAGAGCAACCCTGAGAGAGAGATATTACAAGTTCTACAGTTTTATCCTAGAAATTTGAAGCAAGTTGCTCCAAGTCACAGGACCAGAAGAGGTGCAGTTATTTTGATTCGGTTTGAGTTACTCTTTCCCTAATACAATGTTCTTTTAATATTGATATTTGAATCTCATATTGCCTTTTAGTTAATCATTAGATCAATAAATGTTTGTTGGTATCAAGGCTATTACATCAAAAGAGGTAGTCATACTTAAAAGATTAGAATTAGGTCATCGTCTTCTAAGTTTCCCACTTAGAATAATGCTAAATCATATGTGGTTGCTTAAATATTAAAGCCCTATGGAATCACAGAGCACTCAAAGCTCAAATTAACACTGGGAATTGTAATTATATACATTTCTTGTGAAAAGACTTGATGGTTGGTTTGAATTACGAGCTGTGTGGCTTTGAGAAAATTACTTAATATCTTTAGGCTCTGGTTTCCTTAAATGTAAAGTGGGGATAATACTATCTACTTCTCTGGATCGTTGCCAAGATTAAAGCAGACAATACATTTATTCAAGTCCCCAGCACAGTGCCTGACACGTAATAGGCACTCAGTAAATGTTAGTTTCTCCTTGACTGATTTCTTTAATTGGCTGTGTAGGAAAATCATGTAAACAGACTCTACAGATCAATCACTTCCAAGTGCTTTTGGAAAATAATGCGTAGAGAGTCTTAAAGTTCACTGTCATTATTGTTGGTTAGGGCCCATTGCTTTCCCCCCCAAGAACATAAGGTTAAAATTTACTGGAGAGTATTTAATGTACAACAATTTGCTCTGAATCTAACTTTTTTTTTCAGGAACATACTTAATGATTAAATCAAATCAAGCAGAAGTTTTCTGTATGTGATTCAAGAACGCTCTTCATCCTTTCGGCGCTGAAATTGCATTACCTGTCATTGAAGGAGGAAGTGTGCTCAGTTAAGCTTGAAAGCAATGTTACCAGTAAAGGATTAACAAATCATAAGGCAGAATCCTTAGAAGGAAGGTTACTACCAGACTGTGGCTGAGGCACAAGCCAAGGAATATGTTTAATATGTGTTACCCCATTAGCTCCTGGAATCTTAATATATAATCCACATCACTGAATCAGACCCAAAGGAGGGAAAGAACAGGAGCATCATGTCTCTGCTATGTAGACACGGCATTATTAATTGTTTTAAGAAATTAGTTTTTATTTTATTAAAGTAATATATGCACACAGAGTTCTAAAGTCAAATGTTATTAAGGCGATTATAGCACATTACAGGGGTTTCTTATCTCATTCCTTCCCTTAGTTCTCTTCCCCGACCACCTTCAACGATTTTGGCTTTTCGTTTCCGACATGTGCACATCTCTATATTTCTAATTAATTTGTGTATTATGCTCTCTTTTGATTTATCGATATTTGACCTCTATTAATTTCCTATTATGGCATTTGAGCATTTTGTTCTCTTATACCACCATGCCTCTGCTTCCTTTCTCTCATATCCCAGTACAGTGGTCATATTACAGCCTTTGTTTAATTGACAATTCCATGTTGATATTATTGTGCCTTTGTAAATATTGTTCAGGCTAAGCATTATAGTGTACAGAACATTATATTTGCTTTCCTACTTTTTGTCTTTTCCTAAAGTTAATAATGGCGTCTCGCTGCCCGCCCTCCCCCCACCTCAATCCTTTCAATCTGTTTGTTTTTAGTCCTATTTCTAATTCTTTCTACACTTTCCAATGGCTTCTTGCTACACTTTTCTACAAGTGCCATCATATCAGAATATATGTGTTCCATTTTGTTTTTCCTAAACATATCCCTCCTGGACACTTCCTTCTCCTTCCATAGGGACTGGCCTCTCTCTGTCTGTTGCACAGTCTCCTCCTGGGGATGCCTTGAGTCTCCTTCTCTCTTGGTGGAGTTGCTTGTTTTGCTGGAGCACATTGTCAGATGCGGCAGGAGCAGAAGGTATCGCGGTGGCCGTCTTCAACGTGGCTGTCTCTTTAGCCACACAGGACTGTTTATCCTCCATGCCTCGCACACATCATCCTCCTGGGAGATCTTTCTACCCTTATTCTGGACAGTCCCTTTGTGCCAAAGGTGCAAAGTGAATCTTGACGTAAACATCACACAGTATAATTAATAATTAGATCATGGATTTTAAATGTAAAAATATAAAACTTTTAGAAGAAAATATAGAACGTCTTTGGGACCTAGGGCTAAGTGAAGAGTTCATAGACATGGCTAAAACGAAGATCCGTAAAAGAAAAAATAACTAAGTTGGACTTCATCAAAACTGAGAAAAACTTTGGCCCTGAAAAACACTCTGTTAAGAGGATGTAAAGACAAACTACAGACTCGGAGAAAATATTTGCAAACCATATATACCTAAAATATATAAAGGACTCTCAAAATTCTATAGGGAAAAAGAATCAATTATGAAATGGGTAAAAGACTTGAACAGTTGTTTCACTAAATTGGAGATATAGATGACAAATAACCACATGAAAAGATGTTCAGCATCATTAACCATTAGTGAAATGCAAATGAGAACCACAATGAGATATCAATATGAACTTATCAGAATGACTAAAATAGAAAATAATGATGACACCAAATGCTAGTGAGGATGCGGAGAAACTGAATCACTTACACGTTGCTGGTGGGAATGTGAAATGGTCCAGCTGCTCTGGAAAGCAGCTTGATAGCTTCTTAAAAAAACTAAACATGCAAATGTGACCCAGAAATTGCACCCTTTCCAAACTGGAAACAATCCAGATGTCCTTCAGTGGGTGAAAGGCAAAACAGACTGTGGTAAATCCATACCATGGAATATTTCTCAGCAATAGAAAAGGATAGCTTACTGAATCTTAGGAATCATTTGGAATTGTTGACAGATAGCATTGGAAGGTGGAGTAGATGTGATTGCCTACAGAGAAAGTACGGCAAGAAGGCAGCCTTGGAGAGTGTCCCAAGGGACTTGGAGAGTTCTAGAGGGAGCCTGGGCAGAGGAGCCTGGGCAGAGCATGGGGGCGAGGGTGGTGTCACAGCAGCAGAGAGAGAGGGGGTTTGAGAAGAAGGGAGTGGTCAAGTGTGCCAGCAAATGAGAAGCCAAGTAAGCAGAGACCCGAAGCTGCAGTGAGGTTGATGGGGCTCCAGGGAGAGCACTCTGGTGGGGGGGGGGGCACAAGCACTGAAGCTTGACCTGGTGGTATGAAGGTGTGTCGCAGCACCTCCACACCTGCTCCCATGCCATCTGGCCTCAGTGATAACCCGTGAGGTTGGTGGGTCGGGCAGGGCAAGAAGGCATTAATTTTCAAGTTTCAGAGGGGAGAAATCTGGGGCTCAGAAATGTTGGAAGCCTTGATCTGTGACCGAGCCAGGTCTTGTGGCTCTAAATTCAGTGCTCTTGTAGGGCTCCCATGATGGCTTTCCACCACATCACGGCACAGGGCAGGTGTGGCTTGGCTTCAAAAACCCATTGGGCAGTAAACTGCTAGAATCCCCCTATAATTTGCTAGGCAGCAATAAGTGATGTCCTGTAACTCTGAAGAAAGGTTACTAAGGCTTACTAATAGTGTAAGCATTCTCATAAAAGTTTCCCACAGCTCTTGAGTTTTTAGACAAACATTTGTCTTACCGTGTGCCCCCAATACTATACTGAGTGCTGTGTACATAGATTATCTTAAGCCTCACAACTACTTCACGGAATATGTACCGACACTAGTTCATTATAATGACAAGGAAACTGAGGCTTAAGAAGTAAAGTAACTTTCCCAAATTATACTATCAGAAAGTGATAAGAGGCAGGATTGAAACAACGGGGTTGTAACCTGCAATTGAACTTGTGTAACAGGCAATTGAACTAGAGACTTAGATCTTCAGATTCTCCAAAATGAATTATTTTGAGGCTTAATCATGCCTACTGGATAGAAGGAGAAAGAATATGGTGAAGATTAGGTGAGTTATGGATAACTAGTTCCAAGAAAGCTTCAGTAACTGAAGGGTTCAGATACTGGACAGAACTCTAAATGGTGGACAAGAGTCAATATGCATTTTCAGATTCTTCTGCTTCTAGAATCACCCCCTCCTCCCTGACACCAAAATATTATAGGATATTTGAATATTTGTAGAAGGATTATTCTATTAATTTAGAAAGTGTTTGAGTGCCTACTGTGTGCGAGGCATAGTGCCAGTTAGGGACAGGGGTAGACTGGTGAGCAAAGTAGGCCAATTCCTGCCTTCATGAAGTTTACAGGTCAGACAATGTCATTTTAGAGATAAAGGTGGTTGCATAGTTATGGAGGTGAGAGGCCTTTGGGGACCTTGGTCTATGGATGTGGAGGGTCTTATTCAGCCTCTGAAAGCTTGAACATCCTTCCCAATGCTACAAAACTATTTCCCCTTCTTCATTAATAAATCCTGAGTTTCTTCAGGTATCCAAACACTTCGGAAAGGGTGGATTTGGCCCCAGTTCAGGTGAAACCCTGACTGTTCTAAACCAGTTCTTCTCAAATTTATCCTCCATTGGAATCACCTGGAGGCCTTGTTAAAACGATTGTGAAGCATCACGTGAACGACCGCGGTCACGTGAGCACAGTTTTCGCGGGCTCTGGCGGCGGCTTCCTCCGGGAAGTTGCGGTCATGGTCATCTCTCGGTCTCCCGCCGCCGGCCCGGGGGAGTGGGGGGGAGGAGGAGGAAGCGAGGGCGTTGCCAGGCGGCCCAGACGACGCCAGCACAGGAGCCCCCGCCGCTCTGCTGCCCCGCGGGGGCCTGCCGGACCTCTGCGACCCCAGTTCCCGGCGCACAGGCTTTTGGTGCTGTTGCTGGTGCTTCCTTCCTTGGCTTCGGCTATGATAATCCTGCTGACCCTCAGACTCAGGTTAAAAGGATATGCAGGTGAGTACCACGAAATTCATGCTGCGGTATGCCTGGTATTCTTGGCCCAATGTAGTTTTGTGTTTCTTTGGTGGCTTTTTGATAGACCAAGCGTTTGGAATACGATGGGGCACCATTATTTTTAGTTGCTATTTGGTTTTGCCCTGGGTGGAATATTTAATGCTTTTTGGCTGATGGAGTTTGGACGGTTATGTTTGGGATGGGTGGGGAGTCCTTAGCAGTTGCCCAGAATACGTATGCTGTGAGTTGGTTTAAAGGCAAAGAATTAAACTTGGTGTTTGGTGTAAGTTGGACTCCAGCTTAGCATGGCTGGAATTGGAAGAACAACATTAACATGAACCTCATGAGATGGCTGTTTTCTAAGGTTTAAGCTTCCTTGGGTTCTGCTGGTCACACAACCCTTGGGGTCACACTTATGACTGGGAGTATAACATGAATTCTTTCACTAGTCTGTGCCTTGGTCCTTGCTTATTTGAATCAGACAGCAGAAAGAATCCTTCATAAAGAACAAAGAAAAACAGGTGAAGTTATTAAGTTGACTGATGTGAAGGACTTCTCCTTACCCCTGTGGCTTATATTTATCATCTGTGTCTGCTATTATGTTGCCGTGTTCCCTTTCATTGGACTTAGGAAAGATTTCTTTACAGAGAAATTTGGATTTTTCTCCCAGACAGCGAGTGATATTAACAGTAGAGTGTTTGGGCTCCTGGTGGATAAAACAAGAAGTAACATCACCTGTGTGCAGTGGTGACCACACTTGCTTCCCACATGATGCTGGCCTATTTTTTTTTTTTTTTTTTTTTTTTCCGGTACGCGGGCCTCTCCCGTTGCGGAGCACAGGCTCCGGACGCGCAGGCTCAGCGGCCATGGCTCACGGGCCTAGCCGCTCTGCGGCACGTGGGATCCTCCCGGACCGGGGCACGAACCCGTGTCCCCTGCATCGGCAGGCGGACTCTCAACCACTGTGCCACCAGGGAAGCCCGATGCTGGCCTTTATGCTGTGGAACACTTGGATTGCTATGTGTCTCCTGGGACTCTACTATTCGTTGCTTGCCTGTGCATTGTGGCCAATGGTGGCGTTTGTAGTTCCTGAACATCAACTGGGAACCGCATATGGCTTCATGCAGTCCATTCAGAATCTTGGGTTGGCCATTATTTCCATCATTGCTGGCATGATACGGGATACTCGGGGATATTTGTTTTTAGAAGTTTTCTTCGTTGCCTGTGTTTCTTTGTCACTGTTATCTGCGGTCTTACTCCACTTGGTGAATCATATCCAAGGTGGGAACCTAAATTATTCTGCAAGACAAAGGGAAGAAACAAAACTTTCTCATGCAGAATGAGAAGTTTAAATGACTGTGTCATGAGAATGGACTGCACACATCATTGGTTTGAAAAACTCCTTTATTTTTTTTTCAAATTTAGAGTTTAGTTGTTAGGAAAAATAATGGTCTGGAGAGTTATTATATTTATATTTTGAATACACTTATTTTAAAGTATAATTCTGAGGACTGTTTTAGCCTGTGTCTTTTGTATTGCTGAAGAATTCTACTTTGGAATAGGCTCATCAGTGGTGAAGTTTAGAAAACTGTACCTGGTACATGCGGGTGATTTTGAGTATGGACAGTGAATAATGGAAATCTTTGGATCTAGTATTGAGATAATTTTCACAAAGAGTATCATAGGAATATGGCCTTTTCTTTATCTTAAAGCAAAAAAAAAAAAAAAAAAAGCTTTTGAGGGAGTAGAAGGGATTTTTTTTTTTCTTCGTCTTTTTGTATCTTGTCCATCATGTGCCCCAACTGCACATGCACACAGTTATTTTTAGTCCCTTATAGTTTCTTTGTATTCTGTTGCTCCAGGAGACGTGTGTCCAGGTACAAGCGCTGCAGCAAAGGGGCCCAGGTCCCAGGGCCCAGCCTGTCTCAGTTTGAAGTACATGGCGTAATACTGTATGCTTAAAAGTTTTAGAACAGCTTGAAAGTGCATTCCTTATTCAGGGTAAGCTTATTTACATCCTTTTTTTTTTTTCCGATTTATGGTATATTGTGTCATTATTCAGTTGTTAATTCTTTAGGCTTTGACTGCCATGTGACTGTTCTAGCCCATGGGTGTTGAAAGTAGGCCTTACCAGTTGGGAAAAGTCTGCTGCTGTGGAGGGCCTGTGTGGTCTGGCCCTTTCCTCTTTCCACTACCTCTGTGCCTCAGCTACAGTGAGCTGCTTACATTTTTTTCAAGTTGGTTACGTCTCTTCCCTTCTCAGGGGCTTTGTCCATGCTGCTCCCTTTGCTTAGACTATTTTAGCCAGGATTCTCTAACAACCTGGTTTCATAGGATTTATGACAGAAAATTTTAGCCCCCCACTGGGAACCATTCTTCCTGTGGAAACTCTTCCAGACCCTTCAGGCTATATCAAGTTCTTCTAAAATTCCTGTGATCTTTGAAAACCCCCGTACTTTTCCTTCGTAGCTTACCTCAGCTTATCATGAAGAATTTGTGATGAGGTATGTGTGGGTGTCTCTTTCTTTCGGTTGTAAGCTCCACGAGGGCAGAAACTGTCTCTGATACGTTAATAATGATTGTATTGATAGTGCCTAGCACAAAGTAGGCACAAAATAAATATTTTTTTGAATGATACATAAATAAAAAGGAGAGTAAACTGGGACAAAAAACAGATTGTGAGGCCCCAGCCCCAGTCAATGATTCAGGCCTGAGAAATTGCATTTTTAACAAGTCCCAGGCCATGGTGTTGCTGGCCAAGGGACTATACTTCGTGCCACACTGACCTAAACTAATCATGGGAATCTCATTCCCCTTGCTAGTGACTGGTTTAGCAATAAACATGCTATGCAATTCTGGCCAAGGTGTTGTGAGGGGATATATGTCGAGGGAAGAATTTCTTAGCTCTTAAATGGGACATGCAGGATGAGAAAGACATTGTCCTGCTTCTCCTTGAAACCACCTTCTTATATGATGTTTGTCAAAGCCTGAGGGAAATGCCAACAAACCAAGCATGATGGAACAGAAAGAACGACAGCACCAATCTTGGGGATGCCCTACGTTTGGATGTCTGGTTGAGATAATTAACGTGCCTATTGTTGAAGCCCTTTGCATCATAGTTTCATATTATGTGCAACAGATACTTTCCTGATGGATGAATCTAGTGCTTCTTAAAGGTTAATGATCATCTCCTTACTATTAGAAGTCAGTAATCCATGCTCAAGCAGCGGTCTGTATGGGCTGTTGGTATTATATTGACCTTGCCATGGACTTGGGACTTTGTGACTGTTCCTGATTATTCCAAGGTGATCATCTTGACCATTCCAAGAGTCAAGAACCTGTTGGCCCATAAAACCTGATGGGTTTTAGCATGTGACCCCTGTGGAAAAGAACCCATATCTCTCACACACACACACACGCTTATTCCTCACTTGATCCATGGCACTCAATTCCTGAATTCCTGGCCTAAAGAGGTCTATTTTTGCCTTGTCACACGTCTTTTCTGCTTAGACTTTGGAGTCTGAGCATCTCTCCTGGGTGGGCTGTTTGGCCTGAGCTTCTGATTCTTGCAGCCCTACGTTGCCTCTGACAGTAATGCCCTGCTCCAGTCCCATGCCTCCACATCCTCCAAACCTGCCAATTAATGGACTAACCTGGGTTTGCCCTACCTAAGGATGGTCCTGTGTACAATAATCAACATTTGTACATTACTATCCAGTTTATACTGAGCTTTTAGTTTTTCTATTCAGGATCTCAATGGATCCTTGCGTAGAAGCACTCTGACAAGAAGGGGAGATCAGGTACTCTGTTATTATGCCCATTTTCAGATTAGGGAACTAGAACAAACCAAGATTATACCCATTGTGTAAATTAGGACATAGAGAAAATCAGGTAATTTGAGTGATCAAAAATCTATTCCCGTAATACTTGCTTAACTCTTTAAGAACATTTTGAAGTACACAGTTTTTCAAGAAAGTATGTTAATGTTATAAATTTTCGGCAGCAATGAAAAATTTGCTCCCGTGGATGATTTATCATACATATGAGGTTTATAAGCCTATGAAAGGAGAGCTTTATGGGTTTTTCTTTAAAAATACAGGTTTTATCTTCTTTCTTTAACCCCATTCACTGTAAAGGTTTAGCAATGTGCCATGCACCACACTGCCCTCACTGAAAAGCTCCCGTTAAGTTACAGGGACTCCTTAGTTGCTATATCCAAAGGGGACTCATCACCTTATCATCTTTTTTTTTTTAATGTTCAATTTATAAATCCAACAAACTATAACAATTACTTTATTAAAAATTTTTTTTTATTACTATTATTTTCTAGTTTTGGCTGTGTTGGGTCTTTGTTGCTGCAAGCGGGCTTTCTCTAGTTGCAGCGAGCAGGGGCTACTCTGTGTTGCGGTGCGCAGGCTTCTTATTGCGGTGGCTTCTCTAGTTGTGGAGCACGGGCTCTAGGTGTATGGGCTTCAGTAGCTGTGGCACGTGGGCTCAGTAGTTGTGGCTCATTGGGTCAGTAGTTGTGGCTTGCAGGCTCTAGAGTGCAGGCTCAGTAGCTGTGGCGCACGGGCTTAGTTGCTCCACGGTGTGTGGGATCTTCCCGGACCAGGGCTCGAACCTATGTCCCCTGCACTGGCAGGCGGATTCTTAACCACTGCGCCACCAGAGAAGCCCCACCTTATCATCTGTAGCAGCATTTGACCCTGGTGACTTCTCCATCCTTGAAGTTCTATCTTTCTCTGCTTTCTTCTTACACTCCCGCCTCTCTGCTTCTTCCTCTGGCCATTTCTGACCTTCCTTTTAAAGTTCTCTAACTTTGCCTGTTCCTTAGACTTTATTGTTATGCAGGGACCTATTATTGGTCCTCTTTATTTCAGCTGACTATACAGTCTGATCTCATCCTTCTTTCTTGAGCTCCAAAACCATGTGTTCAGCCATTTGCTAGACATTTTTACATGGGTGAACCATTAGCACCATATGCATCCTGCAAACTGAAACCATGATTTCTCCCTGCTGAACCCCCTTTCCTTCCTGTATTCTCTTATCTTCCTAAATAGTCATTTAATTGTAAAAACCAGAAATGAGGGTGTCATTTGTGACTTCATCTGTTCAATCTTGGCATCAAATCAGTAAGTCTTGACAACCCCCTAAATATCTCTCTTATCATGACTCTTCTCCATCCCTCCTGTTGGGAGTCAAGTTCAGTTTGTCATTGCCTATAACATCTTCTTGATTAGCTTCTGTCTTTCTAATCTTACATCCTCTGGCCTATCCTCCATGTGTCACCAGACCAATCTTTCTAAGTTTGACTCATACTTGGCACACAAGGTTCCTTATTCCCTGGCGCAGACCTGCTTGTTTAATCTCATTCCCCCTCCTCTTCCCTCACATTTCATGTGCTGATTAAACCCAACTCTGGAGAGTTCTCTGAACTTTCCGTGCTTTCATGTGTTTACGGCTGGCACCTATGTACTCTGCCCGGGGAAGCCAGGGAGAGTCTCAGCAGAGAGGAAACTTCGAGTTGAGACTTGCAGGATGAGTAGGAGCGTGCCTGACCAGCATGTGGTGTCCACCATTCTTGATCCCACGGAGCCTGTACTTCAGTGGGAGACAGATGGACACACAATTGCAATACTTTGTGATAACTGATGGATTAGAAGTATGTACAAATGGCAGTAGAAGGCAGTGAAGGACGTCCTTGAGTAAGATAATATCTTTTCAACTCAGGCAAAAAATGACCCTGGCTTATTTGCATTTAAAAAGCAGCCAATGAAGCAAACCCCTCCAAAGCATAGGGTCTAACATGGTGCCTCACATGTAGCAAAATACATCCAAGTGGAACAACGAAATGGACTAGGACATTGTGAAACGAACCTGAAGACAAGGAAAGAGTCTTTCTGAACCACACTCATGAGACCCTCTATATTTTATCAAAATGGACTTCATTTGCCCTCTCCTCCTTCTCATCCCCTCTCCCGAATGTTGGTCCTCTAGAGAACTTTGAATCAGGCCTCTCCTGTATTTCTCTGTTCTGGGTCCCTGGGCACTCTTATTCAATTATTACCTTGGTTCCAATTATTACCTCTGGTGTCGCTCCTAAATTCCTACCTCCAGCTTGGGTCTGTTAGGGCAATTGCTCATGAAATATCTCTTCCTGGAAATTTCACAGGTATCTCTGTTTCATCATGTCCAACATGGAACTCATCATCCTCCTTACTTTTTCCACCCCTCCTCAAGAACCTCTGGCTCTCTTTGTGTTCGTTTCAAGAAATATTATCCAGTTGTCAAATTAAGCAGTGTGGGAGTCATCCTTGATTCTCTAATCCAATCTATAACCAAACGTTTTCAACTCTGCCTCCTAAATATAACTCAGTTCTGTCTATTTATCTCTGCCTTGATACCACCTGATCCAGGCTACGTCACCTTAGACTTACAATGACAACAACGAACATCCAAGTGACTCCCTGAAACTACCTTCACTACCCCCATCTGCCTGCATATTCTCTGATGGATCCACAGTCAAATGATCTTTAAAAAATGTAAACAAGATTGTGTCATTTGTTTCTTAAAACCCATTAATGCTAAAGGCAATGTGGTGTCCTAGATTGTATCCTGGAACCGAAAAAGGACATTAGCGGAAGACTCATAAAATCCGAATAAAGCCTGGAGTTCAGTTAATAGTAATGTACTAATGTTGGTTTCTTGGTTTAAATGAATGTACTGTGGTTATATAAGATGTTAACATTACGGGAAAGTGGGTGAGGAGTACATAGGGACTCTCTGTAGTATCTTTGCGACTTTTCTGTAAATATAAAACTACTCCAAAATTAAGTTTATTTTAAAAAAAAATTTGTAGCACCAGCGCCTTTTACGTTAGAGTCCAAAATCCTTAGCATGACCAGCTTTTGCTCTCCAGCCAAACTAAACTTATTATTTAATTCTTCCAGTGAGATAAACCTTTTCCTTGCCAGTATTCACAGTGTCTGGCCCATTAATAAGTGCTTGATAAATGTTGGTTGAAAATTAATGAACATAACATTTTTAAAAATCAAAAGATTGACTGTAAATTTGGGGATTTGATAGATCTTGGGAATTTGTAAGCTACCTGAGTTGGGTTTTCAGTTGGAGGTAGGATGGCCCAGGCAACACACCTGTAGTGGCGTGTGACTTTCCTCAACTCCCCGTATCTCCCCTCCCTCGTCCCTTCCAGGCTTCTGTCCGTGAAATTCTGCACCAGGCCCCTTCCGAGCTTGGAGACCAGGTGACCATTTATGTTAACGGGAGAGAGAAAAAGGTCTTCCCCCACCCACACTGCCCCGCCCCGTCTCCCACAACCCACCTGTGGGCAGTTTAACAGTGGGTTCTGGAAACAACGCTGCCTCCTTTCAGGTCTAACTACTAGAGTTATTCCAATGGCAGGAATTTCAAGCCAGGTAAGAGGAGCCACGTCAGGCTGCCAGATGGTGGGGAAGATAGGCATGGGTATCAGAGCAGGCTTCAGACTAAAGGCAGGTAGAGGGGATCAGGTGTTGTAATCACATTCGAGAAAAGGAGTCAGGTGAACCTCATTACACATTATAGAGCCCTGTTATAATAATACCCCTTATTACTACTCGGACTTGGATTTAACCCGGGACAAATCCTTTTCTCTCATGTGTCTTCCTTTCCCCTCCTAAGTCATCATTCTTAAAATAATGATGATAATAAGAAGTAACTATGACTAATTACTTTAGATCATCATTTCATCTAAGATGTCCCAATCAGAATATTTCCAAACCCAGTTTTTCAGATACGCGAATTCACTCCCACGGTCATATGCAGCCGATAAGAGGCAGATCTGCTATTCAAAGTCAAGTCTTTCTGGCTCCAAAACTTTTTCTGCCCTCCTGCAAGTTGCCTAGGGTGATCTGCTCTAAACACCACATCTCTCAATGAAGGACATAAACACAATGGGTCTTTATAGAAAGGGAAGCTGGAGTATTGGAATCTTAATTGCAGGCAGGCTCCTCAGGAAGAAGCTGGAGGAGGGAGAGTGGCCAGGAGGTGTGGACTCCGTGGGGTGTTTGTTTTCTCATCGTGTCTTGGTGATGGTAGACGCTTAATTGCCCACAATCCATCTGGGAGCAGTGTTTCGACTATTCTGCCCTCCTTTCCCCCAACATCAATTTCCTTCACGTCTTCCAAAATGATAGACAGAAGAATTTAATACATTTAATGCTTTTCCTTCCATTTACACTATCATAAATTACAAAGTATTGTTCACTTCACAAAATAAAACCATTTCCAGATAATTTTTTGACAGTATCAAGAAGTACATAAGCTACAACAAACAAATCTGTACAGTTGGGAGGAACAATACTAGCAGGGACCAAGCAGAACCATTCTGACCCCTGTGTGCCAGCAGAGTCCATCCACATAGCCCTTGGGACTTTCTAGGATGACAACTGCACTGCCCTCTCCCCTTTCAGCTCGCTTATCACACAGTAATTCTCTTCTGGTCACTCCGAAACAAGACTAGTGAGTAATGACGTGAATCATCTCAGATAATCAGAGGAAAAGAAAGATGTTGTAGCTGGGGTTAAGAAAAAAAATTTAGATTGACAGTTTTTGACGTTTTAAATATTTTACCTATGTTACAAAATATAGAAATTTTGGTGTGGAGAGCTCATGCTAAGATAAATGTAACCAATAAGACAGAACTATAGTAATCAAATCATATTAAATTATTATCCATCAGAGTTACTTTGATCAAGGAGGAACACATATTTGTAGAAACCAAACATTCATTCTTACTTTAAAAAACAGGCTTGTTTATAAAACAAAAATGAAAAAAATCAACAATGACTCTGCAGATTCACTTTTCATAAATATAGAAATATGGTGAAAATGCAACTTGACATTAACAGATGAATTCAGAATGCTTGCCTGAAAAGAAAGAAGTGCTAACTTTTTGCATGGCCCAGATATAACCGGTGTTTCCAAATCATTTAATGTAAAATGACCACGTTCTGCATGTTCTGTGATGTACACACATGACATGGAAAGATTATGACCAATTCCAGAACATACTTTGGGATTTCACAAAATTTTTATGGAAAGAAAATTTGTGGATGATTCAGACCATCCTACAATTGCTATAAGCATACACCGTACGACAGCAAAATGCCAGTGCTTAACAGCAAAAACTATCAAAAGCAGGGATAGAGGTGGGAGGTGAAATTTCATTGCAAAGCACTGATAAGGGACAGAGGTATGTCAAGATAATACTGCATTCATGGTAAACTTTTCAGGGATCTCAGCAAGAAGGCAGGACAAGGTACACAGGGTAATAATCAATGCACTGCATTGAGTTCTATTTGCTAAAATAAAGTAACATTCTTGCAGCTAAAATAAAAATACATTTTACAATATAAGTTTCATTTAACATTTAACATATAGAATTGTCTTCTTTTTGTAAGTAAGTGGAAAATGTATAACTGTATCAAGTACCTCTATGAATTAAGTTCCCTTTTATTACTGATAAGACTGAAGTTTAAAGGTCTACGTTGTTTTTTAATAAGTTAAAGAAAGATTTATTAATCACTCTTCCAGCAAAACAGACATACGAGGCACAGCAAAGACCCAGGCGAGGGCTTTTTCTCACCCTCATCCTTGCTGTTCTCCTGTGGAGCGGGCCAGTGTCTATGAGACACAATAGCCGACATGGCGATCCTCTGTGGTCCAGGAAATTCCACCACTTGTTTGGAAAACAAATCAAGTGTAAAAGATGTTTTTATTTCTTTAGCCTTATCAACTTAGATGGGGGCTGGGGCCATTCAGCTCACTTCCCTGGTGGATTAAAACAAAACATCTTCGTTTTCTATTAAAATCTGCACAATCAGCTTTTGGTACCGCATGTCATGGAGGGTGGTGAGGGTACTGTCCTCAGGGGGCCTCATCAGGGTGGGCCCAAATACGATCCCCAGATTTTCAGCATTCATGAAATTGTCCTTTTCATTCAGAGTCACCCTGCAAGACAGACAGAGGCATTATACAGACTCGAGGATGGATTTGTATACTGATTATGAACTCTGGTTTGGGAATTTGCAAAAGAAAATTGAGAATTGGAATTATAGAGAAGTATTTTTTAAAAGGTAATTTTCTGACTAAAACAATGTTTTAGATTATTGACATTGCCTTCAGCCAGTAGAAGTGAACTACTAAGTCAATCTGGTATAGACACACTTTTTAAAATTATAAAATCAGTCCTTCTTACTAAATAAACGTGGAACTCTCATTGAGGGAATATTGGTTTGAAGGGGCAGTAGATTATTAGGGGGACCGTGGTGCATACAGATTTAGTCTAGGCTTGTATGGATGTCGTTTTTTCCCCTCTTGTCGCTGTCTACTGGTCTGTATGCTGGCAAACCAGGAAGCTGAGGGCAGATTCCTTGTCTGCTGGCAGGGCTAGTGCCTGAGGAGAAAGGTCAAGCCATCATCATGGGACTGGGAAATGGCTGGAATGTGGCCAAATGGAAAAGCAGTTGGACATTATTTCTAGTTCCCACAGGATGAGGGCTGGAGCAGTAATTATTGTTGGAATTGAAAATCGTCATTTCATCACTAATCATTAGGGAAATGCAAATCAAAACTGTAGTGAGGTATCACCTCACACTGGTCAGAATGGCCATCATCAAAACATCTACAAACAATAAATGCTGGAGAGGGTGTGGAGAAAAGGGAACCCTCCTACACTGTTGGTGGGAATGTAAATTGGTACAGCCACTGTGGAGAACAGTATGGAAGTTCCTTAAAAACTAAATATAGAACTACCATATGATCCAGCGGTCCCACTCCTGGGCATATATCCGGGGAAAACCATAATTCGAAAAGATACATGCACCCCAATGTTCACTGCAGCACTATTTATAATAGCCAAGACCTGGAAGCAACCTAAATGTTCACTGACAGAGGAGTGGAGAAAGAAGATGTGGTACATATACACAACGGAATATTACTCAGCCATAAAAAAGAATGAAATAATGCCATCTGCAGCAACATGGATGGACCTAGAGACTGTCATAATGAGTGAAGTAAGTCAAAGACAAATATCGTATGATATCACTTATATATGAAATCTAAAAAAAAATGGTACAAATGAACTTATTTACAAAACAGAAATAGTCACAGATGTAGAAAATAAACTTATGGTTACCAGGGGAAAGTTGGGGGGAGGGATAAATTGGGAGATTGAGATTGACATATACACACTACTGTATATAAAATAACTAATAAGGACCTACTGTATAGCACAGGGAACTCTCCTCAATACTGTGTAATGACCTGTATGGGAAAAGAATCTAAAAAAGAGTGGATATATGTATATGTGTAACTGATTCACTTTGCTGTACACCTGAAACTAACACAACATTGTAAATCAACTATACTCCAATAAAAATTATTTTTTAAAAAAAAGAAAATCATCATTTCAACATCCAGGTTCAAGAACTGCAAAGCCTTTAAAAGATGAAGTTCAAACTCCAAAGTTGGCTTAATACCTTCCAAGTAGAATAAAATTATGATCTCTCTGATATTTATTTTGCTTTAAGGATTTAGGTTTTAGGATGTTCCTAACAGATCTAAAAGGGATTACATTCTCCAAAGAAGAGCAAAATAGGATTAACACATGTTTAGGTTTTGCACAGAAAGCCATCCCTTTGTGTTTATTCTCTTGAAGCTAATTAAGACTAGCCATTTAGCATTATTTTAGGAAGGGTAATTCAGCTTGCATTACCTTCACCTTGCAAAGTTAAGAGGGAGGTAAGAAAGAGGACATTCTTCACTTTCAAAGTGCTTGTATTTCCCCACTAAGTCAGGCACCACACCTGACCAAACAAGATGGCTAGCAAACCCACCATAGTAAAAATACTAAATAATTGGCATTTAAGATTCAACTGGCACATGTCAGCATTTCTCCCGATAATGATACTTTGCCTTCCAAAGTGTAACAGTTGGACACTGAAGGAAATAACTTAGAGCTACTTAAAAGCCACACTGACATTCAAGTCTTTTTTTTAAATCCAAAAATTACTTGTACTCTTAAATTCAATAAATTAATCAGGGACTTCCCTGGTAGTGCAGTGGTTAAGAATCCGCCTGCCAATGCTGGGGACATGGGTTCAAGCCCTGGTCCGGGAAGATCCCACATGCCGCGGAGCAACTAAGCCCGTGCGCCACAACTACTGAACCTGCGCTCTAGAGCCCATGAGTCACAATTACTGAGCCCACGTGCCACACCTACTGAAGCCCGCACGCCTACAGCCTGTGCGCCGCAACAAGAGAAGCCACCGCAATGAGAAGCCCGCGGACCGCAATGAAGAGTGGCCTCCATTCTCTGCAACTAGAGAAAGCCTGCGCGCAGCAACAAAGACCCAATGCAGCCAAAAATAAATAAATTTTAAAAAATAAATTAATCAAAATGGGACTCTTCTAAGCTACATGTTACATCCCTGATCACGCTGAATATGAGCGGGAGTATTTACATGTTTTAAAGGTAGAAAAATTAAAACCTCATGCCTTAGTGTTTCTACAGTGTTCTCCACTTGCTTCCTTTCACTTACTGAATGGATCTGTAAGTTGGTATAGACAATTATTTTTTTTAATCTAAGAATGGGCTGTTGCCATGTAACTTCCAGAAACACAGAGGAAGGCACACAGAAGCACCCTGATCCTTCCAACATCTCAAAGACCAACTGATTGACTTCACTATACAAGTACAGTGAAGGAAAGAGATCCATGGTTTAGGTAAAAGAGTCTGGAACCAGAGACTTAGTATCCTGTGAACACCCATCTCCATCTGTCTCACGTGCTGTCACACAGATAACCCAGTGTGTAGCCCTCTGTGGCAGGCACCCTCTGAGATGGCTCCCAGTGATCCCTGCCTCCTGGAATTCATACCCTTCTGTAACCCCCTCCCCTAGAGCATGGGCTAGACCTAGTGACTCGCTTCTAGCACACAGGGTATAGCAAAAGCAACGGGATATCACTTCTGAGATTAGGTTACAGAAAGACTGTCTTTCCTCTTGGGTGCTCTTGCTTGCTTGCTGTAAGGGCGGCCAGCTGCCATTTGGGTGAGCTGCCTATGGGGAGACCCGTAGGACAGGGAACTGAGGGCGGCCTCCGGAGAACAGTCAGCAAGAGAGGCCTGCAGTCTAACAGCCACTGAGGAACTGAATCCTGCCAAACACCATGTGACTGACCTTGGAAGTGGGTGCTCCCCGACTCAAGCCTTCAGAGGAGGTTGGAGCCTGGCTGTCAGTTTGACTGCAGCCTCATCAGAAACCTTGAACCAGAGGCACCCAGTGAAGCCACCTGGATTCCTGATCACAGAGACTGCGGGATAATAAATGTTTATTGTTTTAAGCCACTAAGTTTGGGGGGGGCAATTTGTTCCTCAGTGATAGATAATTAACGTGTCAAGTAAAACAAGCGATCAGAGTGGGAATGTGCTTGTCCAGAAGGAAGGCAGCCTCAGGAAGCTGGGACTCTCGTGAGCAGGAGGACGAACGGAACACAGAGCACAGGCTGGCATGGGAGGAAGACGCAGAGGCGGAGGCAGTGCAGGCAAATGGTTAAGACAGAGTAAGGGCCATGGCTCAGACTGGGTTTCAGTCCTGGCTTTCCTGCATCTCTTTGCATCACTTATTGAACCTCCCCAAGTTTCAGCAATGTCATCTAACAGTACCCCCCTCATAGAGATAACACATCTAAAGTGCAGGGCGCAGCCCCTGCCACAGAGTGAGTGGCTGGCAGTTATGAATGGGGCTGGACTGGAGAAGGCGGCCTAACTCACTCTGAAGGGCGGTCTGTCTGCTCAGCGGGCTGGGGAGGCTGTGAACTCTTCCTGATGCATTAACTGCTCGGGGCAGGTAGGGACTGCAGAAGCAGCGCCGAGGAGGTGTCAACTTACTTCTTTAGGTGGATCATCAGGTACCGGAGGGTCTCATAGTGGGCAGGAGGAAGCAGCATCAGCACGTCGTGGACCGCTTCCAGCCTCTCATCCGCACTGGAGATTTCTGTGAAGATCACACGTAATGAGTATTCGTGCGGTGTTGAAACATTAAAGTTTTCAGGGAAGTGACGAGAAGTTTGGTTCGTTCAGGTTGCAGAAAAAGGGGCGGCCTACTAACATTTCACATAAAGTAATCGATGTGTCCGTGTCTTGCCGTGTTCCAGAAAAGGGTTTGAGGCTGGGAACCACGTGCGTATTGAACGTCCACTGGCTGTGTGGCAGGAGGCTGCCCACGGTCCTCGCCCTCCAGAAATCTGCAGCCCTGTAGATGCTTGCTGGTGGCACATGCACCGACTGTGTTTTGCCCATCTTCTGAACACTGGATTTGCTAGAAAACTCACTATCCCCAGCTTTAGTTTAAATGGGACCACACTTGGGAGCGTTCTCTTGAAGTTGCCTACCAACTCTTTCCGTGGCAGGGCTTCCATGACGGAATACACTCTACAACGCAAGGGCACTGGCAGGTGAGCCAGCCAACTCAGTCTGCACTGATGGCACTTTTCACCAGAATGTTGGCATGGTTAACCCCAGTGTGCCGTCCAGCTTAGGAAGTAGATAGTAGGTACATTAACAATGGGAGGAAGCATGCATGCTTCTGCTTTTTAGGACTCTGATAGGTATTGGCAGCCACTCAAATAGAGCTCCCCTGGTCACTCCTCCTGGGGCAGAGGACACCCTGCTGCCAGAACCTTCTCCCCCGAGACCACCAGGACCCAGGGAAGAATGCTCTCACCAGGGAGTAGGGCCACAGCTCATCTGGAAAGTACACCTTGCACTAATCCCAGCCTGCCATGTCTCTCCCCATCAGGCATCTTGTTATTATATTTAGCAACGCATACCTTTAAAGGTTATATTTTTTTAAATAAAAAGTTCCTTGAGGTGTGCTTGACTTCTACGTCATTCATTCTAGCACCTGAATCTCCCCTTCGTCACTATGCTCCTGGACAAAGTGTAGTGCAATTCCCCCCACACCCCAACACACATATACACACTATGGTTCTCTCTCCTGACAGCGGTGACCCAAGTGCCAAACCCTGAATGAGCAGCTATGGACTGATGGAAGTCCAATGCTGACGTTCCATCCCTGGACCCGTGAGCTCAGCTCTCCAAGCCTAGCTTTCCTCCTCTGTACAATGGGATTAGAGTACGTGATTCAGGTAGATGGGAAGATTCAACAAGAAGATATTGGTGTAGTAGTTGACACAGTGTATTCTGGGCCTATTACTAATTTTGAACAGCATCAATGTGCAAAACTTGGGGTGTGACTTTAATTGATTACAATGGGATTCTGCCTAATAGATGAAAGTAGTTAATCTATACAGTCCTCATTGAAGAACGTCTGATTGTTTGCTGCAGAAACATTCTGCTTTCAACATATAACAGGGGCTTCCCTGGTGGCGCAGTGGTTGAGAGTCCGCCTGCCGATGCAGCGGACACGGGTTCGTGCCCCGGTCCGGGAAGATCCCACGTGCCGCGGAGCGGCTGGGCCCGTGAGCCATGGCCACTGAGCCTGCGCGTCCGGACCCTGTGCTCCGCAATGGGAGAGGCCACAGCAGTGAGAGGCCCGCGTACCGCAAAACAAAAACAAAAACAAAAACAAAACATAACAGAGTAAGCCTGACTGATGGTTCCCAGCATAGAAGAAACGATGGGGAGAGACAGAACTGCCTGGCACCTAGCTTCAGCCGAGTAGAGCTGGCATAGTACTGGGTCAACTCAGCTGGTGAACTATGCCTGGTTTTCACTTAACTGTACCATTGTGCCCTCGCTTGGCAAAGCAAATCCTCATGCTATAATTTAATCAGGTCTGAGTTTTAATTTTCTTGAATTCAAAAGCATTGCACTTAAAACTTTGGTGCCATTAAAAAATTAGTTCTCCATACTTACTTGCTGCGTCTATAAATTTGGAATAGGTATCATAGGTGATGACAGGAATGGGTAAGTCTCTGAAATACAGTTTAAGGGCTCCAGTGATGATGTTTATGTCTGGATAGATGTTGGCAGATATATCGGCCTTTTCACCATCTGAAAAACAATCAATGATCCAATTCCTAATTAGGACCTTATTTCACCAAGTTAAAGCATGCCCAGAAAGAAAAAAAAAGATCCAACAATGAATGCTCCTTTACAAGTTTCAGCTGACTACTTTGGCTTCTAATAACGCTGAGATGCAGGAAGTAACAAAAGAAGTTTGGTGAGAGGGATTTTGGGTCTGAGGGTAAGTGCAGCCAAAAAAGTAGTGAAATAGACTTAAAATAGTTCTTTGGGTCCCAGCCCCTGGTAATTTGCTAAATAGAAATCTAGCACAGTAATTTATATTCTAGACACAAAGGTTCATAATAGGATAACAATCTAATTTGAAGTAAAAAAATCAAGAATCTCTTATTTAGTATTCTTTGGACTTGGATTTGAAGATCACATACAGAAAATAATGGTTGAGTATCTTCAGTTTCTAATGTCTCTTTCAGGCTTTCTGAAGTTTCTTTTCACTTGATTATTTCTCCCCTAGTCCCTAGGACTTTAATCTGGGAAACTTTAACCTTCCCTCATGTATAGGTAATGTTATATTTCTTACTATTTTTACAATCATTCCGAAGACATTTTTTGACTTTTTGTTTTACCATTAGGAAATATCAGTCCAATTTAATTGTTGCAGTCTATAAAACTTTTTGGATAGAAAAATGTTTCAATCATATAGGGACTATTAGCATTTTCCTTTATACAGAGAAATGAAAGAACAAATGCCTCAGCAAATTTGGTTCTGAGGATTAAAAAAGCTCCTAATGTACAGAAAACAGTAAGAGTGTAGCAGATATGCCATCTGATCCCCTTATTTATGTATTTAACAAATATTTATTGAGAATCTACCATGTGCCAGGCACTATTAAGCCCTAGTGCATCAAAGAAGAAAAGACATATGGTTGTCCCTCAGTATCCAAGGGGGATTGGTTCCAGGAACTTCCCACTGCGTGGACACCATAATCCAAGGATGCTCAAGTCTCTTATGTAAAATGGCTTAGTATTTGCATATAACCTATGCATATCCTCCAGTATACTTAAAATCATCTCTAGATTACTTACAATACCTAATGCAATGTAAATGCTACATAAAGAGTTGCCAGCCTATGGCAAATTCAACTTTCTGGAATTTAAAAAAATATTTTTGATCCATGATTGGTTGAATCTATGGATATGGAACCTGCAGATACAGAAGGCCAACTGTACTCCCTTCAAATAACTCTAGTTAGACTGGGAGTCAGGCCTGCAACTCAACAATTACAGGGAAATAAGAAGACTGCTGTGCTGGAGACATGTGGAAACAAGGGGGCGGGCAGAGGAAAAGGAAATGGAATTCTTAGGGGAGGTTGGGGAGGAGTCATGACAGAGGAAAGACTTGAGCTGACACCTGATGAACAGGTAAGTGCTTGCCAGGCAGAGATGTGAACACATTCTAGATGGACAGAGCAACGTGAGCCCAGGTGCTTGTTCATGAAAAGAGGTAGGGTATATTTCATTATTGCTGGGGTACAAAGTATACAGACATGAGGAACTGGCTATGAGCCTGGACAGATAGGGCAGCTAGATCATCAGAGACCTTGTCTACTACTCTGCAGAGTGGAGGTCCTAGCTAGTGGGCTAGACGTTCCATCTCTGATTGGCTGTACCAGAAGTATTTGGATCATTCAACAGATATACAGATTCTTGGGTTCACTCAGCTTCCTGAATGAGTCCCCAGGGTGGGTCCTGGTGATCTGTATTTTTAATAAGTTCCCAAGTTGGCTCATGATATCTGACCTAAGAAAGAATATGGCCTAGAGGATGTATGGCACAGTCACAAAGAAGCAAAGGAGTTACATCCTAAACTTCCCCTACTTCAGTGCCAGGGGTACCCCCATCCCTATGCTCTCTTCTTTGGAGCTTTGGGAGAAGAAATCAAAGGGATCTGAGATGGAGGATGCAGAAGGTACCCTGGTGCCATGTGAACTGACCATAAATGTTGGGCAACCAAGTCAAGAACCTTAATGGCACCAAATGCTGTCTGATCACTTTCAAGTAGTATTTTCAACTCACTTCTCCATGTGGTCAACTGTCCACGACTTTTAAAAAAAAACACTTTCCCCAGAGAAGCAGAGAACTATGATGTTTGTAAACCGTTACTCCTTGGCTTCCTAAAGAACAGCTCTCAGTAGCTCTAAAAACCCATTCCCATCATGAGTAAAATCTGGTTCCAAAAGAGAGGATGCTAAGGATAAATCATTTGGCACTGAAGAAAGTGCAAGCCTACCTCTGTCAAATGCCATTTTGACATCTTCGATGTGTTCAGTAAACCCGGAAACTCTATAAAGCCCTTCTGACTTTAATCCTGTTAAAAAAAGGGACAGATTTTAACTTTAGCTTCCTAAAACATCTAAAAAAGAATCTGATTTCCTCTCTACACTGCATGCTATCAGAAAATGAGCAAATATAGTCAGTGCTCTTATATATTACATACTGTCACGTCAGAACTTGTCCGTCTCGGTTTCTGTGCAAGTCTGTCTTCATTTGCTTGTGTGGCAGTGGAGACCTCAGCGATCTGGTATTCCTCCTGCCTGGCTTTTGCAAAGTGAACCCATGGTCAAGATTCTCATCAACTGTGGTCTCCTGCTTCCTTTGTTCATCTGACAGCTGGATGTGATTTCACTGCAGCAAACTATTTTCCTCGCAGCATCATCTCAATCCATATGCCATACTGCATGTAGCAGTGTACTAGGTACACAATACAAGTATGCATGTGTGTGGTACATATTATCCTGATTTTACTGGAACTATCCAGATTTTATAGCCGTATATGTTTAATCATAAACATGACAATATGTTAAATGTTTAACTACATATGATTGATTTAATTGGTATACCTTCAAATAAATGATCATACAAATGGATGCAGGAAAATAAAATTCTATTGAATGATTCTGGAAACTTGATCACTGTATATTTAGGCTAAGAAAAAGATGTGGGTTCTGCTCCTAGATCTCACTGATTTGTTAAGATATTTCCAAAGTATCAGAAGGGATAGAGGACAAGATTTCAGACCTTTTATGTCAAAAACTAGCTATCAAACTATAGCTACAGCAATAATAAATAAGCAAATAAACAGCTTCTACTACTGACAGTATACTCTGTCAAACTCCTGATAACTAACATGCATTTCTGTTTTTCACATGTATTATCTGCCATATATAAGGGCTGACATCGGGTCTGCATCAGAGACAACAAATGCATGGCATAAATACTACCCCTCCTCTCTCCTGTGACCAGAGGAGACATTCTTAATTGACCTCAGCTTTTTCTCCCACTGAGCCCCACTCAGTCTCAGAATTCGTCTCAGGACAGTTGTCTAGGATGCCACTACTGATCAACTGAATTGGCCCACAAGATGAGGCCTGGTGTCATCCTGTTCTAGTTGGTGGTGCATGTAAGCATGCTCCAGTCCAGTTGTAACCTGCACTGCAACAGAGGCAAGGACACAGTGGCACAGGGGAGCACAGTGCAGAGGACACTAACCCTGCCTTTTGATAGAATAGGCCATGGGGAAGGTCTTACTGAGGAGCTATCTTTCAAGGACATCATGAAGGACAGGCTGGAGTTTGCCCGAGTTAGCAGAGGCTGCCAGCTCCCCGTCTAATACTAGTTCTCCACTTCCTCTGTTGTGATAAAACCCTTGGTTTTTAGAACAACATCCATCGCAGAGGCCATTAACTCCTGGCCAGTGTGAAGAGAGCAGAAGTGATGTGTATAGTGCCTGGGTCACGGACTTGAAGAGAAAGCGTATGCCCTTTTGCTGTTGGCTGGAATGCAGATAAGACGGTGATAACCATCTGGGACCATGCAGATGAGGGCAGCACTCAAGGATGACAGAGCAACAGCTTGCAGGGCCTGGGTTCCTGTTCCTGGGCAGCTGCTCCATGAGCCCTGGGCTGCTGCCGGAGGGAGAGATTTCTATCTTTTTGAAGACACTATTATTTGGGGTCTCTGTGACAGCATTGAAAGCTATGGGTTAAGTACATTGGTTAGACACACAGATTTGGAGGTGGAGTTAGGGGAGTTGGTCATTCCAAGAAAAAAAACCAAAAGAAATAACACAGTTGAGTCCTATTATGTTGGGCCCTGTACTAGGTCATTTATATGGATCAACTCATTTTAACCCTCATAACTACCTTAGGAGGTACAACTGATTCTGTTACTTTAAAGATGAGAAAATAGATATTCAAAAATAGATATTCAATACTTATTCAAAATAGAATAAGTAACTTGCCCATACTATAGCTAATATGAGAAGGGGTTGGGAATCTGACTTCAAGTTCATGATCTTTTCACTCTGCCATATCATGCAGAAACAAGTGGCGATAGAAGCATTTGGAGAACAATAAGAAATGTGCTATGGGTGGAAGACAGGGTAAGATGTTGGCAGTGGTGGCAATGAAGCTGGGAATGGCAGCATCACGTGAATTTCTTCCAGCCCATCCTCTGATTCTGCTACATGCACAGGCCCCTAATGCCTGTAGCTCCAGTCCCTTTGCTGTGACTTCCGTATAAATTCCTAGCTTGTGCTATTCTAGCTCTTGTACTAGACATGCTTAGTGCTGTGCTCCCCGTGGGCACATTAGACACCAGATGTGGTAGTAACTTTGCCCAAATTATTAGTAGTCTCTGATGAGGATCACTGTGGGGTGATCCCAGCTTCTTCAGAGAAGCACAAGTCCTGACTGCAGGCTCTGGAGAGGCTGATGATCTGACCCTTTGGGGTCACGGAGTCCTCTAAACAGCAGGACCCAGGGCTGCTCTTCTCAGCCACTCATCCAGAGTCAGGGCACCCCCCTCAACTCATACTCAGCTCAGCCCCTGCATCAACAGCTTCACCAGAGTCCAAAGCTCCCATTCAGCTCTGACAGACACAGCAGTCAAAAGGCAGGAGGCATTTCTTACAATTTGAGATGAAATGAGCAAGTCTTAAGGGAACTGAATAGCTATCGTTTTCATCCTGTATGGAAGAGGGAATAATTTCCTCTCTCTAAAAGGTTTGGGATAACAAGTTACAATATCCTCTTTTGTTTTGTTTTGGAAAGAATGGGATGGTTGGCGAATGCATAAATACCTGTAGAATATATTAAGCCAATTTGGACACAGTGATGGATACCAACTATAGCAGGGTAAATACACGGCAACAATGGTAAAAGCCTTTCCAATTATCCAAATTACATCCAACAATCCAGTTCTCCCTAACCAGACTCTGTCCACCATATCACTGAACATTTTGATACTGAAAAGTGGCCAAAGCACAAATAAAGGAAAGATGACTCAAGCATAATATAAAGAATCTCTTCTTTGAAATGTTTCTATCTTACTTGCCCTCTCAATTTTCAATGAATAGATCTTTTCAATTTTTTAACTCTCCTCTTTGAAATAAACAGAACCAATACTAGGGGTGAATTTCTATGTGGTAGAAAATATATGTGTTGACCCAAAATTTCTTTACTTATTTAATAGAAGCACTTTCAAAGACTCGATTCAAACCTCACCTCTGCCATAAACCCCTTCTGAACTCTCCTCAGATAAGAATAAAATGTTTTCCTCTGTGACTCCGTGGTTTTTTAAAAATAGTGTTTTGAATACATGTACTCACAGCATTTATTTATTTGCCCCCAGCCCCCGATTCTGCATATTATGCTATGAATTTCCTGAAGGTGTGAACTGTGACTTTTATATCCCCCAGTGTGTAGCACATGATAAATGCTTAGCAAGTGTGTGTTAAATGCATACATGCATGGTTTATGTACGACACAGAAATTGATGTCGTTGGTTGGATTTAGTGTGTGTGCACACGCGCACGCGTGCATGGGCCTGGGTAGACCATTTCCCCAAGATCAGTACTGGAGAGTCAATTTAACAATTATAAGAAAGTCTCCTTGACAACAGTAAAAAATAAAATCACTATAATAAGCAGGTGTTTTTTTTTTTTTCCAAACCTCTTGCTTCAATTTCCCGAATGCATATGTCTACCACCATGGGTCTCTGCATGTTGTGAGCCTTCACGAGTGTTGTCAGGTCACAACAGTACACCTTCTTGATCCTCTTGAGATCAGGTTGGCAGTCATTGGGAACATGCTTGGAACACTGTTTGTGTACGTTCAATCCACAGTCTGTAAACAAAGAAGCCACATTAAGCCTGCCTGGCCCTTTTGTCAAAGCTCAGCACAAATGATATGTTACCAAAAATAAAAATGAAAACACCCAGAGTTTGCTCTATCTCTCTGAAACATCCATCCCACTTAGAGGTGATGCTGTCCACAAGATGAGTATGAAATCTATCTTTACTCATGAAACTTATATAATTCCATTTTTCTCAATAAGCCTTCTCTGTGGCTGGACCATAAGAATAGAACATCTCATGGGGATAGTTTTGGTAATTAGCCAGGTTGTTTGTATGTTTTTTTTCCCTTTTGGAACTGGAAACTTTGGGTCCATATGAGGGCTTTTGGGTTTGGATTCCCAGAGCAAATTGTGTCTCATAAAGGGCACCTAGGACTTTTGCTAGGTTGTTTCCCTTAAGTTCGTGACACTCCTTTTATGGAAGACATGATTACTCTCTCTGTAGGAATCTCTAATCTTTGGTCTGAGAGACCCATGACCATTGGCATCTTCTTTCGCCTTCCTGGAGAGTTGCCCATACTTTCCACTCCTGTCCTCCTTGCTGGCCAGTTTCAGTAGGCCGTTCTTCTTTCTACCTACCTTATTTTGACACCAGTTGAATGGAAATACTGTCTAACTGGAAACCAGTGGGAGTACCCGAGAGTTTACAGTTTAGAACAATGCCATGTAATGTGATAAGACTAATTATTTATAAAGCTCCTATCAAGATCCACAGCTGAAAAGGTGCTTTAAAGCTCAATGTGCACATTAAAAGCCTTATTAGCAGTTGGTGTCCACTGATGGAATTTCTCTAACAATAACAAGGCACAGTCTACATTCTGGAAAATAAACATTTAATGCTAAAGATGTTCAAAGTTGATTTGGTATCTATTCAAAGTACCTTCTAATACTGATTGTTTTTATAGGTGTAAAGAATAATAATATCATTTTTATATTTTATATACATATTATACACACATGATAATGAATATTGTAATCAGTTGCTTTAAATAAAAGCACTTAACTGCACCAAGGATTTGAGAGGATCTAAACTTTTGTAAAATCATCAGAAAACGATTTTTGTCATTACATGATTTTCATGTCATGTTTACTGGCTGAGTTCTCTGTCTATCCCCTTCCAAAGACAAAACCAGTTTTAATTATCTTAGTTTTATCAACATGAGAAATTCAGCAAAGCTCAAGTAAACTTCAATAACATTTGATAGATCTATTTAGTGAATATAAATGTTGGTGAACTGAACTAAATAGAATAGGCTGGTTTTCTTGTTTGGATATAATAGCACCTACTCCTAGGGTTATCATGAGGATCAAATAAATGAATATATGTGAAGTCTGAAGTGTGAGGAGCACTACATGAGAGTTAAATAGAAGAAAGAGCACATACGGTGATAGAAAATATAAGGATACCTGCCCAGCTATTCTTGAGCTATTTCATTAGTCAGTTTTACTCACTGAATTCTTACAAACCTCATTGAAAACAAGTTTTTAGAAATGTGGTAAAATATACGTAAAATTCACCAGTTTAGCCATTTTAAGTGTACAGTTTAGTGGCGTTAAGTACCTTCCCACTGTGTGCAGCCACCACCACCCATCGCCAAAGCTTTTTGCATCTTTCAAAGCTGAAACTCTGTACCCATAAAACAGTAACTCCCTGGACCCTCTTCCCCTCAGCCCCTGGCAACCACATTCTGCCTTCTGCGTCTATGAATGTGACTACTTTAGATGCCTCATAGAAGTAGAATCATACAGTATTTGTCCTTTTGTGACGGGCTTATTTCACTTAGCATAATGTCCTTACGGTTCATTCATATTGTAGCCCATGACGGAATTTCCTGAAGAACATTCCATTTAAGGCTGAATAATATTCCATTTTATGTATATACCACATTTTGTTTATCCGTTCATCCACTGATGGATACTTCTGTTGTTTCTACCTTTTGGCTGTTGTGAACAATGTTGCTATCAACGTGGGTGTACAAAGATCTGTTCCTTTCAGTTCTTTTGGGTATATACCCAGAAGTGGACTTGCTTGATTATAGGATAATTCTATTTTTAATTTCTTTATAAACTTCATTTTAAGGTCTGAAATGACAGTGTTTTTTTGTAGTTAAATACTGATATTTTATTAAAATGAAGATGTTTTCTAACAAGTATAAAAATATTCAGTTTTTGCAAATGAATACAATTCTATATGCTATAAATAAAGTCTAGTTAATTTTAAAAATATTTAAATTATGTAAAATATGGAGAGTTGAGAGGTAATGATGGATATTTCAAACATTTAATGATCAGTTTTCAGTTCTCCTGCTGCTCAGAGGAAGTATGAGGTTAAACAGTGGCCATTGGAGAATAGTAACATAGCCTTAGAATTATGTTTTATTTAAAAAAAATAAACACAGAAAAAAAAAAACCCAAAACCCAAACTCTCTTATCCCAGAGCAAGTTTCTGTTCACAGCTAATCTGAATCCCAGAGTTTTGTTCTCATAATATTGACTTTGGACCAGTTTCCTGCTGAAATTGGATAATAGAAGCAATTAGGGATATTTTTGGTAGGTATAATCTGAACAGGTTGAACTAATGACCACTGAGTAATTCAGATATTCCACCACTTTGCTCAGTGGTTGAAGTGTGAGATAACTTTGTAACTTTTGTGGTAATCGGGGGTATCTAGATCATTTCTGGAGAGTCTGCCTCCAAACCTACATTTACTGTTTGCCTCTTGGATCTGGGATGGGGGCAGGTAGAGGAATTGACATACACGAGCACTCCTGGACCCATCCAGGTATCACCACAGGTGATTGCTGTATCTATATAGTAGAAGCTGAACTAGCCCTTTCTAGGCAGAGAAAGGATTTAAGGTCCCATGATCCTGTGACCAAAATGGGCAGTATGGGGAAATAGATCATCATTTTTAATTTTTTAAATTTTTATTGAAGTATAGTTGATTTACAGTGTTGTGTTAGTTTCAGGTATACAGCAAAGTGATCAGTTATATATCTATCTTTTTCAGATTCTTTTCCCATATAGGTTATTATAAAATATCGAGTAGAGTTCCCTGTGCTACACAGTAGGTCCCTCTTGTTTATCTGTTTTACATAGAGTAGTGTGTATATGTTGCTCCCAAATCCCTAATTTATCTTCCCCGCCACCTTTCCCCTTTGGTAAACGTAAGTTTGTTTTCTATGTCTGTGAGTCTGTTTCTTTTTGTAAATAAGTCCATTTGTAGGAAACAGATCATCCTAATGTAGTGTCATTAGCTTATTTTAAATGCTTCATAAGAATTATTTTTTAAAATCACCCTAGGAAGAAAGAAATCAGTCATGCTGTCAGTGGAAACCCAGTCAATATATCACAGGAGGCTATTCTTGCTCCCGGCCGGAACAGTTGGCCAGAAAAAGCATGGCATGATGAATTAGGAAGCCTGGTTACACATTAATTTCGGAATTCTTTGCTGTTTTGTTAGATGTATCTAAGTAAGATGTGCTGTGTGCTCTTAGCAGTGGGTGTGTGCATCTAGTTCTAGGTGGAAAAACACCTAGGGTTTCAAAGTACTTTGAAAATATGTGATATCAAATCAAGGTGTGTATTTTCACTGCTAATCTGATGGCAGAAAAATCCTGGGCATGATGGACTCTGGAGCCCAATCAATGTTCCACCACTTACTATGTGGCCAGGGGCAATTAATGATGATCAGTAAGGCTCAGTTTCTTCATCTATTTAATGGGGAGAATAATTGCATCTCCCCGAAGGTTCATTGGTGAGGCCAAATGGCATGATAAATAGAAGATGGGAAAGCAGTGTAACTTTTCTATCTATGCAATTCCATTGGAATTGATTTAGTTTTTTCTTTTAAGGACAGCTACCTAGTTTGGATGGCAGGTAGGTGCCTAAGAAAATATACTCGCCTGGATTTTTTTCTTTTCTTGTATAAACAGAGATATTCCTTTTCATTCTAGCAAACACCTAGAGGAGTTTCTCCATTAAGCACAGAGATGCCTTGAATCTTCCAGAAAGCTAGACTTCTGAGCTAATCTGGGCCTATTTCCCCGCTCTGGAGAGATGCCCTCCAGCAGCTCATCATTGCGGCGCTTGATGTAAATGGAAAAGGGGAAGGAAAGCTCCGTGCCTACCTGAGCATCGGACTCCTTGGGCAATAAGCCCCCACATGAAGTTGGCGCAGTATTCACACCAGTGCGGGCCTCGGAATGTGTGGACCTGTGAGCCAAGACGAAGAAAAGTGTTAGAGAAGTCAGTCACCTGGAGGCAGGTGGCCTTGGACATGAAACGAATAGATGAAAAGGCCTGAGTGGGAGTGAGCATCCCTCACTGGGCGTTTTCTTTCCAGTGGGGATGAGTTGTGAACAGACCTGGAAAAAACAGAGATGTGCTTTGATTTTTGAAAGTCCTCCGCTGAGCCTCCATGCCCCACACCAGAGCCAGAAAGGAGTGTGGAGAAACAGTAAGAGGACAGGGCCATGCCATCAGCTAAGGAATGAGACTCTCCCTACCCCAAACAAGGCACTGTATGGAAAAACCCAAGAGAGCCTGAGCTGGTTGCTATAACCTGCATTTAGCTCAGCAAGTTCTGGAAGGCAGACCTGAGTTACCGCGGCCTTTTGACCAAAGTTGCCCTATCTACAGAATATCCAGGTAGGTATAAATAAGACATGACTATGGGAAAATTAGAAGGTTCCAAGGCTTTAAGCCACTTTCAGAAAAGGCATTTTAAAAAGTGAGGGAGTTGGCTGAAAATGAAGGCTACCAATAGGGTCTATAGAATTGCCTTCCCCAGAGAGGTGTCTGTATTCAGCGGGCCCCGGTGTGGCCTCTGGGTGTGTGTAGGTTGAAAGTCCCTTCTGATTGGCCAAGGTGCCAGTCTCATTGGTTGGTGGCCAAGTCAGTTGTTAAATATTTTGAACATCATGAAGTAAGGATGGTCTTAACTCTCATTATTCAGGTACAGGTCCACCTGTGACAGGACCATGTATTAAGTCATGATTTAAAACAAAAATAAAACAAAACAAAGATACATGTTCCCTGGCACCAGTGAGCTGCCAGAAGCAGAGCTAGGGGATTCCTTGAAAGCAAATGTGGTTGAAGTAAGCCAGAAACCATCACAGGCAGTCTATTTGGGGGCACATCAATCTATGTGAAGAGGTCTTGAATTTTTACAAAATTAAAATATTATGAGACTGTGTGGCTCATATAAGGACTTTCAAAGTTTTAAACCTCCATTCACAAATAAAAGACATGCAGACAATATTATTTTTTTAAGAGACTGGGAGGCCTGTACAGGCCTGTATAGTCAGGATGACAGCTACGGTCACAATTTGGGAAGGTGTTCATCAGAGCTCTACTTAAGAAAAAATGGCATCACTTTGAGATCTTTATTTATTTATATATACTAGTAATTGGGTATACATCAAGTGACAAATGAAACAAGCTTGGTTCCCTCCTAATGGCACTCACAGATTTGTCAAGGCAGAGAAAGTAGTCAGTTAACCCATCAAAAAGAGCAACTTCTGACCACGGTTTCTATGCAATAAAACTAAGTTATAATAGTCTTTTGGTATTTCAGTTTGTCACATGCAAAGTGCCCCCGTTATACTATTTCTCCTTTGAAAAATGATGGGGGGAAAAGAAAACCTCAGAATTATTTTTACTAAAATGGAGAATCGTGCTGCAAGGAAATGACACTAAGATATGACAAAGAACCCCTTGCTGGAATGCAGAGAATCCATCCGAGGGAGCACTTGCATTCTCCCAGAGCCAAAATGCCATGATTCACGGAAAGGCCCACTCACATTAAATGTGGTACTAAAAGAATTCCTCAGTAAAGTGTCCTACTGGAAGCTGAACATTTTACAAATTCAGCAATCAAAGGTTTCTTAATAGTCTACTAGAAGTGTTCGAAAGGGACTGCTGGTTAATCGTGGCAACAAAGTTGATTGCTAACATACTGTTGAAACTGCAAGATCGATAAAATAATATGTAAATAATATATCTCAAAAAAAAAAAGAGAGAAAAGGTGCGGAGAGGGCTATAAAAGAAAAAAATGAGGCTGTTACTAGAGAGATTTAAGAAAGGCCCCTATGTTATCCATGAGGGTCAAGAAGTCATCTTTTGAAAGGTGACCTCAAGCTGCTGGAAGGAAGAGAAGGAGCCAGTCTGGTGGGGGCATTGAGGGGTGCATTTCAGGCAGAAGGAATCTACGGAGGTCCTGCAGGAGCAAAAGAGCTCGGTGTGACTGAGGGACTAGAAGGCCAGGGTGGCCAGAACCCCAGAGTGAGGGGGAGAGAAATTGGGATGAGGTTGAAGGTAGGACAGGGCCTTGAAGGCTTTATTAACGAGTGTGGATTTGGTTGTAATCTAGGTCCAACAGAAAGTTCTTGAAGGACTTCAAGTAGGAAGATGATTTTTTAAAAAAGATGTTCTGACCGCTGTGTTGAAAATGGAAGCGAGAGTGTTAATAGCAGAAAAGATTCAGAAACTGGGTAGTGGTTTCTAGTTGGGAAATGATAGAGGCCATGACCAGGATGTTGGAGGAAGGGACAGAAAGTGAATGGATTTGAGTTCTCTTTTGAAGATAGAATTTAAAGGACTTGACAGTAGAATAAATGTGGGTATTTGAAGGAGAGAGGAATCAAGAGTGACTCCTAAATTCTAGCTTTAGAAACCGGGTGGATAGTGATGCCACTTGCTGAGATATGGAAGACATTCTTTTGGGAGAAATTCAAGAATTCAGCTTTGAGCAGTTTAAGATAAAATGCTGCTGAGATTCCAAGTTTTATGGTCAAGCAGGAATTCATACACAATTCAATAACTCAGAGGAGGAGTGGAACTGGAGGTATACATTTGGCCATCCGTGACAAGTAAATGGTATTTAAAATCGTGTGAATGGAATAAAAAAAACCTATTAGCAATAGAGAATAGAAAATGAGGAAAATAGAGCTCAATTCCAAGCCCATGGTCCTCCAACATTTGGAGAGAACCAAGAGAGTAAAGCGTTTCAGAAGTCAAGAGGTGACGCGTGTTTTAGGGAAGGAGTGGCCAACCAGGTTGAATGCTGGAAAGAGGTACAGTTAAATCAGGGCTGAACTGTGATTCAGACACATGGAAGTCACTGGCAACCTTGGCAAGAGCAGTCTCTGGACTGTTGAGGGCAGAAGTCATACTCGAGGGAACCGAAGGATAACTGGGAGGCACGGAAGTAGAGAAATGTGTAGGCAAATTCATCAAAAAGTTTGGTGGTGATGTCCAGCAGAGGAACAAAGACAGCTCCAGGGAGATATGGGGTGGGCCCTGGGAGGATTTTTTTTTTTTTTTTAATAAAAGATGGGAGACATTAGGGCATGTTGACTTGTCAATGAGATTGATACAACAGGTAGAAGAGACTGGAGATGCAGAAGAGAGAGAAGCAAAGGAGTGATGATCCTGAAAAGCTGAGAGATGATGGGGTTAAGGGCATATATGGAAGCGACATTCAAAAAGAGAAACAGTTGAGATCTTTCCAGAATTGCTAAAAGACACAAAACCCTCAGATTAAGAAAAGCTAAATGAGCCTCAAACCTGATGAATAAAAAATAATTTAGACCTATATAGATTAGAGTGAAAGTGCAGAATACCAAAGAGACAAGCAAAATCCTGAAAAAACAGGTTACCTGCGAAAGGACAGCAATTAGGATGAAAACAGACTTCTCCTCAGCAAAAAAGAGACAAGTAGATTACAGATTCCATCAAAGTGCTCAGAGAAAATTACTGCCAACCTAACTTCTATACACAGCTAATTACCATTCAAAAGCAAGGGTGAAATAAAGATATTTTCAGACAAATGCGAAGAGTTTCCACTCACAGGTCCTCACTCAAAGATACACTTAGGGATAATATAGTTCTGTAAGAAGCACATTGAACCTAGTGGGAAAGGACAGGATTCAAGAAGCCAGGGTGAGCACGAAAACTGGGAAACACAGGCCAATCTAATCAAGCCTGTTTATGAAACAATAACAAAATGACTAATTTCAGAGGACTGAAAAACAGGATGAAAAAAAGGATATGGAAGATTCAAACAGTAAAACAAAGAAACAAAAAAGATTATTGTAGAATATAACGAAATAGAAAGAAAAATAAAAGAAAAAGGATTAAAAAAAACTAACGGGTGATTTTTAAAAAGATTTATAAGATAGGCAAACCTTGGGCAATTGATCAAGAAAAAAGGCACAAACAATAAAAGAGAGGACATGAATGCGGATGCAGTAATGATATAAAACAAAAACCTCAAGAATGCTAACCTTCTACCCACAAAATTAAAAGTTATATGAAATGGATGATTTTCTTAAAGAATATAAATGATCAAAATGACTCAAAATAATATAGAAAACCTAAATTCAGTTATACCCATTAAATAATTAAATCTGCAGTAAAACATCTACCCTCAAATAGTCATTGATCCCAAATGATCTTATTAGGTTTAATCGAATTTAAAAAAAACAATCTCTAGCCAATACAGACTACTGCAGAGCAGAGAGGAAAAAAAAGAAAAGCTCCACAATTCACTTAATGAAGCTAATGTAATCTTGATTCAAAAACCATACAAGAATGGTACATAAAAGTAAAATTATACATCAATTTCAATTATGAACATAAATATAAAAGTCCTGCTGAGTGTAGCATTATATTTAAATGTCATGACCGAGGAGGGTTTATTTCAGGGATTTAAGGTAGTTGACATATTACTAGAATTCATAACAATAATAAAACAAGAGAGAGAAACCACATAATCATTTTAAAAATTAGAATACCAACAGGTAATAAAATTCAACACCTGTTCACAGTAATAGCAATTAGCATACTAGAAATAGAGGGAACTCTCCTAAAAATTGTCGATTAAAGATATCTATGATACACATATAATAAATATCACATTTAAAGATAAAACATTAGAATAATTTCCTTTAGAGTCAGCAGAAAGAAAAGGCTGCCTGCTATAAGTGCTTCTCTTGGGCATTATCCTTCAGAGTTTTAGCCAGCATAATAAAACAAGACAAAGAAATACATCATATATATATGGTTGGAAGAAAGAACAAGGCCATCAAGTTTACTTAATGTAAGAGCAATAAGAAGAAATCAGTAGCATCGTTATACATCAGCAATAACTCATTTTGTTAAATCATAAAAATTAAAGACTTCATTCATAGCATCAGCAATAATCTAAAATAATTATAAAATAATTAAATTAATGACCTAAGTAAGGAGATATTCTATATTCATGTATGGCAACGTTCGATACTGTAAATATATCAATTATCCTCCAAATGAACCTTTAAATTCAATGCAATTTCAAGCAGAGTCTCCACGGTGCTTTTCACAAAACTTGACAAGATGACCCTACGATCTCTATGGAAGAATAGAGCAGAAAGAAATAGCGACGATAATTTTGAATAAGTAGAAGAACATAAGAAAACACATCCGACTATATATCAAGACTTCTATAGTTAAAAAAAAAAAGTAAAACACCATGCAGGATGGCCAAACAGACCAGTGGTACAGAGTGGAAAGATCAGAAACCAAATCACACATATATGAAGACTTGGTATATCTCAGAAATGGCATTACAAATTGGTGGGGGAAGGATGTCAGAGAGGGGAACTATTTCCTAGTACATCCACCCATTCACCCACTCATTATTCACTCATTTATTCAATACTTACACCCTGATTGCCTACTTTTAACCTGGCGCTATACTAGTCCTTGGATAACAAAGTCAAAATAGATCAGGGGAGCAAAACCTTCCTGCACTCAAGGATCTCATCTACAAGAATAAACAGGCAACATAAATAATTATCCTACGGTAGGATACTGGAGAGAATAATAAATTCTTCCTGAGAAGGCTGGGGAAAGAGATAATTGAACTGGGTTTTTGCAGGATGGATAGGAGTTCACTAGACTGGGAAAGATTAGGCTGATGGGGAGCTGTTGATGTTGACCTGGAGAGGCAGATAACTCAGGGAGAACATTCCAAGAAGAGGAAACAGCACAACCAAAGGCCAGTGAAGGTGGGTTTGGCTTTTTAAAGGCATTCTTTTCGTGTATGTAGGTCATGCAAAAAAAAAAAAAAAAAGGAGTGACAAAATTCTTATCTGGAACATCTCCAGTGGATGAAGAAATCACATGGGAAATAACATGCCTTGGGGTAAAAATAAAAATGCAATATTTAGGAATTAGGAGAGTAGCTACAATGTTTACCATACATTGACAAAATGGAAACTGGTCTACCGGATGCTTCAGGAGATACAGGGTACACTAATCACAGATTTTCTAAAATTTCACTTTTTGCCATATTTTAAAAAATAATTAAGCATATCAAGATTGCATTTAATGCTTATTAGCCCTGCTCATATTTACCAACAACCTTTCCCATCAGTGTTTCCCCACCGCCTTCCATCTCATTTCTTCAGCCAAACAAATGCAGGCAGACATTTCTGAATAGCAAATAGCTCCACTTATTGTCCCCACAAATACACATTCCCCAGAAATATAGCAAAATGGGGACAGAAGGGAATGTAAAGTTAGTTAAACATTATTTTAGGTCCACTGCCTAATTTCCGCTTTGTGATGCGACGTTGTTTATTTTCATGGCCGACATATCGTTCAATTTTCTTTTGGGTTCACAAGGACAATCTCCAGACAGTAGGCTATATGTAAATGCTGAGGGTACATTCTCTGGATCCATTTTATTTCAGATTGAGTTATTATGTTTATTCTCCCAATGAAATGCCCCATATCTTGAAAAGTCACTGATCAGCTTTTTCCATTCTCTGAAGTTTATTGATTTTCAAGAGTATCTTTTCAGAAAAAAGAACATTTTGCAAACTTTACGGCAGTAACTAAAATACCCCAGACAGGAAGAAAATACCCCAGACAGGAAGAATGTCTGTCCAAGACTATTATACTGGGCCTGGTCTGCCTGGAATTCAAAAACCACACCAAACAGAAAAAGATGATATTACAGGAGATAAAGTCTGTTTGACAAATAGCCCAGGAATAGCCACTTAGGAAAAACAAGAGCAAGAAGAGTTGTCAAGAAAAATCTCAGGCGTTTAGCAAGTATCCCCCAACTTGACTCTTTCTAAGTGAGCAGGATGTTATTTGTCTCACATCTGCTGAATCTGGAAAGCAGTATTCTCTGGTGGTTTCATAACAAATATGTTTTGATGGGTCAGTGTAGACACCGCCCAAGTGTATAATCAGCTCAGCCCAGGTTCTAGACCATAAGAAACAGAAAGTGCTATTTATGATGTGCTACAGTTGAGAAGTTTTGCTTTTCCTTATCAGTATACATCAGGGTTTCTCAACCTTGGCACTATTGACATTTGGGGCTGGATAAGTCTTTGTGCATTGTAGGATAGTTAGCAGTATCCCTGGCCTTTACCCACTAGATGCCAGTAGCAACCCCTCAGCTGGAACAACCACAGATGTCTCCAGATATTGCCCAATAGGCTCTTGGGGACAAAGTAACCTTGATAGAGAGTCACGGGTCTAGACTAAAACCACATCACCTCAGTTTGTCATTTTTATTACTCCTATTAAAATGAGAACTTTATTCTTTTACTTTGATATGAAAAGGACTCTGGATCAAAGGCAATTTTTTCTTAGCTGCTTTCTATGCAGAGTGGATGGGCCTGGAGATGGCTAAAGTCATTTTCAGCTACAAGTCTCTGGGTTTGGGGCTCATCTAGTCTAGCTTTTGCCCAGAGTTACCTGGGCGGCTGGAGGACAGGTGGCTTGTCCACGGTCACCCAGATGGTCAGCAGCACTCGGCCTCCTGATCTCAGCCAAGGGTTTTCCCTATAATCGGCTGCATTTCCCATCATCATGTGACATTGAACTTGTGTGAGAAATTAGGTTAAACTTTGGACTTTTCCCTCTTGCAAGATCAGATGAAATGCTGGCCTTGAAGTGAACCTTTTCAGATGTAGGGAAAGAGCCAAGGGGAATCACTGGGCCTGTGACTGAAGACTCCGGGTTTTCCTGCGAGGCCTGCTGAGCGGACGCCGTGGGACAGCCGGGTTTCTCCACCGTGGCACCACTGACCCCCCCCGCCCCAGATGTGTCTATTCAGCAGCTGTTCTAGTACATTTAAAACAGGATTTCATTTCTAAAACACTGACTGCCACAAAGCTTTTTGGGATTCTCCCCATTGCATGTAACGAGATATCCTTATGCTGGCTGACTTCCTCTCAGGTTGATGAGGGCATCAGTACCAACATCCTTTGACACTTCTCTGCTCAAAGACCACCAGGGCCCCCCATCGTCAACTGCAAGTTTTCTCAACCTTGGTACTACTGACATTGGGGCCGATAACTCTTTGTGGTGGGGACTGTCCTGGGCCTTGTAGGATGTTTCTCAGCATCCCTGGCCTCTGCTAGATGCCAGTCATGAGAATGAGAAATGTCTCCATTGCCAAATGTCCCCTGGGGAGCCAAACTGCTCCGGTTGAGAACCACCTAGCAGGGGAAGAGCTCACATTCTTATGTCACCACCACCTTTCTTGTACCTGGCAGTGCCTGGCACATAATTGGCCCTCAGTCTGTATTTGCTGAATAAAAAAAAAGAATGTCTAAATAGTTACCTCTTCTTAGAACTTACACCCAACTAATACGTACAGTGATCACTGGTGTGTTTTTCTCTCCACAAAACACAAAAGGAGTATTTCTCTAGACTTAAAAAGCCAGAATCAGCCATTTAGTCATTTAGAATAGTCCCTTTGAATGAAATGTTCTTTGGCATAAAAAAAACTCAATATAAAATTAATAACAACTAAGCATTTTATATGGGCCAGACTTGTTAGTAAATGATTTACATTTGTGGAACACCTTGGCCAAGCCACTTGCCTGGTGTGTGGCCTAAGCAAGGAGTCTCCGTTGGGTTAGCTGTCAAAGCCTATTTTCTTTCTACCAGGCTCTGCTGGTTTGTAAAGGATTTACAATGACAGTGTCCCAGTACTTACATAAAAACATGCCAAGGAGGTATAAGATAAGCTTTAGGTCAGACCCTGGCAGGCAGAGAAGGTACTCACCTATGTGAGAGCCTTGTCCAAAACTTGTTTCCTCACTTGGCCAAAATCCCTGCCATGAATGAAATTCCACTGCAGGAAGGCATTGTGCCGCTGGCCTCAAGAGGACTCATTTAAAACACGACTACTGGATTAATTTAGCTGTCATTTTCATGAACAAGCCCTTTTTGAACTGAGCACGTACTATCTGTGGAGTGATAGTAAATCTTGGTGAATCACAGAAGAAAGGGTTTTCGTGCAACCTACCAGGTTGCTTTGTCAGGAAACAGGTGATATTTCAAATTAACCATAACGTGTAGCCAATTTGTAGAATGCAAAGCCTCCAGATGACGTGGAGAAGAAGCTAAGATCTAGAAACTAGGGCTGGCAGGTCTCAGCAGGGTGGTTCCATGGAGTAACTCGGCAGATAGGAGCAATGGAAGGGGGGCAGGAGAACCAATCCAGGGGAAGAGGGTGGAGAGTTTGCCAGACACAAACCTCATTTACTTCCCAGGTTTGCTGAGGGCTAGTCCTAGCTCCAAAAGGGCACAACAGCAATGGGTACACTTTGTAAAAGATGGAACTAGAAGAATAGAGACTCTTCCTTATACCCAAACAGATGACAAGACTAACTTGTGCTGCAGAATGCCCAGGCTCTCAGATACTAATATTAATAATAACATTGAGGGCTTCCCTGGTGGCGCAGTGGTTGAGAATCCGCCTGCCGATGCAGGGGACGCGGGTTCGTGCCCTGGTCTGGGAAGATCCCACATGCCGCGGAGTGGCTGGGTCCGTGAGCCATGGCCGCTGAGCCTGCGCGTCCGGAGCCTGTGCTCCGCAACGGGAGAGGCCACAACAGTGAGAGGCCC
>NC_041218.1:48083142-48124863 GCF_002837175.3 Physeter macrocephalus
GCGGCTGGGTCCGTGAGCCATGGCCGCTGAGCCTGCGCGTCCGGAGCCTGTGCTCCGCAACAGGAGAGGCCACAACAGTGAGAGGCCCGCATAACGCAAAAAAAAAAAATAATAATAATAATAATAATAACATTGAGGCTCAGAGTAGCTTCATGACTTCCTTCAAGCAGAACCCAGTGGAAAGAGTTGGACTTTGATGTGAAACTTTAAGTGGAATTCTTCAAAACAAGGAGGAAAGGATTACAGCTGACATCTGCAGGCTATCTACCTGGGAGGATTCCTTTCTTTCACACATAACCTGGGTACCATCCATCCTCCAGACATCCTATAGCCCCATCCATGTATTTACGGGGAGGGGGTGACCTCCATGGCCAGAGTTATGTGAGCATAGTAGACACCTGGTCTAAGTCAGGCTATTCCGATTCTCTCTCTGGAAATTTAAAATTGGGATTTTGTGGCTGGTCTTTGTAATATGTAAACCAGGGAGTTATCATCAGCCGTATTCTGCAGACCATAATGGACTAAGATATTTTTGTGCAGGGAGAGAACAATGAGAGTAGAAAGCAATGAAATGATGGGACGGGAGGGAGAGGGAGAGAATGGAAGAGAGGGAGGGAGGGAGTAGAGAAGGAGACAGTGGGTCCAGGTGTACCACCAGTTCCTGCTTCCTCCCTGCCTGAGTTCTGAGCAGTCCCTTGGGGGCTCTATGAGGCCTGCCTATTATTTCACTTAAGATGGTTTCCAAGGGTTCTATTATTTGAAAATAAGGGGTTTCTAATAACTATAACGGGGGAGCCAGGCTACAGTAGATAAGAATGACTCATCTTCATAGCACTTTGAGAGCAGAAGCCTTATTTTCTTCATAAAGCCCAGTATTTCCGAGCCTATTTATTCTAGTCTCACTTTGAGTCCCTCATTTTATATTCAAGGTGATGAAGTTAGCCTTTCCTTGAATTGTTCCTTCCCGACTTTCTTCTGCCAAAACAGCCTTTTCTGATTATTAAACAAAAGAAACAAAACTCACAACCATTTCTGAAGTGATTTCTGCCTGTGCCAAAATGCAGGTGCAAAATCCAACCACCCTTTTCCCCAGACACACGGAAGCGGGACCAGGACAGGCAGGGGCCCCCCCCTGCATGCCCGTGAGAATGCAGGGTGGGCAAGATATTGGGGGTGAAGTGCTGGCACATTTTATGAGGCCAACAAAGATGAGGAAAAGCAAGGGGTTTGCACGTGGGAAGCAAATATGGCTTGTTCCAAAGCAAATGACCACCAGATTGATAAGAATGCAGAAACTGATGATAGGCGTAGAAACCGTCAAGGAGCCACAAAACCCAAAAACTGGGAGGTCGAGGTGCTGCCACACCCTGCCACACACTCTCAGCCTCCTGGACTTCTTGTCCTGGCCCCCAGAATCTTAGGGGTGGGAGGTGCTGCACGAGCACGCGAGTACACACAGCGTACTGCAGGAAAAGGATGCTGCTGGTGCAGCCCCGTCTGTGGAGAGTGGGGGACAAAGAAGGGCAAGTTGGCAACCGTTTAACTTAAGCCCAGTCAAGGCCACTTTTGAGAGTCACCACACAGGAAGCTGGGACAATGGGAGTAAACCGGGCACGTGTCTCCCCCGCTTGCCTGCATATAAGATACTGGGTAGCAGAGTTGGTGACCCTGGCAAGGACCGCTACCCACCACCTGGAAGGACTGTAGCACAACTAACACAAGCACAACAAGCCCTGAATGAGGGCAAACTGTGGGACGGGGAGTGAGGAGGGAAAGTGCAAGCCTAGGTAGGCAGGGTCAGGAGGTACCTGCTACACATCCTGTCAACATATTCACTGACAGTCGGCTCTGGGCCAGGCCCTGATTGAGACACTGGGATTTCTGCAGAAAGTAAAACAGACAAAAGTCTCTGTCTCCACCCCTTTTCCCCCACCCAGGGGGGGGGTCTTTCTTTCTGATAAGGGGAAGGCAAACACATAAATACATGTGTACAATGTCAGCTGGTGATCAATGCTATGGATGAAAGTAAAGTTGGCAGAGGGTTGGGAAAGGGATGGATGGGGATAGAAGAGGATTGAAGGGAAGACGGACAGGGGAGGGCTGGGGGAGGCCTGGGGGAGGGATTGGTGGGATGTGGAACACAGCTGAGGTCGGGATCAGGTGGTCTGCTCTTTAACGTTTAGAACTTTCTGGACCTTTGCTCTCCATGCATATTGCATATAGGGAGAGAAGAGTGCCCCTGAAGTACCTGGGTGGAGGGAGAGAATTCAGGAGAAGGAGTGAGTGATGTACACACACATGCAGATCGGGAAGGCTGAGAGCGTGAGTGGGCTAAGCGCACAAAGTGCCAATGGGTCAGCAGGCTGTGGCCACCCGCCCGCCCCAGCTGACTCTCCAGATGTGCAGTGAGCAACTCTCTCTCCTGGATGGTATCTTCCCTGTACCCTGTTCACCCTTGGCTCATTTCTAATTCCAAGTTCTGACTCATGTCCTTTGCACTGCCTGGAATGCTCTTTCATTTTTTAATTACATCGTGTTGAGAAGAAGAAAGAGATGATAGAAAAAAAGGACAGGAAGAAGTGAACGTAGAAAATAAGAAATACAGAGACAGAGAAAGCTAAACATCAAAACTCAAGAAAAATGAGAGACACGAAAAGATGAACAATAAAGTAATAATAGTAGCCAACCTTACTGGGTGCCAGTGACCTTGAGTGATTTACATGTATTCTTTAAACCTTACAGCACTCCCATTTTACAGATGAGGAAACTGACGCTCAGAGAATTAAGCTCCTTGCCAAAGAGCACTTCGTGGGCAGGAGTACCAAGCTGGCCACAGCTACCTCATCACTGTGCTAAGTGGGGAAGGAAGGACAGTTATCCAGACTGATGGGGCTGCAGGGTTCTTGAGGGTTTCAGAGCTCGGCCATAAGGTGTTCTTAGGGCAGGTCCTCTAAAAGAGAGCTAGTCTACCTACGGGAGAGTGCCTCTTTCAGTCCCATGGATAAACAGAGATGCGGACATAAAACACGTTAAATAACAGAACGGCTTTTCTATATATCAAACAGTTTTCATTTTAGAGAGGAGTCTGCTAATGTCATCATTGCTTCAACAACTACTCTTAGTTCCTAGTAGGTACAAGTAATCCTGAGAATTTAGGATTTAAATCAGCAACAATCGCATTTGTATACAGTGTTGAAAAGTATATAATTACTGCATGAAATGAGGCGCAACTTTAATTTGCTTCCGAAACCTTTTGTTTCCAGAGCTGAATTTCAGCTTTTCCTAGACGCGCTTTGTTTGAAAAGCAAGGGCAGTAGATATGCCCTCAGGAGCAGTGACAGGGAGCCTTCTCAAAGAGCACAGCGGGAGGGGTTCCAACCTGTACCGCGTCAGGAGTTTCCATTCATTGCTCTTTTTTAAAATTGTAATTATTGTATTTTTTTTTAAATTTGAAGTATAGCTGATTTACAAAGATGTGTTAGTTTCAGGTGTACAGCAAAGTGATTCAGTTATATTTTATATATATATATATATATATGTATGTATGTATGTATTCTTTTTCAGATCCTTTTCATTATAGGTTATCTATTCATTGCTTGTGTTGAAGCTCCTGGGGAGACTGAGGAGAGGGCTTTTTACCTGGGGAATAGTCCTGACTAGGGCAGAAAATCCTGTTCTGAAGTAAGGCATCAAGATCTGCTGGCAGATTTGACTCTCTGGTAGGAGGCCTCTAGGCGAGAGTGCAGACAGGGCCTCGCAAGGCTTATTTGTTGATAAGCATGAAAATGTGATTACTTGTTCTTTTTAAACACTTTCTCTATGCCAGACACAGAATACCCTCCAATAATAACCCAAATTACAAATCAAGAAAGTTTCAGAACAAAGCCTACTAGAAGTTAATATAAATAAAAACTTACTGCAAATTTAAGATATAAAACAGATTCCAAGCAGATGTCAGGGGCCTTTGATAAGACCTTTCTGTCTTCTGTTAGGTCAATGGCATGTTACTAAAACCCCACTGCTCTATTTATAGCAGGGACCTGCTTTTAGAATGTTCTTCTAAAGACCATGCAGAGTTCCCACTTAAAGTTGGTTGGGGGGCGGTGAGGAGAGGGCTGAAGGAGGCGGTGATGGGGAAAGGAGTGACAGAAAGAGCCATCCCTCCTCCTGCCTCAGCCGCTCATTCTTAAGGACAGTGGCACGAGCGGTACCATTGAAAGCCACAGACAGCGACTCAAGGGTCTGTTATGTCTCAAAGATTTCTATTTAAAACACGGAAGAGAAACGCTCCTGTCTGGCTTGTGTATTCCCAACAACCCGTCTGTTCTCTGCCTTTTCTTCTTTTAATATAAGTAAGTTAGAAGTTAGAAGTAAGTTAGAAGAGATATTGTTAATAGATATAGTTAATAGATACTGACTTTGAAAGCAAACATCTAAAAAGCTGTTGGCGTTTTTTAGTGATAAATAATTAATATAGTTCATGTTAGCAACAGAACTATTTAAGAAAATAAGATTCAACTAACTTTTTGTTTTAAATGTCTTTACATCCCATGCAGAGATCTAAGATTTAAAAAGACTGAAATTAGTTTTGAAACTGTCAACTAAATACACTTGGGTATTTTTCACACAAACTCAGACAGAGTATCTACAGAGAGAAGCTAGCCCATGTAAACACATAACTGCATAGGGCAAAATTCCAATTGTATCTTAAAGCCAAAAGAATCAGAATTTTCAAGAGGAAGGAAAAAATTGCAAGTCCAAGATCCATTCTCCCATTCATGGTAGTGCATCTATAGGATGCAAAAAATCAGGGATTTCTGCCAGAAGTCAGAAAAATACTTTCTTAAGGAAAAAAAAAAAAATTAGGGTAAAGACAGAAAAGAGGAAAGAGGAAAAACATAAATTAGACCCGTCTCTACTCAGTGATGCCCCAAATTAGACCTGTCACTATTCAGTGATGAGAGAAATAGCAAAAGCCTTGGCATGGATGAGGACCTATCTAATGCAATTCTTCACCCTCATGCTAAATATGGAGAGCTGAATAAATTCCATGCCTCAGGTCAATTATAGCATGCAAATGCCTGAGCTGCTTGCTTTCTAAAAACAGAAGCAGGGCCAACAGACCAAACTAACACAAATGTATATTTAATAGACACACATCTGTCCGTAGGAAGGATAGGAAAGCAACAGAATAAACTAGGTCTCCCTGGTCACTTCTGACAAAGGGTTATCTAGTTCCAGTTGTTACTCGGGCTACTGGCCCTAAGGGAAACGAGTTTTTAAAAGAGAATACAATTTACATTTAGCTGTCCCTGTCTCTTCGTTTCTTCGTGGATCCCTCATCTCTACTCTCTCCAACTTCCACATTGTCAGCCCATTTGCTGGGGTAAAACCTCTAACTCTGTCCTGTCTCTCCTGCACTCAATGGCATCTCAAGCCAGGCAATTTGGCATCAGAATCTCCTCCCAGAGCTTCTTGGAAAACACATCAGGGCAAAGGAAACAGGCGTAATTTTCTGACGGCAGGCCGTTTCTACACTGCTAGTCTGAAATGAAGATAGCAGTCTTTCCAGTTTATAAATTCACATGGGAAAATCCACTTAAACCGCCACCAGCTCTCTGTATCTTTTTGTTTGGTCTGGTGAGCAGGACCAAGGCTGTGACCAGAAGGAGCTTGGTAAGGCTGCCAGGGTGCCCCCTGCACCCAGAGCACAGACAAAAGCTACTGGATGGTATCTCCTGTCGTCATTTGCTTTCACAGCTGTCTACACATAAACCAAAAGAGTTAGCATCCCTGAAAACAAAAGACAAAACACAGAATGTGAAACGGGCAACTGTTTTCACTTGCTCAGAGATAACAATATTCTTTACTGCTACTCCGAGTGGAAAAGTACTGCTTGATATTCACCAGATGATCTCTAAATGCCAAAGACTGGGCATGCTCTGTTTTGCTTTCACTGGACGTGGGAATGTGAAGAGGAAATGGGCCCAGTTCTCCAGAGCTAAGTTAACATACATATAGGTGTTTCTAAGCATCAGCATCAAGCAAACTGCTTTCTGAAGTCTCCCGTTTGATTTGATTCAAAGCAAGTAACTAAATGTGGAAAGCAGAGGAGTTTGCTGTCTCTTTACTTTACCATCAAAAGACCAGATGGAAAGCATAAACTGGAGCTCTCCACCTGCCCTTTTATAACAGAAGAAAGAAAGCAGAGGCTCCCTTACCTTAAAGTTGTGTGTCTTCTCATAGTTGAAGTGGTTGTCGTTGTGTGAGAGGGCGGCCCTTCGGACCAGGGAGGAGATCTGTGGACAGGCAAAGAGTTTGAGAGGGGGCCAAAGAAAGCTGCCTTTGACTCCCACCTTCACCCCCAAGGCCACGGCCAGCAGCTCCTGGCGTTTCCTGCCTTGCTTAGGCTTCCGAACCACAGCACACTTTTTCTCATTTTCCAGCCACAGTTCCTCGGAGAACATAGTGCCCGGACCCCAGATCTTTCTAGCTTCCTCTGTGGAGCCTTGGGAAGCTCAGAGCTGTCAGGTTTTTTGAACCGCGGCTAATGTTAGGCAGCAGATTAGAGGCAGCTGTGTCCTGTCTGCAGAGGCCTCGGGCATGTGACCTGGAAGGGCCGCTTTGAGTGATGGAGGGGGCTCTGCATCTGAATAAGGACGGGCCTGTTTTGTTTTGTGCTATTTCTTAAGGCCGACGTGTGCCTGGAACAATAGTACACATTCATGACCATGGCACCCCCCAGAAGCTGTATCCAGTTAGCCACTGAGGAACCAATGCAGGAGGCAGGGGCAGGCAGCTTTATTCCTCCTGCCACAGCTCATTGCCAAGGAGAGACCTCAAACACTCGTTAGCATATTTCACGCGCGCGCGCGCACACACACACGCACGTGCACACGCACGCGCACACGCGCGCACACACACACACGCACTCACGCACGTGCACACGCACGCGCACACGCGCGCACACACACACGCACGCACACACACACACAACCCCCAACCGGCTCTGATGTTCAAAGCCTGAGGCTGTATCCAATTATTCTGGGGCTCTGAACCCCATCCTGGGCTGAATTCCAGCAGATTAAACCTTTAAACCCTAATGTTTAATCTTGTAGGGGATAAAGCCTGTGTCTCTTTTTTTAAAAAAAAAATCTGCCCCAGCACTGGAAAGCTTAATTTTTATTCTTATGCACGCATTAAATTAGAACAGTCTGACCACTGAATGAGGCATAAGAGAATGGTATAGCATTTCCGCTCTGGTTTCTGCAAAGTTTCAAAATAAGAGGCAGGATGTCTTGCTCCCGTCCTGCCTCTTATTTTGGATAACCCCATCTTCCCCCCACCCGACCACAAACAGCTCCCTGCCTACAAAGACAAGATTCCTTAACTAAAACCAAAACATCATAGTTTTTTTCTTAAAAAAATTTTTTTCCGTGTTAATTCTGTTAGTATCCAAGCTAATGCCCTCCTTGCTCTTAAAAGCATCATCTGTTTGATGGTCTTCCTTGGGACCCTGGTTTTCTGGTCCCAGGTCTCTGCATTAATAGAAGTGAGGAAATAATTTTGTCTTAGGAGTACTCCTAATTTGTTGGCAAAGTTTAATGCAGCTAGTGCCAGACAGTAAGATCAATGCTTTTGGAACTAGAAAACAAGAACATAGATGGTTGGACCATGATGTAGATGGTACTGTCCATGAATCTCACCCCATCCTCTATGTGGCCCCATGTTCCAGCACCTCCAAGCAGCCTTGGGGAGAGTAATAAAAGATCACTCTTTTCCTTGTGTAATTCTTTATTCCTGGCAATTACTGTCATTCCAACTTGGTTCAGAAGTCCATCCCCTCATTTCATCCTCTTTTTACTTTCAATAATAATAACAGCCAACTTTTACATTGGGCTTTTGAGCACATTAACTTATGTTATGCTAGACGAGATTCAGAATGTATTAAGTGCACTTACTCATTTAATCTTCTCATGTGTATGTAAAACAAGACTTTTACTCCCATTTTGTGGATGAAGAGATTATGACATCAAGAGGTATCTTAGGGACATGCAGTTGGTTTAAGCAGCAGAGCCAGGACTAGAGCCCAGAACATCTGCATCCAGCACCTGTGCTTCTGAACCCCATGTCCAAGCGCCTAGGTAAGCAGTGCAGGGCTGCCTCCTTCACTTTGTCTTGCCAAATGCTTTATCTGAAATATTGGTCGAGTCTGGCCTCTCCTTACTATTCTTGCCTCACAATAACTCAGACCCTTGATATCTCTCCAGACCACCTTATACACAGCGGCACAACAGCTGCCTTAGTCCTGTCACCACTCCACCTCCGCTCAGAAAATGTCAGTGATTCCCCGTGGCTTGACTGCGTCCTAGCATTGTGGGTTTTTCATGAGCTCATCTCAATCTATCCATCTTATTTATTTCTCTATACTCCCTGCCACAAATGCTACAAACCCTCTTCTCCTACATAGTCAACTTCCCACCATGGTAGTTTGCTCTGTCCTTTAGCATTTTCCAGCATCATTTCCACATCTACATATCCACCAATGTTCACATTCGAACTCAGATGCCACCCTCTCCAAAAAGACTTCTCCAAACTCCCCACTGGAGGCAAACACTTTCCTCTGGAATCCCATAGTGTTTTCCCCACATTTTTCTTATTGCACTTATCACTTTATTAGAGTGATTTATAACAGGTCTTATGGTCTGCCATATTGAGAACTCCGTGTGACATGTTCTATGTCTGGTTCACCTCTGTTTCCTCCTACAAGAGGGTCTAGTAAGATTCCCTGCCATGGTAGCACTAAATAAGCTGTCGAAAGCACTTATACATACAGGAAACCAGAGTTATGGAGGAAGGTGTGCAAAGGTGGTGCGTGGAGTGGGGTCTCTTGCCCCACGCATCCCCATGCTTTAGCTTCCAAGGGTGTGAACCTCCAGGGGTCTGCCCTCCTCATGGTCTCCACCACACTCCTTAGCCCTCCTTCCCATCGCCCAATCCTAAAGGACATGTGCCACGCACAGGGATTGACTGAAGGTTTGGCATATGCCTTTAACAGTCTTCCAATACTTAGCCTAAAGGCAAAAGGACAGAGAGGAGGAATAAGGGTCCCTTTCCCAAACTTCACTGCTAGCAAATCAAGACAGACCTTTTGATGGCGAGTCATTCTGTGGAAGAAGATATCCTGTGATCCAAACTAGACTATGTATATGGATATATGGTTTTGGAATCTGATAAAATAACTCTTTAAATGGAAAGTGGGCACCTTTTGGTGTGTGGGTGGTTGAATACAAGAAGATTTAATATTTTTTTTGTGTCTGTGCCTTTACTTATAACAAGTAATTTTTATTTCTGACAGTGATTTCTTTTTCAGATATTTGTTCAATAGAATTTACCCAAACACAAGACACATTCAGATATGTGAACAGACACTGTTCACTCACTTAAGATGCGTCTTTATAGGGAACTGTTAAGTGTTAGCATTTGAGCAAGCATTATTGTGAGAAGTGTGGAGGACCCCAGATCACCTCTTATTAAAGGAAAAATGATGACAAAAGTCTCTTGGTAAAAACTTCCCTCTTAAACAGCCTTCCACACACAGAGCTCTTCTTATCCAAGCTCCTCCAGGACTGAGGCTGGGTTTCTTTTATATCCTCACAAAGTCTAACACATGTTGTCTATACACAGAGACAGGCTGGCAGTCTTTTTCGAACAAAAATTTCTATCTGACGTATTTTTATTCATATATTCATTAGATGAAGCACATGTCCCTACATGCTCCGTTTAAATCAGGGACTGTCCACCTTGGAACTACTGACATTTGGGGCCGGATAATTCTTAGTTGTGGAGGAGCTGTCCTGTGCATTGTAGGATAGGTAGCAGCATTCCTGACCTCCACCCACTAGATGCCAGTCGCATCCCCCAATTGTGACATCACAAATCTCTCCAGAAACTGCCAAATTTCTCCTGAGGCAAAACTGTCCCCAGTTGAGAATACCGGGGTTAGATTAATAACACAAATATTTACAGCATGCTTCCTCTGTGCCGGGTATTATGCTAAGCAAATGCTTATATTGCTTATATGCTTAAGTGCATATGTTGGCTTATTTAAGATTTATAACCCTCTGAGGTAGGTACTGTTACAGTTACCCCCACTTTGAGAGGAAATGGAAACTGAGGGTTTAAGTGATTTGCCCAAGGTCGCACAGCTGGTAAATGGTAGAGCTGAGATTAGAACCTGGGCACAACTGACTAGGTCTGTGCTTTTTTTTTTCCCCCCCAAGAATAAGTTTATTTTGTGTGTGTGTGATGAAATATGCATAACATAAAATGTACCATTTTAACAATTTAAAAGTGTATAATTCAGCAATTCAGTGGCATTACGTACATTCACAAAGTTCTGCAATCATTCCCACTATCTAGTTCCAGAACATTTCCGTCACCCAAAATGAAACCTTTTACCCAATTAAGCATTCACTCACCATTCCCCTCTCCTTCCAGCCTCTGGCAGTGGCTAATCTGCTTTCTCTGTGGATTTGCCTATTCTGAATATTTCATGTAAATGCAATCATGCAATCTATGGTCTCTTGTGCCTGGTTTCTTTCAGTTAGCTTCTTTTCGAGATTCATCCATGCTGTAGCATCTATCAGTACTTTATTACTTTTTATTGCTGAATGATAATCCATTGTATGGATGTGCCACATTTTGTTTATCCATTCTCCAGTTGATGTACATTTGGGTTGTTTTCACCTTTTGGCTATTGTGAATAGTGCTGCTAAGAATATTCTTGAACAAGTTTTTGTTTGAACACCTGTGTCAGTTCTTTTGGGTATAACAATAAATCTATGCTTTTAACCACCCTCTAAACTACCTCTCATCCAAATAAAGTTCACATTTTAAAATATTCAGGAATTAAATGCCAGAATTACTCTCTTCCCCATTGTTAACCTGTTAACAACTCACAGGGCTGGTGTTCCCTGGTCTGGTTTTTAAAGAGGAGACTTTTTTTCTCCCTGAGTCCTCTGCCAAAGCAGCCATGACTTAAGATACTTCTGGAAGTAGGTGGGGCTATAAATAAATGGTGACATAAGTTCACCACTTCCCTTTTCCTTTTTTATAAATAGGGTTGGATTCTATTTTCTATGCATGGCATCTCACTCTTCTTTGTCTCTATGATTAGGATCCTGGAGCCAAGAAAGAATCAGGTAATGAGAAGGCAGTGGAAGTTTGTCGGATGAAGAAAAGGAAGCACGAATGGGTCACTGGGCAGGAAAACATGGGGAAACGAAGCCCGTTGGGGTGCACGTGTACGTATAAAGTGCCCAGGATGGTGCAAGAAAGGAAACCCTTCTCTCTTCTCTGATTTTAGTAATCTAGCATCTTAAATCCATAGGGGACCTCAGAAGCTCGGCTAATCGAAGGCCACTTCTCCACCTGGCTTCAGGCAGACCCACGTCTTGGCCTCTGGGGACCATAACAGTCTGCCTTTTTAGTACCAATTTCTAGAAAAGGTGATTTACCATCCATCTGCAATTCTTCCATAGACTTTAAGTAAATTCCTGTGGTACATTTTCAGGAGGGCTTTTTGAAAGTGTCATCATCAACCCCAAGACAGTCTCTCCCCTCTATTCCAACCCCAGTCCTAGTCCTCCTGGGGCCCCTCTCACTTCCATCTCTTGAGTCTGAGTCCCCCCTTGGGTGTTGAAAGCCTGAGCTATACCCCTGCTACCAATACTACCCTGTAGATGTAGGCATCTCCTGCCTTGTGGCGGTATATGAAATGAAAATCAGTATTACTGATGCTGGTGAGGGTGTCATGAGGACAGCTCGCCAGCAGACTGATGGTGTTTCTAAGAAGTGGCCCATTGCTGGGGAAAAAAGTTGGCAATGTATCAAATGCCTCATGTGCATTGATCCAATGATTCTATTTCTAGGATTCTCTTAAGAAGGTCTTCAGACAAAGAATTAATAGGTAGATAGATATTCATCGTCATAATAACAAGAAATGAGAAAAGGCCTAAACATCCATGACAGGGGAAGGGTTAAGTACATTATGGTATAAACATGTAATGTTTATACGTTAGGTAGACACTAACAAAGATGATTTAAATCACTTTTAGTGATGAAGGGATATGACCCTGATATAATGTTAGGTGAGAGGTAGGACCCCTTGAACCATGATTTCAGTTTTGTAAGTAGATGCATGCAGAAAATATCAGAAGAAAAAACACCAAAATATCTCCAACACACCAAACAATTGGGGAGGGGGCAACAGTTCTCTCTAGGTGGAGAAATTTTAATTGACATTTATTTTCTTCTTTATTCTTTCATGTATATTTTGAGCCTCCTACAGTGATTATGTTCTGGTTCTATTATATAAAAATACAGATTTTTAAAAAGTATATTATAAAGACTTTTTTAGCTTTCGTGTGCACAGATGATAGACTAACGTCATAGGTGACCTTTGAGCTCACCTAATCCCACCTACTCTTTTTACAGCTGAAGAGACTGAGGGTCAGAGAAGTTCAATGATTTGCACCTCCCTCCCCTCATCACAGAGCTCTTCTACAACTAGATCTAGAACCAGGTCCAGACTCCAGGTTCTCTTGCCTGCAACCTTTGACAGAGAGTGCTTCTCACACTTAGGTGGATCTCAGGACCCCCGGAGGTCTGGTTCAAACACAGACTGCTGGGCCCCAGCTCCAGGGTTTCCGGCTCAGTCAGTGTGAGATCAGGCCGAAGAATCTGCCTGAGAAAAGTTCCCGGGTGACGCTGATATTGCTGCTCTAGGGGCCCCACTTTGAGGACCCGTTTTGTGCTTTCCTCTGTACCTGTGGGTCTCAGCCTTACCTGATCATTAGAATCACCTGGGGAACACAAATGACCAAACAAACAAAAGCCACGTTCAAGCTCCACCTAAGACCAATGAAATCCAAATTTCTGGGGATGGGCCTGGGCTTTAAAAACAAAAATCCCCCAGGGGATTCAAATGTGCTCCTAACATTGAAAACCACTGCATTAATCTCAAGCGCTTCAATTCAGGGGGATTATCAGAGAAGAGGGAAGTATGAATGGAGTAAATGCTATTGAAAACCACCCCAACCATAGGAATCAACACCTTTTCAAACACAGAATGTGAAAATGCTTCTATTCACGCCCACCCCTCCCTCACCTCCCATCATGCCACTTAGAACTCCATAGACGGCATGTGGGATCTTCCCGGACCGGGGCACGAACCCGTGTCCCCTGCATCGGCAGGCGGATTCTCAACCACTGCGCCACCAGTGGAGCCCTCCATAGACTCTTAAAGGCAAAATTCCACACCATGGCCTATAGGGGCCTGCGTGGTCTAGCCCCTGCCACCTTCCCAGCCTCACCCTCCACCCTTTCTTCCCGCCACCTTAAGAATATATAACCATGACCTAGCAGTACGATTTTTAAATTATTACCTACGACCCTCCCCAGACTGCTAACTTTATAAGAGCAGATACTGTGTGCACTCAGGTCACAGTTAGAACCCCAGTGTCATATGTCAAATGTGACACAAAGTAGGTGCTTCCTAAATTTTGCTGAATGAATGTCCATGGCTATAAGATATCTTGAAGTCAAAGTACCACTATAGAGGTTTATCATCATCACTACCTATTCATTTAGTCAATTTACTCTTTTGAGTCTCTGATATAAAATCCAGGGGCCATGCCCTTTGGGGTTTTCTTTTGGCCAAGCTATCAGATTTTTGGTATCACAAGAAGGGGTACTGGAAACAGGGGGACTCTGCCCCAGGGTGAGGCCCTAAGGGTCACAACCAAGTTCAGGACTAGAATAATATTAAAAGTACCATTGTATATTTGTGGACTATATTATATTATATGGTATCTCTGTAACCAAGCAGAACTCTAGGGGCCTACCCAGGACAGACCCCGTCCCCGTTCCCCCTCTGCACCATGTCCTCTGCCTGCCTCTTGTTTGTAGAAAAGATGTAGTCTCCAAGGCTTCCCCTGAGTCACACAAAAAAAGCCTGGCTCAAGAATTAATGACTGAAAGGATGTGAACATGTAGTGACAAAAATAGCAGTTGGGCTAGGAGAAGTGGAAACAATTTAAACAGTAAATCGGCCATATGGCAGTCACAGAATCTTTAGTTCCTCCCAGAAGTACACAGATAACAGTATCTGATGTACATTCCTGAGTCACTTTACAGATACTAAAGCCCCTACCAAATGAAAGAAGTTAACTACATGATGAACATGAGCATGTAGCCCCCAGTCCGGCTGGAGGGTGAGGACTGATAATGTTAACCCCTGTGACACTGCCCTGTTACCTCGCCATCAGTCAGAGAACTGTGCACGAGCTGATCATATACCCTGCAACATCCCTCCCTCACCTTGCCTTTAAAAATTCTTCTCTGAAATCCATTGGGGAGTTTGGGCCTCTCGAGCATTAGCTGCCCTGGACTCCTTGTCTGGTGCCTTACAATAAATGCTGCGCTTTCCTTCACCACAACCTGGTGTCAGTAGATTGGCTTTATGGCGTGTGGGTGAGTGGACCCAAGTTTGGTTCGGTAACATCTCTATTCTATGAGGAAGGTACGGCGGGAATCATTAGAACCTGCACCCCCTGCATTGGAAGGTGAAGTCCCAACCACTGGACCACCAGGGAAGTCCTTCTCCTGATTTTCTTCCCATGGAAATCCCTGGCCCTCCTGTCGCAGCAGATCAGCAGTGGAAACCGCTCACAGCTGACACGGGGCTCGTTCCTCCTCTCTTTTCCTGGAGGACTTATTATAAACTTTTAAAATGGCCCCCCGCCCCCCCGAGTTCTTCTACTAGCTATACCTCCAGTGACTAGCATGAGGCCAACGTTAGATCTCATGAAAGTTTTGTCTCATGAAAATAAACAAACCCACTTTTTTGCAGTCTATTTTTCTTGCCTTCCATCAAAATGACTTCTAATTTTAAAAGGTTGATTTTATTTTCTTGCTTAGACCATCAGTGTGTTTCCCACACATCTATCTGAGGTTCTGGGGTTGAGTGATGAGTCTGAACTGCACATTATTTCCCCAAAGCTACAAAATGTGAAATTCAGAGACACCCAGCAATATGCTGCAGTCATTCATTCAGCCCAGAATGCTGGTAAGAACTCTGTTTTTTCCTTTTGTTTTCACTCTCTCTGGGTCATATTTAAATATTTTTAATTGCTGGATATTGGTATATTAAATGTATGCTTACTACTTATTATTTCAGTATTTGAAATACACACCCGTGTGTGTGTGTGTTTGATTGCGAGAGAGAGAGAGAGAGAGAGAGAGAGAGAGAGAGAGAGAGAGAGAGAGATGGAGAGAATGCTTACGAGAGGACAGTGGATAGAGGGGCACGGAGATTTTCACTGTGGTTTTTGCTGTGGCATCCTACATCTGGTTCTCTATTCTTGTTTGCAAGTGAAAAAACTAGAAATACTAAGTGAAAAAGCCCAAATCCCAAATTTGCTGAATGATAATCAAAGTGGTAGTTTTCTTTTATCAACACTACTAAGCCCAGCCTGTTTGATCCTATGAACTCTGAACATTTCCCCAATACCGCCAAATCTCTGTTGCTTTGCCTAAGAACTGCCCCATTAGTGTTTGCTGTATTCGCTGCTTGTGGTTTTCAGTCCTGAAAGAGGAGAAAGACAACAGAGGGATATGACTCAACTGCAAACTCATTCCCATGACAGCAAAAGAAATGAGAGACCAGGGTGGGACCCTGCCATCTTTCCCACCAACGTACCAGTTAAAGCTGAATAATCCTGGCTTTACTGGAGTCTGTCAAAGCATCAGGTATCAAGGGCTGACCTGGCTGTCTCCTAAAACTCCCGGTGACCTCCAACTCTGCTGTGTCCTGGTCCGAGGAGGAGAGACCTTTGACTCTGATGGCACAACATGCCCAGCTGCTGCTCTAATTGTTCTCCAGGGACAGATGGCCACTCTCAATACGAGAGACACAAAAAGGCTGGAGGGTCGGTCCTGCCGCCTCTTACAACTCATTTCCCTTCATCCACAAAAGTCGGCGTTCATCCCAAACTGAAGGCCTGTGTGGTCTCCAAAATGGACCAGACCACCTTGTTTGGAAGCACATTAATAATCTGATGCTTCTTGGGGTGACTGATTGTGAAATGGTGAAATTGCTGTCCTTCCCACGTCATTTCTCCACCTGTTGTGTTGAGGCTGATGTCAACAATTTTGGCTAATTGCTGCTGTTTCTCACAGCCTGCTTAGATGTAGACACAAAAGTTACTCCCCGTTACAGAGAAAGACTTTTGGTGGCATTAAGCATGTCACACATTTCAACATGTAGTTCTTGGTATTTTGTTTTTGTGCACAGTTTCTGAATGAGGAAAAAAAGAGGTTTACCTCAGAATGTAGTAACCCATTTCCTTACGCAAGAACTTTAAAAATCGTAGTCAAAATTTCTCAAATGCTGAATTTCAGAAAGGACAGTAAGGTTATTTTCAAGAGAATGGAGCAGTTGTGGAATCAAATTGCTAAAACTGCCTTATGACACTTTAGGTAACCTTTTATAAATAAACTAAGACCCAAACAGGCAATGCAAATTTTAAGGAAGAAGCAGCTATTACAAAGTTCCTAGCTGCTATTTTCCTTCTTGCCTGATGTGACTCTCTTCTCTTATTCAGTATTTATATGCTTTGCTTCCTTTGCACATTTTCCCATCTCTGGCCAAAGAAGTGGGTACCCCCAAGCGATTGATTTAGGGGTTTTATTACAGAAGTCAAAGATGCTCAACTTCTGGCTAATGGCACCCAACAGTACAGTAGAATCCCAACGTATTTCTCTCTTACCCCCTCCCCGCCACTGTTGCTCACTCAACTGAGCCTGAGAAATCTCTGCCAGAGGCTCTAAGTTTGCTGAATTACACTTTCTTGCCATACTGCAGTCTGGCAATTTGTAGAGCATAATGTGCCACATAGAGCCTCAAGCTGCTTTTCCCCCAGGTTCTTTGGCCAGCAGTTGGATTAGGATGCACCTTTACTGAAAGAGAAAAATCAAATTAACCAGCTGTTTTCCGCATGCAAGCTGTCCCACGTTGCAAATGACGAGATACCTGTTAAATGTTTTTTCAAAATTTCACACACAAAACACCTCAAATGCCCCACTGTGTTTTTTACAGTGAACAATCACCCAAACAAAACAGTCCTTGAGGCCACTCACAGCTGTGCAGCTGATCCTGCCCCACAGAGTTCCTGGCCATATTGACCAACTCAGGAGTTCTGAAATACAGATGCTGGCACATTCCAAGTGTGAACCTAAGACGACTTCTGGCCTCCTGTGTGAGTGGTGACAGGGATTTTCAAATTCTGCAATTGAACCTCATATTTGTGTGTTGGGAAGACCAGCCTTATGCCAAATATATGGCCCTGTAGCCCGTTCCCAGGTGGAATGTCAGAATATGTGTGATGATGCAGACACTTCTACCAGCCACTGGCCAGCCCTGGGAAGAGACACTGTCATCCTAGTGTGTATACATGAGTATTGCAGAGGGACAGTTCAGTCTGAAATGACCACATCCAATTTGACCTCAGCTATGTTTTAATGCAATAAAATTATTCTTTAATATGTTGAAATAGAGTTTTTTCCTTCCTCCCTCCCTCCCTTCCTTCTTTCCTTTCTTCCTTCCTTCCCTCTTTCCTTTCTTCCTTCCTTCCCTCTTTCCCTCTTTCAGCAAATATTTACTAAGTATCAATCATATGTCAGGCACTGTTTTAGGTCAACGGGATACAGTAGCGGACAACTGACAAAAATCTCTGCCCTCAGACAAGAAACAAAACTAGTAAGTACATTATATATTATTCTAGAAAGTGATAAATGCTACAAAGAAAAATAAACAAGAATACGGGATAGACATTAGTTATCAAAATTTGTGAACTGGCATTGAAACAGTACAACAATGTTTCGTTGCACCAATTTTATAAACTTTTACAGTGCAATACGTGTTATTTTTCAGAGACAAACCAAAGTTTAATTTCTCAAGGTTCATGCTGTTTGCTTTAGCAGCATTTGATGGTGGATCTTTTATATACGTTTGTAACAGATGAAAAATAAACCAGATTGCAAATGCCTTTTTTTTTTCGTTTTTAAAGCAAACCATGTACAAAGTTTTCTGGTCCAAATTGTGTAGGATACGTTAAATTGTGTTCTAATGACCAATATGAGTGTATTTCTGTAAGTAGAGTTATGTTGAAATAACGTTTTAAAAAGAAAAAAGAAATACGGGATAGAGAGTGATGGGGAAGGAGGATGCAATTTAAAACAGGATGGCCAGGAGAGGCCTCATTGAGAAGGTGACACCTGGGCAAAGACTGGTAGGAGGTGGTGGGTGAGCCATGTTGATATCTGGAGGGGGAGCATTGCAAGCAGAGGGGACAGCAAATGCAAAGGTTCTGAGACAGGAGCAAGGTTGGCACGTTTAGGAAATAGCAAAGATCAAGAGTGGCTAGAGCTGCGTGGACGAGGAGGAGAGGTGAGGCTCCCAAGGGCCTGGCGGGAGAGAGGAAGGACTTCGCTTTTACTCTGAGTGACGTGAGCAGCCACTGCAGGGCTCTGAACAGATGTGTGGTATGATCTGAATTACTTTTCAAAAGCATCGCTCTGACTGCTGTGTTGAGGACTGTAGGAGGCCAAGGGTGGAGGCAGGGAGGCCAGCCAGTTAGAGGCTATTACGGAAATCCAGGGGAAGAGAGGACAGTGGCTTGGGCCGGGGTGGGAGCAGCGGAGGGGGTGAGGAGGGGCCAGAATCTGGATATCATTTCAAGGTGGAGCCCAGAGGATCAGCTGACAGGTTGGATGTGGAGTGAGAGAGAAAAAGAGGAAGTGAGCCACGCTGGGGCCTGTGACCCTTGGCTGCAGTGCTTGTACCCAGACAAACGTCTCCTGGAGCAACAAAATACAAAGAAACTATAAGGGACTAAAAATAACTGTGTGCATGCGTGGTTGGGGCAAATTATGAACAAAATACAAGAAAAGAGCAAAAAGCCCAACTGCCACTTCTGAAGAGCCGGGAGCAAAAGCAGGGTACTGCGCATGCCCCCTGCACACAGCACCACCAAAGGGGTGGGCAGGCCACCTAAGCCACCCTTCTGGCCCGACCCCTGGACACACCCCTACCCTCACCCCATATAAGGAACCAGCTTGCCCCGCCTCAGCGAGCAAGCAAGCAAGCGAACCTGTTGTTTGTTCTCGCTGCCCTCTGCTGCAGCAGGGGCCCCAATAAAGCCTTGCCTGAATTTCTTGTCTGGCTTCTGATCAATTTCTGCTGCTTAAGGAAGGCCAAGAACCCTGGTCGGTGACAGAAGGACTCTAGGATAATGGCACAGTTCGGGCCCTGAGCAACTAGAGAGATGACGCTTCCATTGCGAGAGATGAAGAAGACCATGGAAGAGGCAAGAGGGAGGGGGAAGCGCAGAACTCCGTTTGGAGTGTACGAACTCTGAGTAGGTAGCTGGACATACAAACCTGGGTTCCAGGGGAGGTGGGTGCTGGAGACGCACTCCTGAGAGCTGTCATGACCAGATGGATTTACAGCAAGAGAGTGAGTGCAGACAGAGGACTGCAGAGGCCCCAGGACTGAGCCCTGGGCCACCCCAAGCATTACGAGGTCAGGAAATTGAGAAGGAACTAGCCAAAGAGAAAGGGGTGGCAAATTTGATATCCTGGAAGCCGAGGGAAAAGATGACCAATTGTGCCCAGTGCTGCTCACAGGTCAGGTGTGATGGGGACTGAGAAAGGACCATAGGATTTAGCAGCTTTTAGGCAAGTGAGTGATCACATTGACAAGAGCGGTTTCCAAGGAGCGGCGGGGGAAACCTGACTGCAGATGCTTTAAGAGAGAACAGGAGGAGGAGAGAGCATTTGGAGCAGAGACTATTGTTAAGCTAGGACTGGAGAAGGTGGGAACGAGAAGAGCAGCAAAAAGGGGTGGGGAGAGGTAGGGTCCAGAGAGAATGCTTTTACTTTTAAGAAGGGAAGGGCTTCCCTGGTGGCGCAGTGGTTGAGAGTCCGCCTGCCAATGCAGGGGATGTGGGTTCGTGCCCCGGTCCGGGAAGATCCCACATGCCGCGGAGCGGCTGGGCCCGTGAGCCATGGCCGCTGAGCCTGCGCGTCCGGAGCCTGTGCTCTGCAATGAAAGCCACTGTGATTCCCTCTGTGTCCATCATAAAACCATAGCCCGTGTGGTAAAGAGTCTGACTCCAGTTTGGGTTAATGACTGCTGATGCTTTCATGTCAATCAGAAGGCCCGCGTGCCTCCTCCCTTGGTGCCAGCGGGATGTCAAAACCACACAAGCCTCTGCGGGTGCAGCTCCCTCCTCTAGCCCACCCCCTCGCCCCCCTCCGCCAAGCACCGCACAGCCCTAAGCCAGTTGTCCCTCCCAGCTCTCTCAGGCCATTTTCAGACCTGCTGGGGAATCTGTCCTGCTCTCTCCAGCAAGTCTCATTACGTGAGTAATAAAACTTCATATCCTCTTGACGGGCACGTGGCATCATCAGTATCAACACCAAGGCAAACTTTGGGTGGGGGAGGTCCATCCACCTCCGTGAAGTGGCTACAACGGCCTATTAGAACTGAAAAGCACCTTTGCTGTGGCCCGTGACCCTAACCTTCCACCTGCTGCTTACTGCTCTTCCACATTTGTTCAGTGCTCAGAACCCAGGACCCATTCTTTGAACACATGATATTCTTTCGTGAAGCCATGCCTCTGCACACGTGCTCCCTGCCACTTAAGACTTACCAAATATATTAGATTCAAATCAGCAACAAAAGAGAAAAAAGCAACCCTAACAATTACTGGACACATATTGCACCAGGCACATTAACCATTGTCTCATTCAATCTGCACGATAGCCCTGTGACAAAGATATTATTATCCCCTTTTCATAGATGAGGAAACCGAAGCTAAGAGGGCTCTCACTGGTCAAGCTTACACAGCTAATGAGTAGGATTTAAACACAGGATCAGTTGCTTCTGTAGTTCATACTCCTAAACTTCATGAGATTCTGCTTCCACATATTTGTCCCCCAGGAGGATGTAATATCCTGAGAAAGGACACTGCAGTCATATTTTCTAATCTCTTTGGCATCAAGTACCAAAAAGCGCTCAGCAAAGATTTATAAATAAATGAACATGTCTGGTCTGGCCCAATCTCCCCATTATACAAGGAACGTTAAGGTAAGTTAGCTGCCCAGGTTCTCAGAGCAGTTAGTTGTAGAGTCAGGACAAAAAGCCAGGTCTTTGGAGGGCAGGTTCAAGCTCTTTCCACTGTGTGCAGCAATGGATCTGGTCAATATCCATGCTCTCCCAGGCTGCACAAGTTAACACACACACGCATACACACACACTAAAAAGCATATCAAATACAGGCAGGAAATTGCTAGACAATGTACACTGTTAAAATCATCTCAGAAAGTAATTTGGCCATCTGTATCAAGAGTTTCAAAATGCTAATATCCTTTAATATTCTGTAATTCAAGAATTATAGATTCTAAGAATCTATCTTAAGGAAATGATCCTAAATACAGAACGGCATTCATGGCAGCATTATTTCTAATATTAAAAATGGAATATATTGTGCATGTCCTAACCTTAGGAAATAGCTAAATAAGTATGATGCTCATGGTGCAATAAAAAATAATGTTTGTGAAGAGTGCACAGTAACATGGTTATAATATACTGTGTGAAAAAAGCAGGATACAAAATTATAAATATACTATGATTACAAATATATTTTAAAAGCCCCATGCATAGGAAATCACTGTAAGGAAATAGCCCAATGTATATATTTTCTGTATCTTTCATAATTTCTTTAATTAATTACTGTTATAATTGGAATGAGAAAAAAAAGGAAAAACTTGCCACAGAGAAACAAAAACTTTTTTCCCCCAAGTTTGCATCAGTTTTGTTTTGTACTAGGAGGTCTTTACCTTAGAGGGAAAATTAGGTAAGTTTTAAGCATAACTAGAAACCAAATAAATTTAAAATATTAGAGTTTTCTGTAGACTGGATCTCACAGCTATAATATATTTAAAGAAACCAAGATGTACAAAAAAAGTGGTTAAGTAATGTTATTAGACATGAAAACTCTTAACCTAGCAGGTATTAAGAAAGGATTCACTTTCGGTGGGGCTTAATACCTGCCATTTTATGGCATCGCTTGATATGAATTAAAATCTTTTCAAAATGCAAGACAGAACACTGTTTTATGTAAAAACAAGATTTAAACCTCCAAAGAGATTTTGACCTTGAAATAAAAGTTTTCAAATAAAAATACTGTTTCTGTTATATATTATTGTTTGTAAGAGTCAGGAGTTAAAAGAAGAAGGAATAAATATCAGGTTTGCATAACACAGAGTTTTCTCTAAATAAATTTATTCAACCCCCCAAAATTACATCCTGGCATGTATAATATACCTATGAGACTTTAGCTTTTGTAATATTTCAATAATGATTTGGGATCGAGGAGCTTCTATTTTAAATAATTTAAATGTTTTCTAGTTTAATTTTTTCACTACAGTCTTATAATAATAAAAATGAAATAGGGCTCCGTTTTTACTTTTTATCAGTAAGGAAGGTTTCCAGCCATTTCCTGAAGAGTTGTGTAAGAAGCTAACACAGTAATTGACCATGCGCTATTTTGGTTGAAAATGCTTTGAGCTTATCAAACCCCTTGGTCATAGAAACGGCAAATACAACGGTGTGTGTTTGCTAAGAATTCCTTGGTCAGAGTAAAGACTCTGGAGCTAAGTTGTCTGTGTTCAAATTCCTGCTCCAACCCTTCCCAGCTGGGAGACTTCATGCCAAGTTACTGCACCTCTCTGTGCCTCTTTCCCTCAAATATGAAATGTGGATAATAATAGTAGTGCCTCATAGACGACTAAATGTGCAGTTTAAGTTGTGAGTTGTAAATTGCTCAGATCCATGCCTGGCATCATTTTATATGTATATATGCATATATAATTTAATGAATAAATTAACTTTAACGATTATGCAGGTGATGCTTTCAAAGTAAGGCCTAATCTTAGGAAGGTGTTGACAACTGAGTTTAACTAAGACTACCTTTACTTGACGTGAGATGGAGAACAAATTCTTTTCTGATCTGCCACAGTTAAAAAACGCATGGTCATTTAAATTCAAGCAGAATCAACAGAGAGCTAAGTGTAAGCTAGAAGTATACTAACCACAAATGGCAGTTCTTCGGGGCATATGGCGGAACACATAGCGGGCTGCGCTGAAGATGTGTAAATGCTGCAAAAGTAGGCTTGTCTCCTGAAATATTTTGATGATATCAGAAGGAACAAAGGTAACAGGGGTGTATTTTAGGATGTGAGTTTATAAAAAACAAAGAGAATGAAGGAAGAAATTGGAGCGTATATTGATCTTGGGGGTTAAAATATGGCTGGTCACCTTAGTCCTGGGCTCCAGCATGGCACTCAGGAAAGAGCCTTCAAGACTCTTGGGGAATGGGGTGGTCAGCAGCGGGACAGGCTGTGAACATCTGAATGGGCTCAAAATCTTCACTCTCAGCTTCCTCACCTTGTACAATATGACTGGGTGTGGGGAGCACAGGATGCTCCTTGCTCCTGCGATGCAGCAGGCTTTTTTGGAGAGTTGTGGAGCAGATAACAGATTTCTAAAAACAAACCATCAGCTACTTTCAGGAATCACCAGGCCATCCTTGGTATATCCCCAGTAACTATTTTCAAAGACAGTTACACTAAATCCAGCTATAATGATTTAGACTTATATTTGTTTCCAAATAGTTCTTAGACTGAACTCATAGAACACGAAACATATTTTATGGTGACCCACTCAGGTTTCAAACTGCTGTTTCTAATATATCAGTTATCCCAGTTGTTTTATGATTAAAGAAGTTTGTAAAATGCTACATATATCCCCTTCTTGGAGAATTACCTTTTATATTACCATTTAGAAGTATCAGCATTTTCTAAACTTAACTGTAACCATGTATGGCCAATGAGCATCTAGCAGTACTAGTGTCTGGGACACTAATCCTCGAAACTCAGGATTGTTCTGAGGATTAAAACAGATAACCCACATTTTTTGCAGTAACCAAAACACAACAAGGGCTCACAGAGGTTACCTATGATTATCATTAATAACAACTACTCTTTAAATAAGCTTAGCTAGTGATCCTGCTGTATCCTGAATGGTGTACGTTTAAGAAGGCTGGTACTGGTTCTGCTAACTGGTCCTGAGCGACACTTTGGGGAGTGGAGATGGTTCTTTCTCTCCCACATGGCAAGTCATTCAAGGCAGCAGAGGCAAAGTAAGCACAGAATGACTGGCCACAGCTGATGGCCTAAAGTGCACTGTAGGACGTCGGTCCCAGGCGGGTAGGGCAGGAAGAACCACCTCTGGGCCCTCATTCCAAGATTTGTACACCAGTGGAAATGGGACACAACGTGGCTGGTTCCTGTGGGTCCCTTAGAGTTGCTGTGATGTCTCGCTGGACAGAGCCCAGGGTGTCATCTGAATCCCAGCATTCCATATCTTGACCTCTCAGCTCCCTGGTGCCAGTTAGTCTGAAGTCCCAAGATCTCTGGGCCCTGACACAAGGTCCTGGCGTCCACCCACCTTATTTTCCAAAACTCCTCGATGTATAAGAAACAGTCTCTTAGCCCCAAATGACATGTCCTAAACGATCTGAATCCACAGGAAACTGCCCACTTGCCTGTTGCCCTGAGTCCTTCCAGAAAATCGTTGCACTCTGGCAAAAGCACAAAAACCGGCTGCCAAGATCCTAAGGAGAAGGAGTGCATTTGTGGGGCAGGTGGAAGCTCGGGGGGTGTCACTGCTCTCGGCACGCTTGCTCGGTCATCGGCTGTTACTCCGGGCTCAGCCGCTTGGCCCTGGCTTCCTAACACGGGTTCTGCTGCTGCGTTAAGAAGGCCTCCCGCTACTGCTCCAACGGAAATCCAGTGCCAAGGGCTCTTCTCTCAAAATTGGCATCATCCGAGGTGAGCACTGAATTCAGGAAAAGGGGGGGAGGTTTTCCTGCCACCATGTTGCCGGCATATTCCAGGCATGAGAGGGTGTTGGCGATCCAATTCTTCCCTCACAAAAAGCGAATAATACATGTCAATAAAAATGAGGCTCAAAGGGTGATGAAATGAGTTAAGGTAAGATTTCCTTCTGTTGGGTTCCACGGTTCAGTTTCTAAGAATTAGGGGTGTGCTATTTTAACAATGGCTGCCAAACTCCTATCAAAAACAAAACAGTCCTGCAAAAACATTCCTCTTATCAAGATATGGGGTGGATGTCCTCTCCTAGGAAAGCTGGATGGACTTGTGTTTACTTCAACCAGTAGAATATATGATGGCAACATGACATGATTCCCAAGGCTGGGTCATAAAAGGCAATGCAGCTTCTGTCTTGTCCATGGAAACCCACACACTGGGGCTGTGAGCTGTCTTAGAAGAAGTTCAACTATACTGAGGCTGCCAAGTTTGGGGGAAACACATTTCATGGAGAGGACTCACGGAGACACTGATTTACACTCCTGCTAAGTTCATTGCTCAAGTCATCCCACGCCAGGGGCCACATATGTGAACAAAGGAGTTTCCCGATGATTCCAGTTCCCAGCCATCACATTCCCCTAGCCTTTGCGCCTTCCCAGATGTGGCCCCAGACAGCATGGAGCAGAGGAAGTTATCCCCACTACACCCTGTCCTAGCCCTGATCCACTGAACCTGTAACCGTAATACAACAGGTATTTTACACGACTAAGTTTTGAAATGGTTTGTTTCTCAGCAATAGTATCCAAAACAAGGTTTCAGTAACATGGCCTGTGAAAGTCCCTTCCACTCCCAAAGTAAAAAAGCTAATGGCCCTGCGGACCAAGCACATCTGTTTATTCAGGTTTATGCCAAATCAGCAAGTCTTCTTCAAAGGATTAATGCTCAGCGGTGTTACAGTGTTATGGTGGTAGGTTTTATTCAGAATGCATTTGTATTTTAGTTTCTCTGCACAAACAAAACATATGTGAAACAATGGCTATATTTTTTCCATTATAAGAAAAACACTATTCCAAGGACTGTATTAAAATAGGTTAAATGAGTAGGAATTTATAGACCCGACTATTTTAGTGTTTATGAAAATTAAGGTATTTATGCTGTAGGGCAGTAGAAATCTATAATTACAATTTATTATGTCAGACACTGCTCTAGACACTTAACATTCCCTCTCTCCCATCCAACCATCCACCCATCCAGCCATCCATTCACCCACCCAACCAATCAACCCACCAATGGACCAACCAACCAAACAATCAACGAACATCAGGTGAGCATCTCCTAAGTGTGAGGCACTGTGCTAGGCTCTGAGCATCAAAATGCAAATAAAATCCAGTACCTGTTCTCACTTCAGGCAGTTCATAGGCTAGGAGACGTGTTCATAGCCCAGGAAGTGTGACACGTGCAGTGCCTTGCTGCTCATCACTGCTGTATTTCATACCTGAATGTCTCTCTTTCTCTAGGCCTATTGCTTAGTCTTGACTAATGTCCATACTTGGCATTGTCCTGAGAATACAAACCTATATTGCCTGAAAATAAATTTTTGTGCTCAGTATATAACTTAAGCTTCGAGTTTATGTATCTCTCTATGCATAGAATCCCAGGAAGATGGGGTCCCACTGTAAACTTGGATCTCCCCAGGATATACTCCAACCCACGCAACATCATCCTTCTTTGTTCACCTTGCTAACTTCTATTCATCCTTCCAACAGTCCCTGGCTCCCCATCACTTTCTGCAGGAAGCTTTCATTTGTGTCTGTTTTAGCTCAAATGATTCTTTATTCTTTTAAATTTATTTATTTTATTTTGTTTATTTTATTTTTGGCTGCATTGGGTCTGCGTTGCTGCTTGCGCTTTCTCTAGTCGTCCAGGGGTTAGGACTCTGTGCTTCCACTGCTGGAGACACAGGTTCGATCCCTGGTTGGGGAACTAAGATCCCGAAAGCTGTGAGGCGCAGCCAAAAAAAAAAAAAAAGATTACACTTATCAAGACACCGTGCTTTGTACTTTGCATGCATTACTTCATTTTATCCTCAAAACAACCCCATGCAGTAGATACTGAGATGGAAAAACTGAGGCTCGGGTGGATAAATAATTTGCTCAGTTCCACAGCTAATAAGGGACATAGCTAGTTTTTGAGGCCAAGATTTGTATGGCTCACGAGCCCATGTCTTTAACCTTTACATGATTTTTGCACTTTTCGTAAAAAGTTAGCAGCTTTAAAGTTTGTATACCTGTTCAGTATCGATGCGATGAGCCTCTAGGATCTTTGTTTCTTCCCACTCTCCCCTCATGACCTGTGGTCTTGTCAAATCATCCTCTCTCACATGTGAACACAGTGATACCTGTCAATCGCCCTGTCTGATGAGCATCTTGGAAGCAGGAAGCCACAGAACATAAAGATCAGACAGTTTACACTTACATTACAAGACAGCTTTGTGCCTTTGGAACAGGTACTTGCCAGGAAAGGCACCTCGCTCCCCAAACTGGGTTAAGCTAGACAATGCATACTCTATTATCCACAGGGCACAGCACATAACAGGTATGCAATAAATATTGGCTGGATCTGAACTTGTCCCTTACAAAAGGGTGATGGGTCCCCCGGAGGAAGTGGAGCCTGTTCTGAGAGATTTGTTCTGAGAGTGTGTAGGGCATGGACCCTAGGAACTACCTGGTTAATAATGCAGTGGTCCCCAAAGTTTGTTACACGTTAGAATTGCCTGGGAAGCTTTAAAACTCCAGATGTCTACTTGCTACCCCAGGTCAATTAAATCAGAATGTCTGGGGGCGGAAGCCAGGCATCAATATTTTTAAAAGATACCCAGGTGATTCCAATGTGCATGTGCTAAAAAAGTTTTTCTTCAAAAGAACACTAAGGGTCACAGTGAGATTGTGGCTGCTGGTTTGTAAGAGGGGCAGCTGTGCTTTGCCTTAGTGCCTGAGAGGGAGGAGGTGGAGGACAGATGTTGACATGTGGATGCAAATTTGATTGGTTGATTGTATTTTTTAAAATTAATTACTTTATTTTTGGCTGCGTTGGGTCTTCGTTGCTGTGCGCGGGATTTCTCTAGTTGTGGCGAGCGGGGGCTACCTGTCAGGGTGCGTGGGCTTCTCATTGCAGTGGCTTCTCTTGTTGCAGAGCACGGGGTCTAGGCACATGGGCTTCAGTAGTTGTGGCACGCGGGCTCAGAAGTTGTGGCATGCGGGCTCAGTAGTTGTGGCACACGGGCTCAGTAGTGCTGGTTTGTAAGAGGGGCAGCTGTGCTTTGCCTTAGTGCCTGAGAGGGAGGAGGTGGAGGACAGATGTTGACATGTGGATGCAAATTTGATTGGTTGATTGTATTTTTTAAAATTAATTACTTTATTTTTGGCTGCGTTGGGTCTTCGTTGCTGTGCGCGGGATTTCTCTAGTTGTGGCGAGCGGGGGCTACCTGTCAGGGTGCGTGGGCTTCTCATTGCAGTGGCTTCTCTTGTTGCAGAGCACGGGGTCTAGGCACATGGGCTTCAGTAGTTGTGGCACGCGGGCTCAGAAGTTGTGGCACGCGGGCTCAGTAGTTGTGGCACGTGGGCGCTTGAGCGCAGGCTCAGTAGTTGTGGCGCACAGGCTTAGTTGCTCCGCGGCACGTGGGATCTTCCAGGACCAGGGCTCGACCCCGTGTCCCTTGCATTGGCAGGTGGATTCTTAACCACTGCGCCACCAGGGAAGCCCAGTTGATCGCACTTCATGTGTTGATGGCTCCTCTCTCTCCTCCTCCACTTTCCTCTCCTCCTGGCCTCTTCCTTTTGCTGCTGCCTCATTGGCTGCCTGGTTTCTACTGGTAGCAGTAAAATCTAAGGACTTTCGAATGTAGGATATACAAGCTTCTAGAGGCTTCTCCCATGCCACTCATGAATTTGCTGGAGCTTTGTTCTTGCTTTTCTGGATATCTGGGAGCTTGGCATGCAGGCAGGGGAGGAGGGGTGAGATGGAGCCCTCCTGGACTGCAGGCTGATGTCACACCTGGCCAGTGGGTGTGCACAGCTGTCCCAGCAGAGGCTCCCACCTGTTGCTGTGGGCTGCTTTGTGAGGTTGGGTTAGCTCCTGCAATTGGCTTATTGACCTCAGAAAGGAATTCTTTGTTTCCTCTCCCACTGCACACGTAACCAGATGTTTTATTGTGTCCTGAGGCAACTGGGGGCCCTCTGGCTGGTCCATGGAGGTCTCAACTAATGAAGAACTTGGAAGGGGAGATGAACTGGACACGTTTGATCTGTGTGGGGAGAAGGATTAGCCAGGATAACCTCACCCTGATTTCTCTAGGGCTACCTTCCCCTTTCAATGGAAAAAGAAAAAGAAAATTCCAAATTACATGGGAAACCAGAGAAGGGGAAGTATCGTGAGAGAAAGAGAATTAGTGCCACATGAAAAAGAAGTGAGGATAAAAACACATGAGGAAAGAAATATGACAATTCTTCCCCAAACCCTGAAAGTCTTTGAAAAGACATTTGAGAATAAATTTTAAAAATAATTAAAATGTGTGGATGTGAGCCCTTCACAGACCTCAGAGGGAGAGATTGTGACCCCTGATCTACCACGTTCCTGGCAAGGAGCATGGCTATGGGAGAGACTGAAGGATTCCTGAGAAAACTTGAGACTACATGAAAGGGAACAAGAAACTGGTCTCTCCTAGTTTAGTGTAACTTAATTCAAAACCAGGGGAGACTTTTTGTGAAAGAATCACTGTCAAATTCAAGGCAACAGAGTTCTTAACTGGTTGAATTTCACAAATGTGTTTTCTGGGCATTACATCTGTCCATTCCTGAATTCTGATATTTCGTCACGCCCTTGGATCATTACACAAAGCACTTTGCAGATGAGATAGGCAAAGGAAATGTCTTATCTTCTTGGGTGTATTTGCCATACTAAAAGCACATCCTTTCACATATCCAAGTGATTGAGGGAAACTAAGAATTTTGATAGGGGACATTTGATAAATATTTTGATTTGATTAAAAATTCTCCTGCTCATTACTCATGCACTTGTTTTTTGTGTGTTTCATTTTTTGTCCCAACTGCTGTGATCTTGGCTAAATAATCTGATGTATTTGGGCCTTGGTTTTATCTCTTTCAAAATGAAGGCTCAGCCAGGACCACTTTCCATCTGCAAATGTTCAATAAACATTAACTCCAGTCCCTAGGAATACAGATGCCCTTGAGAAGTCAGAAGCTGGGGATGGCAGAGACAACTAACAAGGATAATTATATAATATTCGAGTCATGGGAGAACAGAGATGGGACAGCTAACATTCGAATTCTAGGTCTATTTGTGATGGGTGTTTGGGTGTGTTATACAAACAGCTCCAGTGGTACTCCCTTAGTAAACCAATTATTTAGTTGTGTAACTTGCCCCATAGTTTAGAAACTCCAATAGAACCAATACATCCCACTACTTCTAGCATCTTCACTATCTGAAAATAAGTGGAGACTTATGCTTCAGTTATACAACAAACACCCCTAATCACAAATCATTGTATCTGCATTCCATTGGGAAAGTTTGAAATTAAGCACCAATGAAAAAATTATTCACTGCTTTTTGTGACATATAGTAACAGGGACCTGGGCTCTGAAAGATTAATAAAGGATCTATGAATATAAGGCACTAACATTGTTAAAGAAAAAAAAAAAAGAGTGGGCAACTGAAATTGTGGCACTGCTACTATTTGTAAACTTTAGGTAGAGCAATGTATAAGATTTTCAAAATATGTGCTAATTGATAAACAGAAGCTGTGAGTCATGGACAAGCATTGCATGAGAATAACTCCAGCACGGAGCAAAAGGCTGGGTCCCCAGCACAGCTGCATGATTCATTAACATCAGGGTGTCAGGCTCCCCGGGCCACCCAAGGCCACCCATCTGACTTCCCAAGTAGTGAACTGGAACCACACGCTGCCATGTCAGGATGTCCAAGCACTTCAAAAGCTGCCCCTTTCAACACTTGGTTTCTCCTTATAATTACTTCTTGTGTTTCCCTCCGGATACTCATTTAAATGCTAAATAAAGGGAGAGAGTTCTCCTAGGCAAGAGACTCATGGTTGTAACCTGGAGCTACCTCAGAGTGAAAATTAAAATCAATTACACCCCACGTGGGTATAATTATAGTCACTTAATGAGAGGGAATATAAAACAATCGTCTTCTGGGAGATGACTGTACTCTGTGAGGTGAATGAGTGTGACATGCACTGCTTGGCGCTTGTCAGACCTTTTCTAGGGCTCAGTTCTGAGATGGGCTCAGGTGGGGGTCTGGAGGGGCGTGAGGTGCCTGGAGAAGGGCTCGGAGGCTGAGGATGTTGGGAACCAGACCTTTCCAAGGAGGTGACAGCCCTGTTGTGGCTCAGCCTTGAAGACAGAGGCAGCTGCTGGCACCATGCATGTGGCAGCCTTGGCGGTGGGTGCAGGACTTGACCAGAGGACACTGCTATTGCTGAGGCCGGGGTAGGAGGGCCTGAAGGACGCCCAGGCCAGCCTGGGAAGTGCTCTGACAGTGGCACTGGCTACAGTTGTAGCTTTGCTGGAGGTCTCTGAGCCCAGGGTCATGGCTCATGTTCTTGAGTCAGACCATGGCTAGTACCAGGATCCCACGTGGCTATTCCACAGCCCAGAATAATCAAATAGCGGACGAGAATTGGAAATATTCAGATGTGTCCTTAACATGCCAAAATTCTGCCAAATATTCTGAAACAAGAAGTACAAGGGGTCTACCAGCATTTCTGCTGCGTGACCGTGGCCTGAGTGAGTCAGGCAGGGTTCTGGGTGGACTCCCCTAGGACCTTCCAGCTCCCTGTGATTTTGGGGAAACACTGCAGGCAGTAGATGGTCCTCCACAGCCCGGTGGGTACATTGGGCTTGAGTCCGTACCCTCCTCCTGGCTCTTATCTTGTCTGCATTCCTGGAACCATCTGACCAATGCTTCACAAAAGTGTTGGGCAGGCCATCTGAGCAGAATACCTCCAGGAATGCTTGTAAAAACACAGATTTCTGCCCTTCCACCCTTAAAAATGGGAATAAGGGTGAGGGAAGGGAGGTAGAGATCTACCTTTTAAACAAGTATGCCCTGGTGACTTTCCTACACAGTACGGCTGAGACTTGTTGCCCTGGGGCGTACACAGTCATCTGGTAACTCAGAGCATGACGGGCACACTTTTCTCCAAGTTTGCTCTCGTTCCAGAATGGGCCTTCCTCTCTCCCTCTATTCCTCTCTCCTCGCCCTCTCTCTTTGGTGTCAATCATGGGCTAGGCCAGGCACTATGGTGGGTTCAGGAAACTAAAAATGAGTAAGACACGGGCCTTGACTTCAAGGGGCAAATATTTGGTCTGGTTGAGGAGACATACAGCTGAACAAACAATCACAAAACACTGTGATATGAGCCGTAGTAAAGGCAGAAGCAAAGTGTTCCAGGAACAGGGTAGAAGAAGCAATAAATTTAGAGGCGGGGAAGGGAGGTACTCCCATCAAGGTCAGATCAAGGTCAGAAAAGTCTTCAAACGAGAAATGACATTGGGACAGGCCTTGAAGGAAGAGCAAGAATTTGTTAGAGTGAGAAAGAAGAAAAAGGCACTTAAATTGTACAACCAAAGAGAGTCACACAAGCTTGAAATATATTTGGGGACAAGTCTGGCTCGGTCCCCAATCAGTCGTGATTATGGTAGAGTTATTATTCGTTTTGACTCTACCCTGAGACTTGTAGAATGCACTCATTCGCCCCAAAGACTCTTCTCAGCTACCTCAAAGTTTGGTTGAGACGGGAAAATGCTTGGTGGTCTGGTTCTGAACACATGGCTGCCATTGCTGTTCTTAATGTGGGGTGAGCTGGGAAGTTGGCAGCAAAAGGCCAGGGAGCCCATGCAAACTGGTTCCCATGGGGGTTGGGGGTGAACCACAGTCCTCAGATAAGGTGCCAGCTTATCCTCTGCTCTCCCAGGGCGAAATGCATTGTTTAGATCAAATAGCTATCAAGGAACACCTGACACCCCTCTGCACCCTCTGTTCCCTGCCACTCGTTCACCACAGGCATGGTTTAGCTGAATGCTGACCTTTTAAAAACAATACTTGTAAGATGGATGTCAGAAAGTGGACTAGGAACAATGGTACACATTCAAAACCTGGAATCCCACAGGTCCTGCAGTGGTGGGGAAAACCACACACATACATTAAATAGGAGGTCAGGAACCTTGGGTTCTGGTTCCGATTTTGTCACCAGTCAGCTGGGTGACTTCGGGTGCGTCTTTTACATTTCTGAGAGTCTTCAACTGTCAAGTGACTACATAATCTCCAAGACCCCATCTAGCTTTAAATGTATGATTCTGCCAGATTATTTTTTAAAACTGCAGTATCTGGTTGGCATTATTATTATTATTACTACTACTAATTCTGCATTACTAGCAAATTGGGAATTTGTACAAGGCAATCCTGGGACATTAGGAAGTCAATCACTAGCTTCCTGCTTATTATAATGTCAAATTATAGCATATTTTAATATTTTTAGTGGTGTGCAGGGATTGGCTTAAAATGTGTGCATCTCTTCCTAGCTCAGTTCAGTGACATCACACTGGTAGCTTGAAATCAGCCATGGTGGGGGTATTTACACCATGGAAATAGGCAAATATCACTATTCCTTCCCTCTCCCAGAGGGAAAACATTCCCAGTTGCTAGACATTTATCAGCATATCACAGGTTATGATTTTTAAAAAAGATCCATAAAATTACTTTTTAGGGATCAAATAATAATTTAAGTAACTGTTTGGATCGTGATTTTCAAAGTTTCTAAAAGCTGGCTGTTTAAAAAAAATGCACTGAAGTGTTTTTTAAAATCAGAATTGTTGGCATATAATTTACATATGGTAAAATTCCCTCATTTTAAGCATACAGTTCTATGAGTATTGACAAATGTACAGAGTCTTGCATCCATCACCGTATGGTAGGACTGCAATGCCCTGGTCCCTCTGAAGTTAAGTGTGGCCATGTGACTTGCTTTGGCCAATGAGATGGAAATAGTGATAGGTGTCACTTTCAGGTAGAAGGTTGAAGAAGCAGGTCACAGAAAAAGGACAGTACTGGGCAAATACTGTGATGGGTATGTAACGTGGGTAAGAAATAAATGTTTGAGGGCTTAAGCCACTGACATTTGGAGGTTGTTCGTTAATGCAACCTAACCTAGACCATCCCCACTGACATACCTATGATTACCAATGAATGACAAAGCAGATGGATTAGTTTGCTAAAATGTGCTGCAAATAAAAATCTATCTCCCTTAGCATACTGTTCAAGGCCGTTCACAAAAAAAATTTCAAATTACCTCTCCAGTTTCTTTCCAGAACTTCCCTTCCTATATTCTAGCCATACTGGGTATTTGAAATCCCTTAAACATATAACTGCCACTACTGCTCCTATTACTATTTATTAAGTACCTACTATGTGCCACATACTGTTCTAAACACTTCACAGGTATCAGCTCATCTGAGGTACCACACCTTTCTCCCTGTTTTCCCTACTATGCACGTCCCTCTTTCTTTGTCCTACAATATCCTACTTACCCTTTATGATACAGTTCAAATATCATCTCTTTTTTGAAGTGTCCCTGACCCTCTCTCTGATAAAATTAATTGCTCCACTACTAAGCTTTCCTGAGCATTTGGTGCAAAACTGATATTGTGCTATTATTATTTGTCTACTGTGGTTCCCCCTACCCTGTTCCCTCAAGTGGACTATGTACTTGCTGTGGCACTTATATAGGGTGGGATTTCAGGCCAGGGAGGAAAGGATGAGCCAGGGCAGCATTTTGGGTGGGTAAGGTCTCAACATCAATCATGAAAAAGAAAAAACAAGGCTGGTTAAAGGAATCAACTGTAACTGCATTTTAAAGTAAAAAGTCCAAGTGAATCTTTGTAGAGATTCCTCTTTAAATAGTAAAATTGTAGAGAATCCTCTTTAAATAGTTTATTAATCGATGGATCTGGAGTTAGCCTAGGTCGACCCTGATCTCTCTATCAATTCTCAAGCAACCACCAAAAACCCCCTATGTGACCTAGTTAGAGTTTAGCACTGGGGTTAGCATGGTGTCCTTGGTGCTCCCCTGACAGAAGGAGCAGGAGTGTCTGAAAATAGCCCTAGGTGCTCAGCCTAGGTGATTTGGTTAAAGAGCCATGGGGGTGGGATCCTAACTCCCTCTCCGAGCTGCAGAGGCTGTGCCCAAGGTCCCCTTACCACAGGACAAGCCGTGTCCTCCTTCCAGGGTACCATTACTTGGGTTCCAAGGTCCCCAGGTGCTGAGAGCTTGATAATTCCTGTAAATGCTGGCACCCAAATCCAGACTGCCTGGTGCCAGAGTAGTTTCATATCTCCCCACTAACAAAATTGCTCTCACACTTGCCCCAGGAAAAGGGAAATAAATGGGGATGGGGGTGGCTTCATCCCCTGGAACACAAATCCATCTAGAAGAGCCTATAGCCTCAGCAGGACTTTCCATCTTCTCTTATCTGGCTGACCCTGGCTTTGGAAATTTCTTCTTTTCCTCAATAAAGCCTATTCCAAGGCCTAGCTCATATTGTTTGATGTTGCGGAATTCACCCCTAACCTTGGTGGAAGGCAGGTGGCAACTCAGAATGGACCCATCCTGCAAAACCACTACCCTCCAGAAATTGAATAATAGTGTCAATAACCAGCTAGCATTTTATAATTTGCAAAGCATGTTCAGAAGCATCAGTTCATCATCCCACCATAATAATCATGGGAGATAGAGATAGCTTTATTATCCCTATCTTATAGGTGAGGAAACTGAGGCTGAGAGGGCATGAAGCATTTCCTCAGGTCACGCAGCAAGTAAGCAGGGAACTCGGGACAAAAACCAAGGTTTTCTGACTTCACATCACGCCATTCTCAGTCTCTGGTGACTCAAGGAATGTGACTACTGGTGCCATCGACTCTTTCACCCTCCCTATAAAATGTTTTATGGTATTGACAATTCAGCTTTATATCAAATTACATTTACACAATAGAGCATTCACCTGCCAACCATGGCCAGTCTTGCAGAGAAAGGGGAAATATATTTCTCCCTCAACAAAGACTGGACAAATAAAGAACACTTTCAGAAAAAATCTAAGAAAAAGTCAATAGTGTAGGTTTCTGTGTGCCACCTGATCTGGCTGATGAAACTTCAGCCACCACAGAGGCACACACTCATTTCCAAAGATAAAGGAAGCAGGAGAGAATAGTATATGGTAGGTGTAGTGCAGGTGTGGTACAGGTATGTTGCAGGTGTACTGCAGGGTAGGACCTCAGTGAGACAAATGAGGGGCAACATTTAAGGGGCACTCACTCTCAGGTGCTGACCCTGTATTTGCACAAGCCTGAGAGGGAGCACTTCCTTACATTTTGGGCTCTCAGCTCCTCCCTTGTTTCACCCACATCCCAGCCTTGGTATACCAAGTCTCCTCATCCCAGAGCGAATGGTCTGTCAAATCCTCAGACGCAATAATGAAGGCTGTATCTCCAGAAGGACATTGGAAGCAAACTAGGGATAAAATGCAGTTAAAGCCAAGTTGTCTTACCCAGACAGGACTGGCTGCATAATTTGCAGGGCCCAGTGCAAAATGAAAAGGTGTGCTTCTTTTTCAAAAATTATTAAGAATCTCAAGAAGGTGACGGCAGAGCATTAAATCAGGCAAGGGCTTTCCAAGCACCAGATGTTTCATCAGTGGCCACTGCAATAGCACGGGATGGGATTCAGAAGTTGGGATCCTCGGTTTGGGCCTGTCTCAGATGCTAATTAGGTCATAATCACAGAATGGCTTTACCCTCTGGTTTCCTTGTTTGGTTGGCTTATAACTTTGAAAATTTAGGCTATGGAGTCCTAATGGTTCATGGTTACTCTACGTGGCTGCAGAATTATCTTTATTTGGAATAAATACACCCCCTTCCAACTATCTTGTCTCTTTCTCGTATCTGTGGCCATTTTAAAAGGAGGTAAATATTGGTGCAGCCACTATGGAAAACAGTATAGAGGTTCCTTAAAAAACTAAAAATAGTTTACCATATGATCCAGCAATCCCACTCCTGGGTATATATCCAGAAAAAACTAAAACACTAAGTTGAAAAGATATATGAACCCCTATGTTCATAGCAGCACTATTTTCAATAGCCAAGACATGGAAGCAATCTAAGTGTCCATCAATAAATGAAAGGATAAAGAATATGTGGTGTATATATATACATATATATATATATATACATATATATAAAAATAGAATGTTACTCAGCCATAAAAAAGAATGATATAGTGCCATTTACAGCGATGTGGATGGACCTAGAGATTATCATACTAAGTGAAGTAAGTCAGACAGAGAAAAACAAATACCATATGATATCACTTATAAATGGAATTTAAAAAACAGTACAAATGAACTTATTTACAAAACAGAAACAGACTCACAGACATAGAAAACAAACTAACAAACTTATGGTTACCAAAGAGGAAGTGGGGGAGAGATAAATTGGGAGTATGGGATTAACAGATGCACACTACCATATATAAAATAAACAACAAAGATTTACTGTATAGCACAGGGAACTGTACTCAATATCTTACAATAAACTACAATGGAGGAGGGCAGAGTCAAGACGATGGACTAGGAGGACACGGAATTTATGGCTCCGCACAACTAGGGCACCTACCAGGCACCGGTGGGGGACCACAGACACCTAAGGGGATGGGAGGAACCCCCAGTGACTGGCTTGCGGGATCTTGCTTCCCAGGCCAGAGGTCAGGTCCAAGCTCCTGTGGTGGGAGCTCTGAGTCCAAACCGCTGGACTAACAGAGAACCTCAGACCCCAGGGAATATTAATCAGAGTGAGGCCTCCTGGAGGTCCTAATCTCAGCCCAAGACCCAGCTCTATACAACTGCCTACAAACTCCAGTGCTGGATGCCTCAGGCCAAACAACCAGTAAGATAGGAAAACAGCCCAACCCATCAAAAAAAAAAAAAATGAAATGACAAAAAAATATGTTACAGATGAAGGAGCAAGGTAAAAACCTACAAGACCAAATAAATGAAGATGAAATAGGCAACTTACCTGAAAAAGAATTCAGAGTAATGAGAGTAAACATGATCCAAAATCTCCGAAACAGAATGGAGAAAATACAAGAAACATTTAACAAGGATCTAGAAGAACTACAGAGCAAACAAACACTGATGAGCAACACAATAACTGAAATTAAAAATACTCTAGGGACTTCCCTGGTGCTCCAGTGGTTAAGACTCCACGCTCCCAACACAGGGGGCCTGGGTTCGATCCCTGGTCAGGGAACTAGATCCTACATGCCGCAACTAAGACTTCATATGCCGCAACTAAAGATCCCACATGCTGCAATGAAGATCTGATGCAGCCAAATAAATAAATATTTTTTTTAAAAAGATAAATTAAAAAAAATACTCTAGAAGGAATCAATAGCAGAATAACTGAAGCAGAAGAACAGATAAGTGAGCTGGAAGATAAAATTGTGGAAATAACTGCCAGGGAGCAGAATAAAGAAAAAAGAATGAAAAGAATTGAGGACAGTCTCAGAGACCACTGGGAGGACATGAAAAACACCAACATTCGAATTATAGGGGTTCCAGAAGAAGAAGAGGAAAAAGAAAGGGTCTGAGAAAATATTTCAAGAGATTATAGTTGAAAACTTCCCTAACATGGGAAAGGAAAGAGTCAATCAAGTCCAGAAAGCACAGAGAGTCCCATAAAGGATGAATAAATGGATTAAATGCTCCAACCAAAAGACATAGACTAGCTGAATGGATATAAAATCAAGACCCATATATATGCTGTCTACAACAGACCCACTTCAGACCTAGGGACACATACAGACTGAAAGTGAGGGGATAGAAAAAGATATTCCATTTAAATGGAAATCAAAGAAAGCTGGAGTACCAATTGTCATATCAGACAAAATAGACTTTAAAATAAAGACAATTACAAGGGACAAAGAAGGACACAACATAATGATCAAGGGATCAATCCAAGAAGAAGATACAACAATTGTAAATATTTATGCACCCAACATAGGAGCACCTCAATACATAAGCCAAATGCTACCAGCCATAAAAGGGGAAATCAACACTATCTCCAATGGACAGATCATCCAAAATGAAAATAAATAAGGAAACTCAAGCTTTAAATGACACATTAAACAAGATAGGCTTAATTGACATTTATAGGACATTCCATCCAAAAACAACAGAACACACTTTCTTCTCAAATGCTCATGGAACATCCTCCAGGATATACTATATCTTGGGTCACAAATCAAGCCTTGGTAAATTTAAGAAAATTGAAATCATATCAAGTATCTTTTCTGACCACAATGCTATGAGACTAGATATCAATTACAGGAAAAAAAACTGTAAAAAATACAAACATATGGAGGCTAAACAATACACTACTAAATAACCAAGAGATCAGTGAAGAAATCAAAGAGAAAATCAAAAAATACCTAGAAACAAATGACAATGAAAACACGATGACCCAAAACCTATGGGTTGCAGAAAAAGTAGTTCTAAGAGGGAAGTTTATAGCAATACAATCCTACCTCAAGAAACAAGAAACATCTCAAATAAACAACCTAACCTTACAACAAAAGCAATTAGAGAAAACAGAACAAAAAACCCCCAAAGTTAGCAGAAGGAAAGAAATCATAAAGATCAGATCAGAAATAAATGAAAAAGAAATTAAGGAAACGATAGCAAAGATCAATAAAACTAAAAGCTGGTTCTTTGAGAAGATAAACGAAATGGATAAACCATTAGCCAGACGCATCAAGAAAAAGAGGGAGAAGACTCAAATCAATAGAATTAGAAATGAAAAAGGAGAAGTAACAACTGACACTGCAGAAATACAAAGGATCATGAGACATTACTACAAGCAACTCTATGCCAATAATAAAATGGACAACGTGGAAGAAAAGCACAACCTTCCGAGACTGAACCAGGAGAAATAGAAAATATAAAGAGACCAATCACAAGCACTGAAATTGAGACTGTGATTAAAAATCTTCCAATAAACAAAAGCCCAGGACCAGATGTCTTCACAGGCAAATTCTATCAAACATTTAGAGAAGAGCTAACACCTATCTTTCTCAGACTCTTCCAAAATACAGCAGAAGGAGGAACACTCCCAAACTCATTCTATGAGGCCACCATCACCCTGACACCAAAACCAGACAACGATGTCAGAAAAAAAGAAAACTACAGGCCAATATCACTGATGAACATAGATGCAAAAATCCTCAACAAAATACTAGCAAACAGAATCAATAGCACATTAAAAGGATCATACACCATGATCAACTGGGGTTTATCTGAGGAATGCAAGGATTCTTCAATATACGCAAACCAATCAATGTGATACAGCATATTAACAAACTGAAGGATAAAAACCATACAATAATCTCAATAGATGCAGAAAAAGCTTTTGACTAAATTCAACATCCATTTATGATAAAAACTCTCCAGAAAGTAGGCATAGAGGGAACCTACCTCAACATAATAAAGGCCATATATGACAAACCCATGGCAAATATCGTTCTCAATGGTGAAAAACTGAAACCATCTCCTCTAAGATCAGGAACAAGACAAGGTTTCCCACTGTCAACCACTACTATTCAATGTAGTTTTGGAAGTTTTAGCCACAGCAATCAGCAAATCAATCAATGTGATACACCATATTAACAAACTGAAGAATAAAAACCATATGATCATCTCAATAGATGCAGAAAAAGCTTTTGACAAAATTCAACACCCATTTATGATAAAAACTCTCCAGAAAGTGGGCATAGAGGGAACCTACCTCAACATAATAAAGGCCATATATGACAAACCCATGGCAAATATCGTTCTCAATGGTGAAAAACTGAAACCATCTCCTCTAAGATCTGGAACAAGACAAGGTTTCCCACTGTCAACCACTACTATTCAATGTAGTTTTGGAAGTTTTAGCCACAGCAATCAGAGAAGAAAAAGAAATAAAAGGAATCCAAATCAGAAAAGAAGAAGTAAGACTGTCACTGTTTGCAGATGGCATGATACTATACATAGAGAATCCTAAAGACTCTACCAGAAAACTACTAGAGATACTCAATGAATTTGGTAGAGTAGCAGGACACAAAATTAATGCACAGAAATCTCTTGCATTCGTATACACTAATGATGAAAACTCTGAAAGAGAAATTAAGGAAACACTCCCATTTACTACTGCAACAAAAACAATAAAATACCTAGGAATAAACCTACCTATGAAGACAAAAAACCAGTATGCAGAAAACTATATGAGAAAGAAAAACGGAGCTGGAGGAATCAGGCTCCCTGACTTCAGACTATACTACAAAGCTACAGTAATCAAGACAGTATGGTACTGGCACAAAAATAGAAATATAGATCAATGGAATAGGATAGAAAGCCCAGAGATAAACCCACACACATATGGTCACCTTATCTGTGATAAAGGAGGCAAGAGTATCCAATGGAGAAAAGACAGCCTCTTCAACAAGTGGTTCTGGGAAAACTGGACAGCTACATGTAAAATAATGAAATTAGAGCACCATACACAAAAATAAACTCAAAATGG
>NC_041218.1:48124915-48125303 GCF_002837175.3 Physeter macrocephalus
CAATATCAAAAAAACAAACAACCCAATCCAAAAATGGGCAGAAGACCTAAATAGACATTTCTCCAAAGAAGATACACAGATTGCCAGCAAACACATGAAAGGATGCTCACCATCACTAATCATTAGAGAAATGTAAATCAAAACTACAATGAGGTATCACCTCACACCAGTCAGAATGGCCATCATCAAAAAGTCTACAAACAATAAATGCTGGAGAGGGTGTGGGGAAAAGGGAACCCTCTTGCACTGTTGGTGGGAATGTAAATGGATACAGCCATTATGGAGAACGGTATGGAGATTCCTTAAAAAAATAAAAATAGAACTACCATATGACCTAGTAATCCCACTACTGGGCATATACCCTGAGAAAACCATAATTCAAAAAGAC
>NC_041218.1:48125622-48148357 GCF_002837175.3 Physeter macrocephalus
ATATATATGGAATCTTAAAAAAAAAATGGTTCTGATGAACCTAGGGGCAGGACAGGAATAAAGACGCAGATGTAGAGAATGGACTTGAGGACACAGGAGGGGGAAGGGTAAGCTGGGACAAAGTGAGAGAGTAGCACTGACATATACACACTACCAAATGTAAGATAGACAGCTAGTGGGAAGCAGCTGCATAGCACAGGGGTATCAGCTCGGTGCTTTGTGACCACCTACAGGGGTGGGATAGGGAGGGTGGGAGGGAGACACAAGAGGTAGGGGATATGGGGATATATGTATGCATATGGCTGATTCACTTTGTTGTGCAGTGGAAACTAGCACAACATTGTGAAGCAATTATACTCCAATAAAGATGTTAAAAAAAACCTATAATGGAAAAGAATAAAAAAAGAATATATATATTCTGAAACTAACACAGTAATGTAAATCAAACTATACTTTAAAAAAATAAAAGGTGGTAAATATGTTGTGATTAATAAAAATACAAATTCATTGAAAAACAACATCAAATTTACAGTAGCTTTTTATCAACTATGTTATTTTCTTCATCAGTGATATTTTTTATTTTTATTTTATTTATTTATTTTTTTTTGTGGTACGCGGGCCTCTCACTGTTGTGGCCTCTCCCGTTGCGGAGCACAGGCTCCGGACGCGCAGGCTCAGCCGCCATGGCTCACGGGCCCAGCCGCTCCGCGGCATGTGGGATCTTCCCGGACCGGGGCACGAACCCGTGTCCCCTGCATCGGCAGGCGGATTCTCAACCACTGCGCCATCCGGGAAGCCCAATCAGTGATATATTTTAAAAAGCATTAAGAAGTTCTTCTGGAGGCTTCTGTACTATTGTACTTATTTCAACAGAGACTGATAATAAATTGTTCTCAAAAAGACACCTCTGTCTTGGGCTTCCCTGGTGGCGCAGTGGTTGAGAATCCACCTGCCGATGCAGGGGACACGGGTTCGTGCCCCGGTCCGGGAAGATCCCACATGCCGCGGAGCGGCTGGGCCCGTGAGCCATGGCGGCTGAGCCTGCGCGTCCGGAGCCTGTGCTCCGCAACGGGAGAGGCCACAACAGTGAGAGGCCCGTGTACCACAAAAAACAAACAAACAAACAAAAAAAACAACAAAAAAAAACCCACCTGTCTTATGTATCACACTTAAATCAGGGTATTAATTTGGGGTCCCAATAAAATTTCAAGCTTACAGTTAATCCCAAATCTTACCTGCCTTTATTTCACTCATGTATTGAGTAACTATTTACTGAGTACCTATTATGTTCCAGGTACTGCTCTCAGCATTGGAGACACAGTGAATATAATATACAACAATCTCTGACTTTATGTCAGAGATTATGTCCTCATGTAGGGAGAGCCAGACATTAAACGAATTAGCAAATATATTTAATAGATGCTATGTGCTATGGAGAAAAATAAAACAGAGAGGGGAGATGGCTGAGCCATGTATCTCTGCCCAGTTATCTAAAGCTTCAGTGAGTTTTCCCTTCCATGTCTCCGTCCATCGCTTTGCTAATTCTCCCTCCATTTTCCCTGATCCCCAGTTCAGTAACGTGTACTATGTAACACCTGTCCCTGCTTGTATGGATAGACAAAAAGGTGGGGGGAGCGCTTTTGCTTCTCTGTCTCTCTCTTTGTAGTTTACCGTGCACACACTATTCACCAAATGAGTACATGGTATCAGTTTTCTATGGCTGTTGTAGCAAATGACTACAAACTTGGTGGCTTAAAGCAATGCACATTTATTCTCTCACAGTTCTGGAGGCCAGAGGTGTGAAATCAGTCTCTGTGGGCCAAAAATCAAGGGCTGTGCCTCTCTGGAGGTTCTAGGAGAGAATCTGTTTCTTGCCTTTTCCAGCTTCGGGTGTCTGCTGACATTCCTTGGCTTCTGGCTACACCACTCCAGCATCTTCAAATCTCTCCATGTTCCATCTTGACATTGATTTTTCCTCTATGCCTGTCTGTGAAATACCCTTCTGCCTCTCTTATAAAGACATTTGTGGTGGCACTTAGGGCCCATCTGGATAATCCAGGATAATCTCTTCATCTAAGAGCCTTGATTTAGTCACATCTTCAAAGGCCCTTTTTCCAAATAAGGGAACCTTCACAGTTTCCAGGGATTAGGACCTGATATCTCTGGGGCCATTATTCTGCCTACCAGCACATCCTTAACAACCCACTCGCTCCCTACCTCCTGCAGTATTTCCTCTCGGGTTACTTGGTGCTTCGGGAGGAGACTGATGATGTGTGTGCACTGCAAACAGACAAAACGAACCTGCCTATTTGCCCTAAAGATATCCATCAGGTGAAGTAAAATACACACCCTGGACTTCTTAAACCTCTACCACATCCGCTGAGGAGGATCCTGGAAGCCACTTCATGAAACTCAGAGTGAAATACTGACTAACCACAAATTGAGTTTGGCCCTCCATCCTTTTTCTCTGGAGGTAGAGAAAAGGAAGTGATATAAACATTCCCCAAGAGTTGTTTTTCTTTAGAGCAGAGTAAACACCGGGTTACCACCCACCTGTAGTCCTCTTTTTCTCTTTGCTTGGCCTTTGCCCAAACTGTTCCACATGCCATGAACATCTGTGTTCCTGCCTTATGTAGAGGGGCTGTACCTTGGCCTACAGCCCAGTGTTCGTTCCTCAGTGCCTGGCCACCACACTACCAATCACAGCCAACGTTTATTTGGGTTAACTGTGTGCTAGACACTGTGCTCAGTGCATTGTAGAGCTCCATCAGTGATTCGAAATGAATGTAAGTAGTCTCATGCATTCCTAGGTGGAGGGCCGGCCACTGTAAAGTGCCGAGAGTAAATATTCTAGGATTTGCAGGCCAAACGGTCTCTGTCCTGTTGGGACTCCTCAACTCTGCCACTGGAGACCAGAGCCTTAGTCAATACTGAAATCATAGTCTATTCCTCAGTAAATGAGTATGGCTGTGTTTCAGTAAAGGCTTATTTACAAAATAAAGTTTAGTTATTCCTGTTCTAGGCCCAAAGGACAGATTCTGACTTACTTCCCACCACAAGAAGTTTAACCATTTCTGTTGATTTAAGGACAACTTCAGATTTGTTTTCCATTATTACCTCTCCAAACTGGGTTTCCTGACACATAGACTATTTTTCAGACACTCACTGGGTTTATATAATCCTAATAAAACTTAATTTTTTTAGAGACTTCCACTTTCCCTATAATTCTCAAGTTGTCTGCTTCTCTCTGTGTGTGAAACAATGGGGAACCATTTCATTTATCCCCTCTGGGTTTATTCTGCTCAGCTTAAGTTAACAGAAAAAACCTAACTTTGCAAAGTTATCAAGTCTCTCTTACAGAATGAAGCCCCCATGGCTGAGTTTCAGTGGTAACTTCCTGGACCCAGACTGGTGATTTGCAAATCAGAAATGTACTGTAAGAAAATGGTGCTACCCAGCACTTTATCAATCCTTGCATTTCTGATTGACACGTCATCAGTCCAGGCCCTGTGAGGGAAGCTAGGACTGGTTCCTGTCCTCAAAGAGTTTACAGTCAAGTTAGTGATAAGAGAAGTTAATAGGCAATTATAATACAATTATGTATATAATTATAATTATATAATTATGTTTATGTAATATTACATATTATATGGTATATATAAATCAAATATAAATATAAAAATATATATTGCATATAATGTAGATTATATATTATATGTAATATATAATATATATTATATAAAACATATATTATATATGTAATATATAATATATATATTATATATAATATATGTAATATATAAATACAATGCTATATAAATTATATATAAATTATATAATTATATGTTATATTATATATAATATATATTATATGTAAAATATATATAATTTTATAATTATAATAATGCTAAGGTTGGGGAGGTGTAATGTGCTCTGGGAACACAGAGTCGTCCCTAAAGGATGAGAAGCATGTAGTGAGAATGAGTCCAGGAGAGTATTCTAGGAACAGGGAACAGAATTTGCAAGGACTTGGAAGTGAGTTATAGGGGGACCCATCACATGAGTGTGGCTACAGATAAGAAGGTAAGGGAGTGATGCAGCCATGCATGAGATCACGTAGACTCTTATAGGATATATTAAGGAGGCTGGACTAAATACTAAAAACCTGGGGTAGAGTGGCTGGGAAGTGACATAGTAGGATATATAAATGCTAAAAGAGTGAAGATAAAGCTGTCATGTGCTTCCTTAAGGAGAGCTTAGAAGTCTTCAGGAGGCTCGCTCTGGACCATTTCTGACCTGTAACACCAACAATATCCTTCTAAGAAGTCCCTTCTTGGAGCTAAAAATCAAAGGGCCCAATTTGAGCATGACATCATAAAGTTCCAGGAATATCAGAAGCTGTGAATGTTCTCAGAGGGGAAAAAAACTCAGAAAGTTTAGAAAATAAGGAAAAAGGTGTCAGAATCCCATCCTTTTATAAAACAAGGTATTGTATGCCTATAAGGAAAAAGATCAGACACAGGAAACCCAGAACTCAGATGTTAATGCTGTGTATCAGGTGGCCACATCCCTGAAATATAAAGCTACATATTTAGAATAAAGGTCATTAGCCTCTAGATCAGATTAATGGGGAAGTTTCTGAAATTTCCTGCTGGCAGTGATTCTCAAAAAAGCTTGCCAATAAGAACTCTCTGCCAAGTTTTAAAAAATATGGATCTTGGGTCCCATCCCAGACTAACTGAACCAGAAACTCTGAGGACAGAGCCTCGTATTTTTACAAAGTTCCCCATCATTCTCATGTGCAGCCAGGGTTGAATTATTGTTTGTTTGCTTTTTAAAATCTATCAGCTTTATTGTGATATAACTGACATAAATCGCACATATTTAAAGCTGAAATAGTTTCACTTATCACTCATATCACTTATCAAACATACATGCACAGCTGGGGAACTACGACCACATTTAAGAAAATGAACATATCCATCACCCCTGAAAATTTCCTTATGTTCCCTGATAATCCCCCCCTCCTATCACTGATTTTGAGCAATTTGGTTATGATGTATCTTGGTGTAGATGTTGGCGCTTGGGATTTGTTGAGATTCTTGGATCCCTGAGGTTACAGTTTTCATCAAATTTGAAAAATTTCTGGCCATTATTTCTTCAAAGATTTTTTTTCTGTCCTCCCTTTCCTTCTTATCTCTTTGGGAACTCCAACTATATCAGACCAGCTGAAATTGTCCAGTAGCTCAATGAGGCTTCTTTCATTAAAAAAATTCCTTTTGGATAGCTTATATTTGTCTTTAATTTCTCTGTTTTTTCTTCTGTTATTTCTAGTCTGCTGTGAATATCATCTAGTGTATTTTTCATCTCAAGCATGGTATTGTTCATCTCTAAAAGTTTGATTTGGATCTTTTATATACATACCACATCTCTACTTAACTCTTTGGATACATGGAATACAGTTTGAATACAGTTATAATGCCCATTTTAATGTCCTTGTCTGCTCATTTTAACATCTCTGTTAGTTCTAACTTGATATGTCTTCTCATTTTGGTCACATTTTTCTGCCTCTTCCCATATCTGTAATCTTTCACTGGATGATATATATTCTGATTTTTTCCTTGCTGGGTGCTGGGTATATGTGTTCTATAAATATAAATATAAATATAAATGTAAATGTTCTTCAGCTTTGTTCTCACATGCAGTTAAGCTGCTTGAAAACAATTTGATCCTCTCGTGTCTTGCTTTTATGATTTTCTAGGTGGATATGGCACAGTGCTGGGTCTAGGGCTAATTTCGCCCCACTCCTGAGGCAGGAACGCCCTGAATACTCAACCCAATGCCCCGTGAATTATGAGACTTTCCAGGCCGGCTGGAAAAGAGCCACTGTTCTTGGCCCAGTGTGAGAATCTGCAATGTTTCCTTTAATCTTTTTGCATGGTTTTTCCCTGACCCTGGCTAGTTTCCTCACACCCGTGCCCTGGTACTGCTGAATCTGCTGCACTGATATCTGAATACTCCAGGGCACCCATAACAGGAACCCAGATCTCCGGGTGTCTCTTTGTGCAGTTCTCCCATCTCGTTACTCGGTCCTGTGAACTCCAGTTGCTTTGGTCTACCTGGACTCTAAGGTCCATCTCCTTATCTCAGAGTCCTCTAGGCTCTGCCTAAGCTTCTCTCCTTGCACCACTGCCTGGGCACTCGCTAAAGGCAGTAAGCTGGGACAGTCATAGGGCTCCCCTCATTTGTTTCCAGTCAGCGTCCTTTGTTGTCTGATGTCCAGTATCTTACAAACCGTTTCCTCTCTCTCTCTCTCTCTCTCTCCTTCTATCATCTATCTGTCTATGTATCTATCTATCTACCTACCTACCTAACTGTCAATCAATCTATGGTTGTTTTAGTTGTGAGGGTAAATCTGGTCCTTATTCTATTTTGGCCTGAAGAGTTAGTCTAGAATAGTGAGTCTTAACCCTTGGGTGTACATCGAAATCACCTGGGCAGCTTCAAAGCTACCGTCCTACCCCAAAGAATCTAATGTAATTGGTCTGCCATATGGCCTTAACACCAGGGTTTTTAGAAGCTCCCAGGTGATGATAATATGATTCCAAGATTGAGAACCACTGGACTAGATGGTCACCTTTCTAATGAGGTGCAGGTACAGCCACTTCCAGCTGGAGAGTAAGACAAGAATCTTGGGGGTCCTTTCTTTATTTGTTTTTCTTTTATTAAAAATTTTTATTGAAGTATAGCTGATTTACAATGTTGTGTTAGTTTCAGGTGTACAGCAAAGTGAATCAGTTATACATAGACATCTATCCACTCTTTTTTAGATTCTTTTCCTATATAGGTCATTACAGAGTATTGGGTAGGGTTCCCTGTGCTATACAGTAGGTCCTTATTAGTTATCTATTTTATATATAGTAGTGTGTTGGGGGTGCTTGCAAACAAGGAATTCTGTAATTAGGCACCTAAGTTTCTTTGCCTTTTGGTACTTCAGTGATGACTAAACTGAAATCAGTCCCTCACATGTGATAATCAGTTTATTTAACTTGTTAAGCGAAAGCTACAGTATTTCACTAACTCTTTGGGGTTCAAAAAAAGAGTCATGTACCAAAATGTTCATTGCAGCTCTATTTACAATAGCCAGGACATGGAAGCAACCTAAATGTCCATCAACAGATGAATGGATAAAGAAGATGTGGCACATATATACAATGGACTATTACTCAGCCATAAAAAGAAATGAAACTGAGTTATTTGTAATGAGGTGGATAGACCTGGAGTCTGTCATACAGAGTGAAGTAAGTCAGAAGGAGAAAATCAAATACCGTATGCTAACACATATATATGGAATCTAAGAAAAAAAAATGTCATGAAGAGATTAGTGGTAGGACGGGAATAAAACACAGACCTACTAGAGCATGGACTTGAGGATATGGGGAGGGGGAAGGGTAAGCTGTGACGAAGTGAGAGAGTGGCATGGACATATATACACTACCAAACATAGGGTGGATAGCTAGTGGGAAGCAGCCGCATAGCACAGAGAGGTCAGCTAGGTGCTTTGTGACCACCTAGAGGGGTGGGATAGGGAGAGTGGGAGGGAGGGAGACGCAAGAGGGAAGAGATATGGGAACATACGTATATGTATAACTGATTCACTTTGTTGTAAAGCAGAAACGAACACACCATTGTAAAGCAATTATACTCCAATAAAGATGTTTAAAAAAAAAATACATATATATATATATATACTGTTCAGTTAAAAAAAAAATCCAAAACAAAGAACAAACCTGTGTTGATTGTAGCAGTGATTACAATACGACAATAGAAACAATGATGGGTAAACACCTAAACTTAAAAAAAAAAAACTTTCCAGATTGGTCTTAATGAATGCTCTTACAGTGCTGGATTTATTAAGCTAATCATTCATTCTTAATTGGTTAACAGCTAATTAACAGCACTATTATGCTTTAAGGGCATACTATAGAGCTAGATTTTGCATATTCAAACGGTGGTAATAAAAATCTACATATGACAATACATTTTTGGTGGCTAGATGAGTTTATTTCATGATTTTCCAGAGTCTGATATTGAAAACATCTTAACTGAATCCAGAACCTCCCTCCATTAACAAGAGACCTGACTTTGGGATGGGATAGGCCTGTTGTGGGGGGGGTCTCTATCCCCTTATATCTCGTTGGAAGGCAGGGTTCTCAGTGTTCCCAACAGGAATCCAGCTAGGACTTTTACATATATTGTGAGTCTTGTCTCCCACACTAGACCACCATCTTTCTGTGTGTTGGTAGGATTTCCTTCAGAATCTAAACTAACTTCCTGCTCGTGAAAGAAAGCACGGGAGAAAGATGTATAACCATGTCATCTGAGGCCAGTAGGGCAGGTTGAGGGGAGAATTTGGGGTAGCATTCTGTCTCTATCTTCTGATTCTGCTCAGATAGGTTTTGGATCCAGAACAAACCGTTCTTCTCTTCTATTCATGATTCCTTTCCTTTCTTATAATCCTTTCAAAGTGTTTTCAAAGTTGTCCAAATCCTGGAGTGACCCACTAGAAACTAACAACCCCAGAAATGCATGAAACAGATCTGGCACCATAGATCCTATCTGGTCTAAGGCTGAGGGTGGGCAAACTATCCAACAGTGGTGTGGTGGGTTCTTTGCACAGATGGGTACTAAAACTTCCTCCCACCTTTGTATGTGTGAACTGTTCTTCCCTTTGAGAGGTGGAGTCAAGCTTCCTTGCTTTTGAATCTGGGCTGATCCTGTGTCTGGCTTTGGCCAATAGAATATGGCAGAAGAGATGTCATAAGACTTTGGAGGCCTTGTAGCCACTTGGTAGAGTAGTTGTTTTACATTACAACTAACTCATTTACTCAATTAAGAAATATTTCTGAGGATGTCCCAGACTCTATTAGGGACAAACCAGTGAATAAGAGACACAAAGACGTTGATCTTCTACTAAGCAAAAGCAGGAAATAAACAAACAAGCAAATGACCCAAGACGATTATGCGAGATGGTGAAGAGTCATACAGGGGATGTGAATAAGGAGGGTCTGGGTGAGGGTTGTCAGCTGAGAAAAATGTTCTTAAAGGGGTGCCATTGGAGCTGACACCTGAAGGACAAGAAAGAGCAAAGGTGGGAATGTCTAGGGGAAGAAGACTCTAGAGAGAAAACCAGACATGACATGAAAGGCTCAACGTGGGAAAGGGTATGGCAGAGTCAAGGAACATGAGGAAGCCAGTTAAATTCAGTTCATTTTTTTGAATGGCTGGTACACACCAGGCAAAGAACCATCCTAAGTGGCCAGAAAGATGAGACAGATGAAGTCTCTGTCATTAACAGTCTGTTTGGCATGTGGTTTTCTCCCTGTTTTTTGTTTAATGTAAGCATGCTATTCCAATGGCTCTTACATATGTGTAGATATTCATGATGACAATCTCATGACAGAAGACTTTCTTGTTATTTAGTGTCTATATAACCAGGAAAGTGTCTTTCTTCATTCATTGAAATCCAATACAGGCAAACCCCCAAACATACTTAGTACATGACAGGTTCTCCAGAAATAGTAGTTTTTTTCATGCCCAATAATAGATGAATGAGGCAAATGTCATATTCATTAGCTCTCTGATTTCAGGGAAATAGTGTCTCTAGTAACAGGCCAGTTAGTGGATTAATAGAACTGCAGTTATAGTAAAACACTATCTGTTCTTCTCCAACAGTTGAGAGTAACAATTCAATAGATATTTTGAAGAGTTCTGCACAATTGTTTCCACAATGTCTGTTTCTAATATTACTCCTCACAAAGGTTGTTTAATCAACCAGTAATGGTCATCTAAAACAGAATGTCCCAAAAGGAGATGCAAAATATAAAGATATTTCCTCAAAGCAAAACAAAACAAAAACATGATCTTGATGGGATAATAGTTAAGGAAAGAGGTTTACAAAACACAGTGCAAAGAAAGTAAAGTTATATTGGCTATACAGTTTAATATGAGTGCAAATGTGTAAAGTAGGCAACTGAAATTTAACTTAAGGAAATAGTTAAACCCATTTGCTAAGGTTTAGATACAAGAATGTTCACAAGCAGAGTTGTTTCTAAAATTTTTTTTTTAAAAAAGAACAAACATCTAACCATAGGGGGTGGTTAAATTAATTACAGTACATCTGTTCAATGGATTGCTATGCAACCAGTAGAAATGATTTTATTAAGGATTACTTGGTAATATAGAAAAATGTTCATAATAGGTAGTTAAGAGAGAAAAAGTAGACTTTGAGTTGTCAGGTAATGAATGAGTGCTAGGGTTACCTGACTGTTAACATTGAAGTAAAGCTGCATAAATCTCTTGAATATGAATGGCATTTATTTCAACCAGCAGAAAACTCAGTGGCCCTTCAAGTATATCTGGGCAGCGGCAGGTGTTGTGAGGCATGTTTCTCCACCACTCCGGATCTGCTTCCCTGTTTTTGCTAAAGTCACACTCTGCTCTGTATCTTCACTGACTATCTTTTTTCTACCCACCATTGTCCTACACTAGCCATCACCGCATTTCCCTTATTCCCCACCATGTTCCACTCTAAAAGTAGGTGTGTAGCAGATTTTACTGAAGATTCGGGGTAAGGGATGGGGAAGAACAGTGTTTTTAAAGCACCACCTAGCAAACCACTCAGAACTGTTTATTAAAAGTCTGTGTTCTTTGAAGTTCCCGAACCATTCTCATTGGCCTCACAAAGCTCTAGGCTCTTGCTCTGACCTCACCTCCTCAGCAATCCAGGCACTTGTGCTGTCTCTCTGTATATATAATGATCCAAAACAATTTTATATATACTATAAATTTTATACACATATAAATTAGAAAACTTAAACATAAAGGAATAGGTAGCTTTCTATTTTTCCCTTTCCCTTTTCCAACCTTCTCCTGAGAGTTTTCGCTTTCATAAGTGACCTATCAAGGTATTTTCCTAAACAAAGGTTTATCTACCCAGAGAAATTATGCTAAGCTCCTTAGCAGGAAGAAGCCACTCGGGTCTATTATGGTTTTAAATGGCCTAAGTGCTTGTTAGATAAAAACAGTAGCTGTCTCTGTAAGGTCAGGTTAGGGATACTCAACAAATGATTTTAAAATGTATATTTTCTAACTTGTATACAATGAAAATGTAATATTTAAATTATTTGGTAAGAAAATAAAAATAATAGAAATTCTTTTAAAATTTAAATTAATTTTTAAAAGATAGGGCAACTATATATTTCTCTATATGTAAATGTTGGAAAGAAATAGTATCTCCATGTGACGGATTATTAAAAAAAACTATCTTCGGACTTCCCTGGTGGCGCAGTGGTTAAGAATCCACCTGCTGGGCTTCCCTGGTGGCGCAGTGGTTGAGAGTCCCCCTGCCGATGCAGGGGACGCGGGTTCGTGCCCCAGTCCGCGGAGCGGCTGGGCCCGTGAGCCATGGCCGCTGAGCCTGTGCGTCCGGAACCTGTGCTCCGCAACGGGAGAGGCCACAACAGTGAGAGGCCCGCGTACCACAAAAAAAAAAAAAAAAAAAAAAAAAAAAAGAATCCACCTGCTAATGCAGGGGACACGGGTTCGAGCCCTTGTCCGGAAAGATCCCATATGCCGTGGAGCGACTAAGCCCGTGCACCACAACTACGGAGCCTGCGCTCTAGAGTGCGTGAGCCACAACTACTGAGCCCGCACGCCTACAGCCCGTGCTCCGCAACAAGAGAAGCCACCGCAACGAGAAGCCCACGCACTGCAACAAAGAGTAGGCCCCGCTCGATGCAACTAGAGAAAGCCCGCGCGCAGCAATGAAGACCCAATGCAGCCAAAAAAAAAAAAATTATATATAATCTTTTTTGCTTATCTGTATCTCATAATTCAGTAAGCAAATATCAGGTAACAACAGGATCAAACAGTAAAGTTTATTATTATTAATTTTTACAAAAACAATTATCTGAAATCAAAGTTTAGATTAAAAGTACTTTCTACTAAAAAAGAAAGCTGGGATTGGGATATAAAAGTTTGAAACCCTACAACATGGGGAATGTAGCCAATATTTTATAATAACTATAAATGGAGTATAACCTTTAAAAATTGTGAATCACTATATTGTACACCTGTAACTTATAATATTTCACAGCAACTATACTTTAAAAAAAAGTTTGAAACCCTGGGAATTCGCTCTTAACAAAGAACGTATTGAGAGCCCCATACGTAGGAAACGATTTCATTGCATATCCACTTGAAATAAAGTTGTTTACTCAGATTCTCTCCCTCTACCCATTAAAGAGAGAATCAGAAGCTGTAGAAGCTTGTTGGGTTGTACGGATAGAATTGGTAAACAACTCCGGGGACAAATGTTGTTCTCCACAGTTTCTCTCTGGAGAATTCGGATACTTCCTCCTGGTGTCTCGCGTGGTCTGTCACCAGGCACAACCCTTCTGAGCGCATGAGACCAAATATCATCAATTGTCAGAAGGCAGGGCTGCCTCAGTTTACCCCAGCATCAGGTTGCCCTTCAGAGAGCCAAGTGGGGGACACTGGGGCCTCACTCACTTGACATATAGCTACAATGAAACTGAGGTCAAACTCTGCCTCCACAAATGCTTGTGGAGTGTTTAAAAATTGATAGCTTTTTTCCATCAATGTTCAAACATAATGTTCAATGTTAAACATAATATTCAATATTTAAACATAATATTCAAATGTAAGTACAGTCACATAAAAGCTAATATACCCACTTTAAAAAGTGTGCATAAATAGTGGGGTCCTTAACATGCTGCCTAGTCTTACTATTTAAAGACACAGACAGGGCAGGGGCATCCCTGGACCCCATAGCCTCAGTATCTCTGGGAGCTGCTTAGAGATGCAGAATCTTGGACATCAGCACAGACCCACTGAATCAGAATCTGTCCTTTCAGGAGATCCCCTGGGCTGGTGGGAATATGAAGGCTTGAGGGGCACTGCTCCGGTATTCTGTGTTCTCCAATCCAAGGCCTCACTCCACAGCTTGGCACACACGCTGACTTTGACCTTGCAGTACAGATGCTACAACTTTAGGGCAAGCAGAACCTAGTGAGAGGACCACTTCATTCCACACCTTGGTTAATATGCTGGGCTGATTAACTCTATTCTAGAATTCACCAGTCCAATTTTCACCCCTCACCATGATCTAAAACATGAAAAAAAAAGTGGCAGGCTCTTCTGGTAAGATGTGGAGAAGCGTGCATGAATTCTCTCTCAGCTTAATGATTTCCTTAGATGCGGCACAAAGTCTTATCCATTCCAGCTTTGAGGAAGATGACGTCTCTGAATTCCTTGACCAGTAGTTCTTAACCTTTGCCTGCATTAGAGTCACCTGGCTTCAGATACTGACTGCTGGGCCCAACCCCAGAGTATCTCATTCCATAGGTCTGGGGTGGGACCGGAGCATCTGCATTTCTAACAGGTTTCCAGGCAATGCTGATGCTGTTGGTCCCTGGGCCACACATTGGAAGTCACTCTCTTTTCCTAGAGCACTGACTTTTGGTTTCTCTCATTTGGACCTTTAAAAAAATTTGATTGGACAGACAGACTGAGAGGGGATACACTTATTGATTTCTCTTGTTTATTCTCTCATTATGATCTGTTTATAACTTTTCAAAATACTGCAAATGGCAAGTCCCTGAGGGCAAGGACTGTGTCTTTAGATCCACTGTGGGTTGAATTGCGTCCCCTTCCAAAAAGATATGTTCACCTCTATAAGCTGTGTTTGTGAACTTATTTGGAAATAGGGTCTTTGCAAATGTAATCAAGTTAAGAGAAGCTCACACTGGATTAGGGTGGGCCCTTAATCCAATGACTGCTGTCCTCAGCACAAGGAGAGGGAAATTTGAACACAGAGACACACTAGGAGAAAGCCATGTGAGGATGGAGGCACAGATTGGAGTGATGTGTCTTACAAGCCTTAATGTTCCATTAAGAATTGCCAGCAATCACCGGAAGCTGGGAAGAAGCAAGGAAAGATCCTCCCCTACAGCCTTTGGAGAGAGCATAGCCCTGCACAAACCTTGACTTTGGACTTCCAGCCTACAGAACTGAGGAAATAAATGTCTGTTGTTCTAAGCCACCCAGGTGGTGGTATTTTGTTATGGCTGCCCTGGGAAACCAATACAGGCCTTTGCATTTCCCAGGGCAGAGCATGTGGGTTACAGACAGTCAGTGACTCTCCGGGATGCAGACAAGTCACCAAGATCACCAGAACCACATTAGTAACATACGGCCGACTGGTGTAATGACACAGGGCAAAGAATGAAGACGTTTAAAAAGGAAGGTGAAACTGCATAGACTTTTCTGGTCAGGTACAACACTCTTAACCACTTAATTTATCTTAGAACACTTTTCATTTTACCAAGAAAACAAGTACCAGATTTGAAAAAAGAGAAAAGGCAGACAAGAGGGAAGATTCTCAGTGATAAATCAATGCTCGTTGCACATGAGGACACGTTACCCAGTTTACCTTTTGGTTGTTGAGGTTAACAGAGAAATGTAAGGCTCCTTCTCAATCAGGTGACCCTATAGCTAGACTTATTCCTGTAAGTATGTCTCATTTCACTCTAAAAAGTCTAGGTACACATCTAATAGTCACCCTAGTACAAACGATCATTTATGGTCAACACGAGGAAGATAACCTGGTACTTGCCACCTGCACGACTCTGATTCCTGCCAACTCCCTTCAGCCCAGTTGTTCCCGATTCCACACATCTTTCAAATCTCATTCCCCTTGCAAGTCTTTCCTTGATACCCCAAAGGCTCCTCTTGGGTTTCCAGACCTTATAATCACGATAGAGCGTTAAGTCAACCATACCTTGAATTTTACCTCTTTGTGTAGACATCACTTTTTGCCAACCAAAGTGTACTTGAAAAAAGAAATCCACCGCCACAGTGTGCAGCACATGCATTCAGCACTTGAGGTGCAAAACAAATACGTTCTGGCATAAACAGTGAACAGAAGAGATAGCACTAAATGAAACACTTCTGCCAGTAAGAGCTGGTTCCTCTGATGGAAGAAGGATGTGCACGAGCTGCACTTCTTATTGGTAACCATGCTCTGGAATGTCTTTTTATGCACTAGGAGTTGCAGAGCTGTCAGCCAACAGAGGAATGTCAGAGCTGCAGACTCCCTGTTGTCAGCTCTGATTCCACGCAAACCTTTTTCTTCTGGTTGCAGCAGCCGAATTATAGCTCAAGAGAAAGACATAATTAAACTCCAGAAGGCCAGGGATAGCTGTTGAAAATACTCTATGAACAAAACAACAACAAGAGATGAATGAGGATTACCCATGATGCATAGCTAATCCAAAATATTCCAGGGACTATTATAAAATGATTTTCCATTTTTTTTGGTCTTCTGTTCTTCACTTTAAAAATATTAGTTAAATGTGGTTGATTGACAGGTGCAGCTAAATCTATCCCATTTCCATATTTATTTATTAAAAATGTTGGTTCCTTCCAGTACAGACACATACCCACACCCCCATACCCACAGCCACACAGGCAGCCCTCCCTTTTCCTCTGGTTGGCTCCCCAATATAAATGCAGAATGAATGCAACAATGCACGTGTGTATACACAAGGATCTTTGGAAAATTCCTGCTGCAAATAGGGCAGGGTAATCCTCATTCATCTCTTGGTGTTGAGATCACCTATACTTCTGATGTAGTGGGTAAGTAAAATGTAGATTTCTGAGTTAGGATCTTTCAATTGGCTAACCCTGAAAAACTTCACTTCTTTCTGGGCTTCTCTGGCCAGCAAACCAGAGGCAATGAATTTACAGGGAGAAGGAAGTGGTGGTTAGAGTTCATAGCTGACAACAGGAAGAGAAGCGCAAACAGCACTAGACTAGAATACTGGTTAGCCTGGGGCCATTCATTGAGGGAATGTGCAGCACTACAGAACTCCGGTAGACTTTAGGGACATCCCATATTGTAGCAAAACACATCATTCTTGCTGCTGGGTCAGGAGGTTATCACTGAATGTTTGTCCTCAGGAATAAATATGGAATTATGAAGTGAGTCATATACCAACTGAAGGCAGAGTCAGAGGGACCAGTGAATACCAGTTCACAACTCTTAGACCCCCCCTCCCTCCCAACACAGAGCAGGATAAGGAAATGGAAGGTTGTTCAACACCGGGAAGGATTCATGAGGAGAGTCTTTTGGCCAACTCAGCTGTGAGTCCCAAACCCCTGATTCCTGCAATGACGGAAGGGTGTCTGACCGATGCTGAAGCAATCCGGACAATCTCAAGGGGGATCCTAGAGCTGTGGGCCTGCAGGGTGAGATTAGAGGGCTGCGTCTGGGAAGAAATGGCATTTCCACCTAACTCAGGGCAACCATAAATAAATGTTACCTGTGGACCATAAGTGGGTTCCATGGCATAGAGGGCTGTCTAGGGGTTTTTCCAATTCAGGCCATCAAGATCATCTGGAACATTAAGAGAATTTGAAAGGAGAGTTCTTGGTGAAGGGGACAGCTGGAAAAGCAGGGACTATGGGCCAAGTGGCCGCTGGAGGCACAGGTGCATTGCTAAGTTGGACCTTTGGCCATTCTCCCTTATTGCTCCAGATAACTGATGGTCCCATGTTGGCCTGGTCAAATTAATACTCCTCCATCTCCACCCCCGTCACTCTCACTTGCACTGTCTAGTTTGGAAGATAAGTTATATGGTCAGCTATGCATTCACCCATGTCCTAAGAACAGCAGTCAGAAGGGTCTAGTGCAGCAAGCTCCATAACCCACAAATGTGCCTACCAGGCCCATTGAGTGTGAAGCCTTCCTAGGATGACACCAGTCAAGTAAGAGCTCTCCCCAAACTGTGCTTCCCTACCCTGTGGGCAGTGAACTTGGCAACAAGAGTGGGGACAGAGAAAAGCTGATCACAACCCTTGCCAGGCAGCAGGCAACCTCTGTCAGCCAGGGCTGGGGGAGAGACACTTAACTATATCGACTTGGATTTTCTAGTATTATTCAGGACTGGGAATTTTTTTTTTTTTTTTCCGGTACACGGGCCTCTCACTGTTGTGGCCTCTCCCGTTGCGGAGCACAGGCTCCGGACGCGCAGGCCCAGCGGCCGTGGCTCACGGGCCCAGCCGCTCCGCGGCATGTGGGATCCTCCCAGACCGGGGCGCGAACCCGGTTCCCCTGCATCAGCAGGCGGACGCGCAACCACTGCGCCACCCGGGAAGCCCCAGATTGTGTTTTGAGATTGAAAGTGATGGTAGGGTTTTCTACCAGCTGCAAGTGGCTAGAAAAGTCAGGGGGCACGACAGAGTTTTTATCCCAGTAGCAGGAGAAAACTTCCCCAACTGCAGGGATTTTTAACTGGGCAGCTGTACTTTGATCGTCTTCTGCGAGTTGTGCTTGTTCCAAACCAGGCACGCTTATACTGGTTACCCTCTGGGGCAGATCCTCTTGGTTCCCTGCTCACAGCTGCTTTCCCCTTCTTCTCACTTGCCAACAGGACCCTGATTTGGTTTGGGCAGCAACGTACCTGGATCCAGAGAACTGGTCAAGACTGGCCCAAGCCAGTTATGGCTCCCTGTTCCCTTTTGTCAGTGACTGGTCTATGGGAAGGCATGGGCCCATGCTGGTCAGTGAGATATGATGGAAAGTCTGCTGGGGAGAGGTTCTCTCTTGTGAAGGGAGGAACGGAGAAGTCCCTTTGTTCTATCACCTCCCTTGCCCTCTGCTTTAAACATTATCATGTGATGCCTGTGATGGAACTGTGCACTTGCTGACCAAATCTGGAGGGAAGGCCATACGGTGAGGTTGGCAGAGGGGGAATAAAAAGAGCCTGGGTCCATATGATGAAACCGCTGGCCCCAACCTGTCCTCAAACCACCTACCCTGGCCTCTGTTAAGGAAACAATAAATGTCCTGAAGATTAAAATCTGTTAGTGGGACTCTGTTATTTACAAAGAATTGCTACCCTTAAACATTAAGAAACTACTAACCTATATATCCTATGCAAAGTTTGCTTGTCTTTTTAAACACAATAGCAGTGATCTCATAAAGGGAAAAGTCCTAAAGTGGATTTACTTTCTCCTAGGAACGGTGTGCTTACGTTCCTTATCCAGGTCTTATACCTCCAATAAATTAGAGCACAAACAATATATGAAAGCAAAGATACAGCCACGGATTGTTACACAACATGCTAATTATACAAGGGCCTCTACTATGTGATAAGGTTCACTTATAGCGCAAAAGCATACCATACTGTTACATATAAATTTCCAAACATATACGTCTTATAAACATCTAAACTGACTCTAGTTACAACAAATTTAAAAATCAAATTTCCACCTTACAATTTTGTCTAAGCCTATACTAGTACTCACTCAAGTCTTGCTTTCAAAGTTTTAGTGTTCTAGAACTCAATCACAAGCTCCAGACAACTGAACCCTGACTTAGGGGTGTCTCTTTCTCCGTAACTCAAGCTTCAGTCTCCAAAGTGTAAGATGGCTAACCCATGCTGCAGGTTGCCAAAGGTCATCAATTTCTCAATTTACAAAGCAGATTTTGTGTGAGTGGTATAAGATATCAAAGCAAAAACCAAGTCGAACCCAAAACAAAACAAAACAAAACAAAGAACCTCTCAATCCAGCTCCCTCACTTGGTTTCAACAGGGATAGGAAATGTTTATAGAACATTTCACTCTTACTGTTTAATCACCTGGTTGGGTTTGGTTCTAAAAAGGCTGATATCTCTTGTTTTACTTCTTTGGCTAAATGCTTTGCTATTTCAGATAAGCCTCCGCCAACTTATAAACTACTAAGGCAAAAAGTCAGCTCATGTTACAATTCTAAAATTTTTTTTTGAAATTGCCTGAGTATGTTTAGCCGAATATTATTGCTCTTGGAAAACACTAAACAAGACGTGTGATACATGTGTAGGGCAAGATAAAATAAACCCTTGACAACAGTCAAATACGGTAAAGACTGTGAGATGGTGACCAAACCCTTTTCTACTGTCTCTTGAGCAACAGCCAGCAACATCCTCCAGCCTCCCTTTTTTTGGTGTGGCCCTGTGCCTGAGTTCCAGCTAGTGAAATATGAGCGGGAATAATGTGCTGCTTCCAGGACTGGCCCGTAGAAACATCCTGACATAATCCTCTGGGCTCGCCCTGTCAGCAGAATGGAAGAGTCTCCCATGATACATCACTAGATCTCCAACTTTTGGTATCAGAACCCCTTTATACTCTTACCATTTATTTAGGACCCCAAAAGTTTTTGTTTCTATGAGTTACATCTATTGAGACTTACCAAAAACATTTCAGAATCCTGATTCATTAAAAAATTAAAAAATAAAAATATAAACATTATAAACACTAAAAGCCCTAAATATTAATGTAAATAATATGTTTTTATAAAAATATTTATAAAAATATTGGCCCAAACAAGAAAAAAAATCTAGTGACAAAAGTGGCATTATTTCACATTTTTTGAAACTCTAATGTCTAACTTAAAAGAAGACGGTTGGATTCTCACATGTGCTTCTTTATTCCACCTGTTATATTGTTTTGGTTGAAGAACATGGAAAAAAATCAAGACCTTCACAGACGAACAGCTGGAAAAGGGGGGCCTTGTGGAAATAGTCTGAAATGGCCTCAGGGACTTAAGGTCCTTGGATTACACGTTGAGACCCAGTGATTCAGAGGAAGATGGAGCCACAGTATATAAAGTGTCCTGGTTCCTGAATGACCTCATGGAAGGCTGCCCACCAGAAACACCCCCACTGAACTACGATGCAAATGAGAAATGACCTTTGATGGCATTAAGCCACTAAGATTTGGGGATTTATGTGTGAAAGCAGCTAGCATTAGTCTAATTAAAACATTACCTCTATGCCAGGCACTGTTTAAGCACTTTGCATACACTAACTCATTCAGTCATCTCAACAATCCTATGAAGTAGTTGCTTGTATAGTCTCCATTTTAGAGGTGAAGAAACTGAGGCACAGAGAGGTGAACTAAAATATCCAAAGTCATGCAACTAGTAAGCAAGTCTACTTCTAGAGTTCTTGCTCCCGGTCATTTCACCATGCTGCCTACTCACCTTACCTACATATTTCCCAGCACCATCTTACACCTTATACTCCAGACAAGCAAGGCAGACGTAAGTAAAAAATATGTACCTGCACTAATGACTTGCTTGCTTAAAACAGATACAGTAGAAACTAGTTTTGGACTCTCCAGAAAAGATGAGAGTTGAGAGCAAACAAACAGGTGAAAAGGAGTTACTGAGGATTCAGGGAGATGGTGGTACAATGGCTGGTGGGGGGGAGGGGGCTGGTAGGGTGAATTCTAGATGGCCTCATGACCTTGCCACCTGGTGTTATTTCTCTGATTATGTTACATGGCAGTGAGTTGCATGATTATATTATATGGTAAAAGGGATCTTGCAAATGTAATCATGGCTACTAATCAATTGACCTTAAGATAGGGAAATTATTTGGGTGGATGATCATGAGCCCTTTAAAAGTAGAAATTTTCTCTGGCTAGCAGCAGGAGAAGTCTGGAAGATCTGAAGTTTGAGAAGGACTGGATGCTTCACTGAGGGATGTGAAGATGGAGGGACCATGTGAGAAGGAATACGATGGCCTCTAGGAGCAAAGACCAGACCTCACCTGACAGCCAGCAAGGAAATGAGAACTTCAGACCTACAGCCTCAGGGATCTGAATTCAGCCAACAACTTGAATGCAATTAGAAGTGAATTTTTCCCCAGGGCCTCCCCCTGGCCCACACTTGATTTGGGTCTTGCAATACTCTGAGTAGGGACCTGGCTGAGTCTACCTTGATTTCTGATGTACAGACCTGTAAGTGAGTAGATGAGTGTTTTTTTAAGCTGCTAAATTTATGGTAATTTGTTACACATCTATACAAAACTAATAGAGAGGGTAACTCAAGAGACATCCTGTCCCAGGGTACTTGCTTAAGTAAGAACGTCTTTGCTATTTTGTCCCTATTCCTGGCAACTAGTAACAAATAACCCTAAGTACCAGTAAGTTTTCCTACACAAATAAAAACAAGTAAAAGAAACCCAAACCACATATTTCCTTATGAATATTTTCAGTCTACCACTGGCAACTTTAAAACTAGTGATCCATAATAGTTTATTATTATAAGCCACAGAAAAACTAAGAAATGTTTTAAGGCAACATGTTTCTTGTAATCTATTAACCTCTCTCATAGTCTACTCTTAAAAAGAAGTCTTAGAAAGTCCCAGAATTAAACCCCACACTCACGCACAGACCTTGTAAAATGTGTGCAGCAGATTCTCAGGGCTTTTATTTTTTAAGGTATTTAAAAATTTTTTTCAAGGGAGACGTATATATGTATCTGAAAGTAAACTCTATGGATGTAAATAATTATTTTTATATCTTGCTCTTTCGTTAAAAAACAGCCTCTTTACAATCCTGCAGTCCCACACCTGGGTATTTTTCTGGAGAAAAACATGATCGGAAAGGATACATGCACCCCAATGTTCATTGCAGCACTGTTTACAATAGCCAAGAAATGGAAGCAACCTAAATGTCCATTCACAGAAGAATGGACAAAGAAGATGTGGTACATATATACATTAAAAAGAATGAAATAATGCTATTTGCAGCAACATGGATGGACCTAGAGATTGTCATACTGAGTGAAGTCAGAGAACGTGAACATGAGGAACCTAAAAAAAATGATACAAATGAACTTATCTGCAAAGCAGAAACAGACTCACTGACTTAGAGCACGAACTTATGGTTACTGGGGGGATGGGTGGGGGGAAGGGATAGTTAGGGAGTTCAGGACTGCCATGTACGCACTGCTATATTTAGAGTGGATAACCAACAAGGACCTACCGTATAGCACGGGGAACTCTGCTCAATATTATGTAACAAGCTAAATGGGAGAAAACTTTGAAAAAGAATAGATACATGTACATGTATAGCTGAATCACTTTGCTGTACACTTGAAACTAGCACAACATCGCTAATCAACTATACTCCAATATAAAATAAAAAGTTTTTTTAAAAAAGAGGACTTCTCTAGTGGCACAGTGGTTAAGAATCCACCTGCCAATGCAGGGGACACGGGTTCGAGCTCTGGTCCGGGAAGATCCCACATGTGGTGGAGCAACTAAGCCCGTGTGCCACAATTACTGAGCCTGCGCTCTAGAGCCCCCGAGCCACAACTACTGAGCCCACGTGCCACAACTACTGAAGCCCGCGTGCCTAGAGCCTGTGCTCCTCAACAAGTGAAGTCTGCACACTGCAACGAAGAGTAGCGCCTGCTCGCCACAACTAGAGGAAGCCCGCGCGCAGCAACGAAGACCCAATGCAGCCATAAGGAAATAAATAAATATATTTTAAAAAGAAGAAGTAAAAAATAATATTAAATTAGGGGAAAGTTTAGAATACTCACCAAATATCACAAGTTCCTACACTCCCATAAGAGATGGCTTTGAGACTCCTAGATGCTAAAGAAGATTCTTAGAGTCCTTTAGATAAAAGGAAACTAGTTTCTGAGAAGAAGAATTTTTCTAGTTCTCTAAGAGAAATCTCTTTTATGGACCGTACCACTCAGCATAGGCTAAGGTCTGCTGCAGTAATTAAAAATATATATATATATCCCCGGGGCTTCCCTGGTGGCGCAGTGGTTGAGAGTCCGCCTGCTGATGCAGGGGACACGGGTTCGT
>NC_041218.1:48148704-48167267 GCF_002837175.3 Physeter macrocephalus
GGAGCGGCTGGGCCCGTGGGCCATGGCCGCTGAGCCTGCGCGTCCGGAGCCTGCGCGTCCGGAGCCTGTGCTCCGCAACGGGAGAGGCCACAACAGTGAGAGGCCTGTGTACCGCAAAAAAAAAAAAAAAAAAAAAAAAAAAAATCCCGAAATTTCAGTTACTTGGGTTCAACAAAGATCTATTTCTCACTTATGCTACACATCCTCTGTTGTTTGGCTGGGGGTTCTTCTCCATGCCTCTTCCTTCTGGGACTCAGGCTGGCTACAGACACTATCTGGTCATTGCTGGAAGAAAAGGAAGTCTGGAGGGTCTTGCACTGGCAGATCATGCCATGGCCTGGAAATGATGTGTATGCAACACAGATCAAATGCCATACATCATTTCCTGTCGTATCGCCCCACCCAAGCACAAGGGGGCCGAGCTGTGCATCCTAGTATTGCCCAAAAAAGGCATGAACAAGTAATATCTCAGGAGCACTAATGACTGCCATAGATGTCGTTATAAAGTGTGTGATACAGTGTACCACATCACAGGTAATAGTGAGTGAGCATCCTATGACTATTTTTTATACAATTGCTTAATAAAGGTGGAAAACATGACACCAAAGCACAGTCAGGTAAATACCATACTATGTGGGGACAATACAATAAGGCCCAGGATGCAGCTCTGTCAGTCTTGGTTAATGTAAAGTAAAATCCTCCAGGAATAGGCCTCCAGAGGCCAGGGAGGGAAAGTAGAGGAGGGAAGCTGGCTGGTTGCCCAAACTCGAGTAAACTGCGAAGCATCTGCCCCATGGAGGGGGTGGTCTACTAACTTTCAGTAGGTTTATTGCTATGTGAGGCTGTAAACCTCGGACTACTAGATATTCTGATTTTTTTTTAAAGAGAACCTGGAAATGTGGGTTTGTTTGTAAAATCTCCAAAGTTAAATTTTTTAAAAAACAATGTGCAAACCAGTCAAAACACGTCTGTCAGCCAGATGTGGCCTGTGGATTGCCAATTCATGGAGAAATTCTATGTATGCTGCTGATTCCTTACAGAGGCATTGGTTGTGACAATCAGCTGAGCAGAAGAAGCGTTGATGTCCCCTTGGGAGAGGGTCACAGAGAGTGAGATCTCACATAACTACGACATGGGAAATGAGGGGCCAATGCCATCTCACTGGTCTCCCTCAATGTCGAAATCACTGCTGAAGAGGTCTTGGCTTTGTGAGAACCAAACGCCTGCCAAGAAAACTCCAGGGAGGCAGATTCTAAACCCTGCAAAACCAGGGGCTTTGCCTGTGTTTGTTTACCACTGTGTCCCCAGAATCTCAAAGGAAGTCCAGCAAATGGAAGGTACTCAATAAGTATATGTTAACAGAATGTGGGCAGTTGCATGGAACTAATTTAAAACCTGTATCTGCAGAAGGACAACATGTGTGATAGCCTTTTTCACCCATGGACACCAAAAAAATAATTGCTTCTTCAGGACATTCTGTACAACCCTAAATGGCTTACTTTGAACAGAACCTTCAGTGCTAAAAAATGGAACTATAACCACATGGCACTTTTCTTTTCTTTTTTTTTTTTTTTTTTGCCTTAAAGAAATGATGTCTGTAGTAGAAAATTCAGCAGCTTCATGTTGTCCCCACGTAGCCCAGCAGGGGTGGGAGGCAAGAGAACGGCCCCTCCCATGCAGCTACAAAGATGTGTCACCAAGAGATGGCCAGCAGGGAGAGACCTGAGGGTTGAACCAAGAAGCAGGTAGCTGCAAATGGGGTGTGGGCCACGAACCAGGGAGTGGACAGAACACGGTGTCTCAGTGGATGCTGGCACAGAGAGGTGACAACTCCTAAGGTCCCGCAGAAAGGAGATGTAATCCCAGGAAGAGGGGAAGAGGGGAAGAGGGGAGAAGGAATCCCTGAACTGGCAAAGACCAAGGTATCACTATTAAGCAGCATGGAAGCTTGAGATGGAAATTAAATTCAATTAAAAAGAAGATAGAGTGATTACTCTCCACCTCCAGTCTGTAGCCTGAGATTTCATATTCCCTGTAAGATTGTCATGGGTCCAGTTCCCTGGGAAGCAGACTCCAAGGTGAGCATAAGGTGCAGGAAGTTTACTGGGGGAGGACTCTCAGGATCCATACCTACGGAGGAGGAAAGGAAGCAGGACTGGGCAGGGGAGATGCTCGCTGCTACGTTGAAGCCTGGACAAAGGCTTCACCTGATCCCAGGAGTTCTGAAGCCGGGCTGGTCCTCCACGGTTGTCCTGAACTGGGGCAAGGAGCTGAGCTTTTATGCCTCAGTGTTACCTGGTCATTTGATGTGGACCACCCCCGTGAAGGACTGTGTGGCTATGGACAAAAGCCCTTTTCTTCAGCCTTCTGCCAGCAGCCCACCCAGGGCTGGGGGAATGAGCCTGTCAGTCCTGTGGGGCCCAGGAGTGGTGCATTATAATGCCCATCAACTACCAAGTGAGGTAACTTTGTACAGTGTGGCCATCCCCGAAGTGGTGCATAATAAGCATGAAATAAATGCCAGTATCACTGCCCTCTTCTCTCCATTCTGAGTGCTGAAGTTCTGTGATTTGGGGAACATAGGCACTCCCTTGGAGCTCCCATTTCAGTCGCAGGGTCTTTTCCATAATGTTTCATGTAATACTCTGATAGTTGGGGCCTTGTATGGACAGACCAAAGTCAAGAACATGGCCTGGAGCAGACTGAAGGAGGAAGTGGAATGAACAAGGCAAATATGTAAAAAGGACCACAACAGTGCAAGTTACAATGCAGACTCCTGAATGTGGACACTTTTCCTCTATTTTTCATTTCCTTTGGTCCCAGTTTTTCCAAGGTGTGTTCTCAGAACATCAGTCTGAGGGATGCTCAGCACTGAAAGGGTTCGACGGGCAAATACGCTGGGAATCACTCATACTCTAATCCCTCATGAAGATTCTTACATGACCCTACTGACAAGTCCCGCACAAAAGAAACCTGTTTATCTTGGTAAAACACAAATTTATTTGACCACAGGTAATAGCCTTAACATCTCATGGAAACACTACAAGATTCCAAAGGGTTTTTGTGTATAAAGCAAGCAATTTACTAATGCGTTTGGTTTTTCTAAATAAATATTCCTTTTTGAAAACATCAGTAACTACATGACCCCCTTGGTTTTTTTTGATTTTTGTTTTAATCTATGGAGGAAAATCTCAGCTGAGGCTATTTCTCTAGAAATGAAGAGACAGTCACATTATAGCAACAGCCAGAGAGGCAGGCTATTAGACACGGAAACAACTTTAAAATCTGACCTTAACCACGTAGGAGATATCACTCATGTAAGGACTTCATTTTTCACTAAGATTCTGAAACTGCCTTCTAAACCAGCAGTATACCAGTGGCTGGAATTCATAGCTCACCTGGTAGGTGGCAGCTGCTGTCTCAGAATATACTTCACACACACTGTGGTACTTAAGAAGATGCTCAGGCTGAAAGAGGATAAATGATGTGCCCCAGGCCACGGGGACCGAGCTGACCAAAGAGTGGTGTGGTTCCTCAGCCCCTGCTCTGAACTGCCCCTCTTCACCATTCTTTCAATAACAGCAAGGAAGGGCTAAAGTCATGCTTAAAATAAAACTAATAAACATATCCCCAAAGAGAGACTCACTTAAAAAATCGTCACTTGGGAAACTAACACAAATAGTCATGTGAACTCTGACCTTTAATACCTGCTGACTTAAACAAAATTGAGTATAGATATTTCAAAGGAGAACTCTACACATTTTTCTGTAACAATAGGGAATCTTAAGTCCATATGTGGAGTAAATATATACCGCTATTCAGCAGTCCCCAAACATTTGACTGACAGTTCTGTGTTCTGCTTGTCTGACACTGTTTTAGTTGAGAAAGCTGTCAACTTTCCCAAAGTACTTCAGGTCTTCCCCTCCTGAAAGATAGGTCAGAAGGCTGGCTGGTTTTCAAACAGCTGTGTTCTTTTTAAAATGGCCATGACGAGGACCAGGGCTGCTCTCATACAAACCAGGGGCCAGAAGTCAGACTCACCCCCTTGGGTGACCTTCCCCAGCACCTTCCCAGGGCTTCAGCTGCGCAGGCAAGTACCTGCCTTCATAGGCGTTTGCACATATGCTTACCGCATACACCTCTGAGCTTCCTCCGCAACCCATTTTTGATTTTATGGTTCACCTTCCCTGAGCTAAGATGTCTCTGCCAAAATAAGTCACTGGGCCACCCTTCACTTTGGAGGAAGTAAAGCTGTAGAAGGCATGGTGACTAGGAGCTTCTGTTGTCCCAGCAGTCCCTTCTCTTATGCGCGCTTAGGGCAGCAGGAGCACGAATACGTGAAACCCAGTTATTTGAAACCAATGGCCTCAACTTCCTCTATGCACAAAACCTCTTACCAGCTCTGCCTTGACTTTCACTTCCTTCCAGAGCCTTCTCTCTGGTGACCTGTCTCAGAGGCAGTAAAATAGCCCAAAGGCAGGAAAGCAGGGGATTCTGCCCTTGAATAGCCTGAGGATCTCCTAAACAGCCCAGCGGCATAGACTTGGCTGTGGATCAGCCTTTGGTGACTCAGGCAGAATGATTACTATGTGAGAGAAATGAACCCAGCTGACCTTTGCTGAAAGTACAAGAAAGATGTGGGCTCCATCTGCTCCTCTAGATTGAATGTTAATCTGGTAGTAGGTTCAGAACGTTGTGCTGGGTAGAGACTGGGGGTGATTATTTCAAACTATCTGGCTAACAATGAACAAACAAACCCTCAAGGTGTCTGCCCCGAAAGCTGATTTTACACACACACACACACACACATACACACGGTGTAATAGTTGCCAGTTAGGGAGTTTGGGATTGACAAAAAACCAAAAAAATTAAAAAATTGTAAATCACTATGTTGTACACCTGTAACTTATATGATATTGTACATCAACTATACATCAATAAAAAAGAAAGTGAAAAATAAATAAGTAAAAAGAACTGCCACCTAGTGCCAAACCTATACTATTACTCTGATAAATCATCCAGTGTGGCCCTTCAGAATTCAGGACTTCAGTCCACCAGCGTCCTTGTTGTAGACTTATTAATGAATATTCATAATGTGCTGAGTATGTGCAGAGCAAGTATTACGGTGTTATACTTACCAGGGTTCAAAAGCACTCATATTAAACAGATATTAGGGACTTCCCTGGTGGCGCAGTGGTTAAGAATCTGCCTGCTAATGCGAGGGACACGGGGTCGAGCCCTGGTCCGGGAAGATCCCACATGCTGTGGAGCAACTAAGCCCGTGTGCCACAACTACTGAGCCTGCGTTCTAGAGCCTGTGAGCCACAACTACTGAAGCCCGTGCGCCTAGAGCCCATGCTCCACAAGAGAAGCCACCGCAATGAGAAGCCTGCGCACCTCAATGAAGAGTAGCCCCCACTCACTGCAACTAGACAAAGCCCCTGCGCAGCAACGAAGACCTAATGTAGCCAAAAATAAATAAATAAAATAAATAAATTCATTTAAAAAATAGATATTAGTTTGAGCCACATGAAATTGCCTTTTTTGTAGTTAAAAAACTATCAAATATTAACAGTTTTATATGGTTCACCCTAAATCATTTCTAGGTTTTCTACCTAATGGATTTTCCTCTAGTTTCAAAAGTTACAGGAAGAATGTTTCACAGACAATGAGCAACTTGGAAAATTCCTTCTTTCTGTCGTCCTGCCTTCCTCCTCTTCCTTTCATCTCTCAGCAAACATCGATTGACTGTCTTGTAAGAACAGTCCCTTGGCTGTCAGTCCTGTGACGGCGCAGAACTAAGTAAGGCGCTGCCCTTGACCATGAATGGTTCCTAACTAGCAGGGAGACCAGCCTGAAACAACTCACAGCAGTGCACAATCCGGCTCTCAAGAAGGTGCAGGTGAGACAGATCGGGGGTTGGGGAGCAAGGCAGGAAAGGAGGGCTCAGGAGAGTCCCAAGGAGAGTTCCACAGTCCCTGCCTTGGTTGAGAATTTGCTCTGTGCCAGGCACTGGGTGGTGTCAGAGGGGATGAGGGAAGCCTGGGATCCAGCATCACAGAGATGTAGGGGTGCAGATGCCTCAGGAGGGGGAGCATTTCTGGCTGTGGAGCTCACGGTGAGCAGTGACCCGGTTCAGGGGTCACAGCGAAGAGAGAACCAAAGGCTATGGCCCTACGTAAGGACGCATCATGTGGCAGGCACTGCTCCTGGGGCTGTGCCTGCCATGAACTTAGTCACCAGGCACAATTCTTCTAGGAGGCGGTTATGATTATTTTCACAGGAGGAAACCGAGACACAGGGAGTATACATGCTTGTCAAGGGCCACACAGCCACTGGCCCCGGAGCCCATGCACTTAACCACTGAGCTGCACCTTTTGTGTGAGGAGACGTGCCCTTCAGAGGGCACCGCAGAGGGCTTCAGAAGAGAAGGAAACGTGTCACACAAAAGCAGTGGATATTCAGAGAACACCTAAGATGTTCCTTGCTGGCATCAATTCATCTTTCTAAAACTTACATCTCTGGAAACTCCTCAAGCTTTCAGGTATAAAGTCCAAACTTCTCAGCCTGCTTTACATGGCCCTTCTCCAGCTCACCTATCTCATCAGCCTCCCTTCCCCTACCTGGCTCTCTTGTCTGCCGAGGGCCTTTCTCTTTACAACCTTGTCACTAGGCTCTGTCCACGGTCCTCCCTTTTCTATTTTATTTATTTATTTTTGGCTGCATTGGGTCTTTGCTGCCGCATGCAGGCTTTCTCTAGTTGTGGCGAGCAGGGGGCTACTCTTCGTTGAGGTGCGCAGGCTTCTCATTACGGTGGCTTCTCTTGATGCGGAGCAAGGGCTCTAGGCACGCGGGCTTCGGTAGTTGTGGCACGCGGGTTCAGTACTTGTGGCTCATGGGCTCTAGAGCGCAGGCTCAGTAGTTGTGGCGCACGGGCTTAGTTGCTCCGTGGCATGTGGGATCTTCCCAGACCAGGGCTCGACGCCGTGTCCCCTGCATTGGCAGGCAGATTCTTAACCACTGCGCCACCAGGGAAGCCCCCTGTCTTCCCTTTTCTAGAAGATCCTTCTCTACCAGGCATGGGCCTCTTTCCTTTGTGACTCCATTAGAGCTCTTTTCACAACAGAAAACAGAAACTCTACCCAAATCGGCACTAGGAAATAAAAGCTCAAAAGATCCATTTAAGAAAGGAAGAGCCTCTTCCTTATTTTTTTAGCAAAGACCCAGGGGCTCACTTACTGTGCTTGGGACACTGGCCTATCCTGAGCTAGTCATTGTAATTGGCCAGCCTTGAGAAGAACAGTGCTTGACACAGATTAGGTACACAATGGATATTAACTTGTTATTAATTATTGATAGTTAAGAATGAATGAATGAACTCTCCAGTGCAGTGCGCTAAGTGCAAACAGAGTTAAATCTAAGTGACAGTGAGGTGGCCAAAGGAAGGCATGTCCAGGAAGGCTTGGGTGAGGTTAGGGAAGACTCTGTAGGTCAGAAAATGCCTGAGCCTGACCTACAAAGATAGGTAGAGTTCCTTACATCAGGGCAGGGGGCTGGCCGAAAGGAGAGGGGGACCACTGCAGAGAGCTGGAGGAGGCTGGGTAAAGGTTGAAGCCCGCTGGTGTGCTTAGGAAATGGTAACGGTTCATATGTGCTGGCCTCTTGGACACAGCTGGGGAGAGGCAGTGGATAAGGGCAAAGAGATGTGTGTGCAGGGTGACAGGGCAAGGGGACAAGGCCATCAAAGTCCCTGTATATAACTCCAAGAAGGTTACTCTCAAGCAGTCAGGAGCTCTTGAAGGGGCTTTCACGTCAAGTCAGCCAGGGGTTGGGTTCCGGTTCACTTGTCAGCTGGGTGGTCGTGAATAAGTTACTTCAATCACCCCAATCTCTCCCTCCCAGAGCTACTGTGAGGACAGAACACGCAAAGTACCCCCTCCAGCACCTGGTGCGTGACAGATGCTCAGTAAATGCTAGTGTTCCTTTTCTTGTCACCTGGTTGATTTTTACACTTAATTTACTGGAGGAAGAAAAAAATCCAGTAAATTATAAAAACTCTGTGTATACCATTTTACAATCCCAGAGTTCAACCAGTGTTTCAAAGCTGGGGGAACTGGGTCATGCGTTACTTCCAAGCATTCATGAGGGTAACTATGGCTTCAGTTTCCTCTCATTCCTATTTATTTCATCACGATCTGAAGATGTGGGATGCAGGCTTGCTGCTGAAGCATGTATTTCATACTTGTCACTTTGGGATTTCGGGGAGGTCCACATATAGAGCTTGACAATATTGCCGAATCCTTTTAAAATTCATATAGCTCCAGGCTAAAGATACACAGAGGGATTTTCAAACAGAAATCACAGAGGCAGGCGTATTTGTCTGTAATAAACGACTTGTCTTCTTAAGGAACTCCCTCAGCCAGACGTATTTCTTCCTAAGAACAAATTAGTCAAGAGTAGCTGATGATTAGAATCACGCCACAGAGAGACAGGAGGACTGACACTTGAAGAGGGAAACAATTCCCAATATAATGTTTTGTTTAGCAGCTTTCAAATTAGACACAAAGCAAGTTAATTTACTTTGTCAGTGTGTAGAGTAGAAAGGACAGCAGCTTTGAAGTCAACCAAGCCACGTTCTAATTAATAGTTATTAGTGATACAACCTGCAAGTTGCTAGTTCTATGACCCTGGGCCATCCCTGGGCCTCCCCAAGCCTAGGGTGTTGTTGGGTTTTGGTTTTTTTTTTTGCTATTTTACTGATAAAGCATAGGAACTCAAAACTTAAAAGATTGTTATGAAGCTGAATGAAATAATGTAGCTTTATAATGGATTAAAAACTATGCCATGCTTGATAAATGTAAAGTTTTTTGGTAACTATAAATTTCCTATAATCATTCAAGATTAAAAATATTAGAATTGTTTTATATCATGAATTGTTTTACATGTAATTTATATAAACTGTGATAAACTATAACTAGCCCTACTCTGTTAAATGCATGTTGGGACATCGATAGCTCGTCATTCTGCAGCTTATTTCTGATTCTCAACATGAGTATTAAAGAAGGATCTGTTGCACATGACAGTGATTTGACTTCTTAATAATTATTTTAAGCCACCAAGTCACATGAGAGCAATAAAAGTTGCATTTTTAAACTTTAACTTATTCTTCTGATGGTTAGACACCATTAGTGACATAAATGGGGAATAGGTACAAAGTGAATTACTAGCTTTGTGGAAACTTCAAAGTGATTATCTATAAAGAGAGACAAAACCAATCAGGACATTTACAAACCATTGTCATAAAATCCAGCCAGACATTTCATTATCGAGGAATGAGTAATGCCAGTTCTGCAAACTGTTCCAGAGGCAACAGACACAAATCACCTAAGATGTAGTTTTGACAATCTCACATCCATTAATAACAATGGAAATTATTCAGAAAAACTAAGCAGGTGCCGCAACTAAGAAGTCCACATGCTGCAACTAAAAAAAAAAAAAAAAAAAAAAAAAAAATCCTGCGTGCTAAACCTAAGACCTGGCGCAGCCTAAATAAATAAATAAACTATTAAAAAAAAATAAATCAAGACTACAGATTGGAACTTTGACCTTTCTTTCCTCAGGGTCTGCACGTTTCCAATTTGTATCCTCTGTTTTACTGATAATCTGGGAGGTCTCGTGTTCAACAGAGGCTCTCTGGGCAGATCCAAAACTGCAGATGGGGCTATGTTTCTTCTCATTCTGTTAAAAAAAATTTCCTGGCAAAATCATGAGCAGATAAAAGTCTGGTTTATCAGAGTTCACTAGGACTCCTTAACAGATTGCCATAATCTTATGTACGTGCATGTCATTATTAAGAAATCTACAAACCCACTTCTTCAGAGCTGCGGGCAAGAGATGGAGAGATGTACTCCGGAGGTGGCTTTGGGGTTATCTCTCAGTCTGCCTGGTAATCCAGGTACTACATTCCTACCCATTTCAGTAACACTAGATGCCCCTTTTTCTGATTTGATGTTACCATGTAAAAGAAGGATAGTGAGAGTGAGTCGATTAAAATGGACCCTGAATGTGACTAGTGAGCTTTCTCGATAATGGTGACAAGCAGTGAGTGCAGGATGAAAGTGTGGAGGACAGGGGATGGGGGTGGTGTGAGTTAGAGCTCTTCTGGTTATAAAGACGCAGACACCTAAACTCAACACAGACATCCCCATTGCTTGGCTCAAGAGCTAAGCAGGAATGACTTGGTAACCACTGAAACAGGCAGCAGAGCACAGCGGGCCCCAGAGGAAGCTCAGACTGAGTCCTTGGGACTCAGATTCTTTCTCTCCACTTCTAGGCTACACTTTCTCAGACTCTATGCGGTGGCTAGAAGGCTTTAGCCACCCAGACTCTACTTCCTGTTGGATCCAGCCCAGCAGAAAAAGGGCAGAAGGGCCTTCTTCTGGGAATTCACAGTGCAAGTCTATTGGTTTCATGGGTTCTGACGTGACCGCGTGCCAACCCTTGAACCAACCAGGGTGGCCATGGAAATGTGACCCCTTGGATCAGCCTTGAACCACCAGTCCACCTCTGGGAGCAAAGAAGGACATAAACTGAGAGCGGGAGGGGAAGTGGCTCTGGGTGCAATTTCCAAAAGAGGGTGCATGGCTCTAGGTGGCAAAAATGACAGCGACCCCCTGTGGCGTGGAGGCGGGGAGACTGGTAAGTCCTGATGAGACAGACGCAAAGCCGGTGGAAGGAGAGGCACTGGAAGAGTAAGAAAGAGGCCGACACCCTGTGCCAGGCCAAGGAAAGAGAATAATGGGATCCCCAGGAATTTGAAAGAGTATGAAAGGGCCCCGAGGCCAAAAAATTTGAGTGAACCAGGACCAGAATTTCAGTGAATCAGATCATTGGGACCATTTTTATACCTAAGCGCCCCAAGCTGGAGGAACTGCCCACCTGCTTACACAAAGAATGAGCCCGAACCACAAAACAGATAGCCCCTAGCCACTGCATAGCCTGATCTATGCTATAAAACCTGAGGAAATGGGGACGATTCAGTGGATTCATTACCGAAAATTTGTTCTTGCTCATTACTCCCACATCTGTTAAGTGTGGTCCTTTGAGATTGCAGTCAGCATGTAACTCTTCTCTCAGCCACTAGATGGCACTTCCTGCACAGAAAATACTTCAGCAAGGGGTGCACTGCGCTGTTTTCCAGAGATTTTTGATGGGGGTGAATGAGGAAGGTTTGTTTGGACCATCTTATTCTGACACACACTGAATGTATTAGGATAACTTTCCTTTTTGTTCCTGTAAAGCTCTAACCTTGAGACCACTGATAGCGAGGTACTGGTAAAAAAGAGAAGCTTTCTGATAAAGATAAATCTAGTGTATAGAACAACCTAACTCATTTTTAGTTATTCCTCCATAGCAGGGGTTCTCAGCTTTAGCTGCATATCAGAATCACCCAGAGAATATAAACACCAGATGCTCTGCCCTTATCCCAAGTAGTTAAATCTGTTTTCTGGGGGTGTGGCCCAGGCACTGGTATTTTTGAAAACTCCCCAGTGGGCAGGTAGGGTTGAGAATCCTAGTCCTATAAACTTTGTCATTAAGAAAACCACCCACTAGCCTGTAAAGAAGAGATACTGACTTCTTCTTGTCTCTTCATTAAATTCTCTTAATCCTACTACATTTAATTTTCCCCATCATTTAAATTTTAGCCAATAATCTGGGGAAAGGACCCAGGAAAAAAGGAGCAAAGCAAACCTTTGAACCAACTCAGGTAACCAGAACCACCAGAGTTTACTCTCTTAAGAATGTTTACATGGAGAACTTTCTGTGTGGAGGTAAAGGTGAGAAAGAATGCCAGTGTCTATATTAGGACATAAAGGAGTCTCAGAAATATAAGAGGCATTAGAGAAAGAGGGACAGGAGTCCTTAAAAGAAAATGCTCCCAAGTATCTGACAACCTTTACCTCCCCACCTGACCTTTCATCTAACCAGGGGCTGAGAACTTTAGAATCACCTGGGGAACCTTAAAAACAGAGATGCTTGAGCTTCACCAGTAGAGGCTTTGATTTAGTAAGTCAGGAGGGGTTAACGTGTCTTTTTTTAAAAAGCTCCTAGGGTGATTCTAACCCGAAGCAGGTTTGAGAACCACTGACCAAGCCAAATCAGCTCTTTTCCAGATTGCATGATAAATTCCACACCCTTAGGGGATTCTGATTTAAAATAACTCTCGGTAAAACCTGGTTTCATGAGCAAATGTAATCTAAGTTCAAATCCATTCTTATAGCCTTATATCGCATTCCATTTTATGACACCATGTGTGTGAGTAGGAAAATGGATGATCAGAGTCATTACTGTACCTGTCACTTTTTTTTTTTTTTTTTTTTGCGGTACGCGGGCCTCTCACTGTTGTGGCCTCTCCCGTTGCGGAGCACAGGCTCCGGACACGCAGGCTCAGCGGCCATGGCGCACGGGCCCAGCCGCTCCGCGGCACGTGGGATCTTCCTGGACCGGGGCCTGGACCGGGGCACGAACCCGTGTCCCCTGCATCGGCAGGTGGACTCTCAACCACTGCGCCACCAGGGAAGCCCTGTATCTGTCACTTTTACTAGCTAAATTATGCTCATTTTCATTTATCCTTTCTCCTGAGAAAAGACTGGTTATGTCAGTTACATATTATTTCCAAGAGACCTCCTGCGGAACAAATCTACAGGTTCTCTAGACCCTGTAATATGACTGTATCTTTTTCAGCCCCTGGATGCTTTCTATGTGAACAATGCAGGCTCCTTCTTTGGCAAATGGATGCAGCATCTCTGCTCAGGGAAGGGCAATGGGCGACACCATGCTTGAATTAACTGTCCTTAATGAAGTTACAAAGCCTCTCCACCCTCCAGGACCAAGACCCCTTCCATAATGGCACAGTGGTGGAGCCCACCCACAAAAAGGGCTACCTCGTCATCTTGCATCAATGCCAATCGTGGCTTCTGAACCTGGTGACTGAACGTTCTATAGGACTTAGAACAAGGCTAACACACTTTTATTCTACTTGTTCCTTGCACTGGTTATTCTCTGCCACTTCCCAACCCCCCAATTCATTCCCTCCTCACCTATGGTGGGGAGACTGACTCCTATGGACTGTAACTCTGGCTCCTTTGTCCTCTGGCTGCTGGTTGGATTTGTCCAATGGGAGATGCAGGCAAGAGATCAAAGGGTGGGAGGAGAGAGAAGCTGAGATATTTCTTCCCCTGCCCCTTCCCGCTTGAGTGGCACAGCACCCAAGGGTTGCACCCTTGCTTGACTGTGAGGGCCTCTCTCTATGAGAGTCCCTTCCTGTGGGAGTTCCCTTTTTATGTGAGCTCCCTACCTACAGAAGCCCTTCTCCTGCAGTCTCCCCCTTCTGTGGCAGCCCCCTCCTCTCCCCTCCAGCTCTCATAAGACCCCAGAAACCCAGTGCCTTCACATAGTCCTTTCAGCACTGGGGAGGTAAAAGCTCCTGCCATTGACAGTCCCTTGCAAAGATCTCTTGTTAATCAAATTCTCTTCAAAATCCCAGTGAATGTGTCTTCTATTTCTTGCTGGGCCCTGACTGCTGGGACACCTTTAAGACTAACTGCAGGGCTTCCCTGGTGGCGCAGTGGTTGGGAGTCCGCCTGCCGATGCAGGGGACACGGGTTCGTGCCCCGGTCCGGGAGGATCCCACATGCCGCGGAGCGGCTGGGCCCGTGAGCCATGGCCACTGAGCCTGCGCGTCCAGAGCCTGTGCTCCGCAACGGGAGAGGCCACAGCAGTGAGAGTCCCACGTACCGCCAAAAAAAAAAAAAAAAAAAAAAAAAAGACTAACTGCAACCTGAATTCATTTTTCACTTTTCAATCATTCACACAGGAGTCCTGTACATAATAACTTGTGTTCCTCAAAGATCTTAACTTTAAGAGAACTTCTAAGTGGCAGGTTGCTTTAAAGCATTTTTTTCTATCCAAGCCTCTGTGACCTCTAGATGTCTCTGAAATACTCCAGACAAATGAGCTGGGTGCCTTAGTCTCCTGTTGTGTAAAACAAAGGGGATGCACAGGATGGTCTCCAAGACCCTCCTCCTCCAGGCTCTAGCTTCTCAGGATGCCACAGCAGGTCAGAGTTTAGCCCAGGGGTGGAAGGAGCCGCACTGAGGGAAGATGGTGGGAGATACTGATGCACCATCTTGGTGTATTCGAGATACACTGTTCCTTAGGGTGAGTGTGAGCCAATCTGTTCCATTTTGAAAATTATCCATCTGTTCATTTAACAGTGTTTACTCTGCTGAGTCCTTCATGGGTTGGGCTTTAGAGTTGAGATGTAAACCAAGGAGTGACTTGGGCCTCCAACTGGTCAACTTCTAGAGGAAGAGAGGAGCGTCTAAACCAGGGGTTCTCAAACTTGGGCATGCACCGGAGCCACCTGGAGGCTTGGTCATACAGAGGCTGGCAGGTGCCGCCCCAGAGGTCCTGACCCAGTAGTGCTGGGGTGAGGGCCGAGCAGATGAATTTCTAATCAGTCTCTTGGGGAATGTGATGCTGCCAGTCACTGAGGGAGACACTGAGAACCATTGATTTCAATAATTACCTGAGACACAGCATGTTAAATTATCTTAAAGATTATGTGCAAAACATTAGGCTAAAAAAAAACGATACAAATGAACTTACCTACAAAACAGAAACAGATTCACAAACATAGAAAACAAACTTATGGTTACCAAAGGGGAAGGGGGGAGGGGTAAATTTGGAGTTTGGGATTAATAGACACACACTATTATATATAAAATGGAAAAACAACAAGGAACTACTATATGGCACAGGGAACTATAGTCAATATCTTGTAATAACCTATAATGGAAAAGAATCTGAAAAAGAATATATATATTTGAATCACTTTGCAGTACACCTGAAGCTAACACAACATTGTAAAGCAACTATACGTCAATAAAAAGTTTTTTGTTTTGAAAGTGGTGAGATAGTGGTGAGATGAGATCAATCCTTTAGAGTCGGTGAGGGAGGGTGGGTCTCAGCAGGTTTTATTAGGGAGGCTGTGCTTGTCTCTAAAGGGTGAACAGAAAGCTGAAGATAACAGGAGAGGGAAGGCATGTCAGATGGGGCACAGAGGGAGGGGAGGCGAGGGGCACAGGAGCATCTGTAGACCACAGGACGGCGAGGGAGGCCAGCCTCTGGAGACAGGCTGGGAAAGGCGGGGCCGGACTGCAGTGGGCATTGTCTGGCCCACCATCGACCCCGGGCATCGCTGTGGCTCTCACCTTCAGGCAGTCTGACAGCATCTGTCCTCACCATGATCTCTCACTCCCTGCCCTTGGGCACCCACCTGGTTCTCTGCAGGCACAGCCTGGTGTTTGAGGGACTTAACAGCTCACAGGCACCCCTCAGCCAACAGAGGTCAGGGGGTGGTGGGCAAATACCACCCCCCTTTCAGTTCCTCCCAGGAGCAGCTCTACATGGTTCCTTGGAAGGTGCCCAACTCAATAATCTGCATTTCTACTGGCTTCTCTCCTTGTCTGTTTCACTCTCCCTCTTGCTCCCTGGCTGCCTTCCCAAATTACCAAGGCACCAAGCCCTTGCCTCAGGCTCTGCTTCCAGGGGAGCCTGGGCTTAGATGGGCTGCAAATGTCCTGCTGAGGAATCTGAACTTTGTCCTGTAGACAAAGCAAATCAGATGGTTTCCAAGATGAAAACAACAGCAAGAGCAACACTCTGATGAGTGAAAAGTCACCAAGGGGCACCAGCCATTGGGGGCCATCATGGGACTGGTGGGGAGAACCACTCAGGATGAGCTGAATCCACTGCTGAGGCTTCTCAGTAAGCGAGGCCTGGAGATTTGTGCCCTGGGGCTGGGGGGGGGCACTTCCTCTTGCTCCAGGAGTATGGAGAAAAATGTAACATGGTATTAGGCAAAGATATCTTGCAGGCCAGCTGATCCCTATGGTGGAAACAGTGAAATAAAAGATGAAAGGTTCACCCTGGATGTAAAGAAAATAATTATTTCTAAAAGAAAATAAATGGTGGGGTGCAGGTTGGAGATCATTCCTCTCTGAAACACTCATCTATACAGGAGGACAGAGCCCTTCACTCCAGAAAAGGTCTCTCTCCTGGTTTCACAGCAAGACAAGCAGAAACGAAAAAGGCTTCCTCGCTGCTGTAGGAAAGCAAGAGGAATCTGGTAGCTGGCCTGGGTGGCTTGAGAAAGGAGGGTGGGGTGGAAGGGCATGAAAAATGGGGGGAGGGCTGGAAAGAACCCCAGGGGAGCATTGCTGAGGGGCCTTTAGGTGGTCAGGGGTCAAGATCAGGGAGGGAGCAACAGTCACCCCATTTCCAGGGACACTCACGCCGTACTCTTTATTTGCTGATTTAGGTCTGTGCTATAATTACCATCTTCTAGCCCCCAACCTTCAGCAAAAGGCTTCTAAATACAGACTCTTTGCTAACAATCCAAAGGAGAAAGGAAAGAAAAAAAAGAGCTATCAGGATGGGGAAGGGGGCCAGTGAGAAGGGATGGGAAAACAGTCTGGGTCCAGAGGATTGGAACTGTATATGTGTGTGTGTGATACACTGAGTAGAGAAGATGTTTTACTGAGGGTTTGCTTTAACGTATGTGAATTTAGGACATGATCAGTTTTGTTTTCTTATTTAATTTTCTGAATGGGATCTTGCATTTATCATGGTTCAAAATTCAAAGAGTATGAAATAGCAGCAGGAGTCTCCTTCCCTCCCTTACATCTTAGACACCCTGTTCCCCTCCACACTGGCAACCCTGATACTGGCAACCCTAGCTCTTGCATCCTTCAAGGGATGTTTTATGATTTTGCAAGAAAAAAATGTGTGAAATCTTCTTTTCTGGTTTACACAAATGAAACCATACTGCCCATACTATAGTATATTTGGTTTTGCATTTGATAACTCTGGGTAATCTTTTCAAACTGGTCCATATGAGAGCCTCCTCATTCTTTTCTGTGGTTGCATGATATTCCTGTACATCGGTGTACCATAATTCATCTAAGCAATCCCCAATTGATGGGCATTTAGGTTGTTTTCTGATGTTTGCTATTGCAAAAAATAGTGAAATGAATAATGGTAAACTATAATAATTCTTAAATGTGCTTGTATTGTATCAAGAGTACAGATGATTTTTCTCCAGTAAAGCATAAATGCAATTTAATTCAGCAAACCAAATTTACTTAATAAATGTGCTACTGAAAATATTGTTGTCACATATATTTGATTCAGTTGGGTATCGTTTACAAGACAGTTTAGTTATTAGAGCTATTAATAGCAGTGTATTTTCAAAAACACATCATGTAAATATTAAGTGATTCTTACCATCAATTGACTAAGATGGTCAAAAGCAAGGGCGTTTGCTTAAGGCAATAAGGGCAATAAGAACAGAATGAGGTCCAGCTGCTCTACAGATTTAAGAAGCTTTGAACTTGGAGTTAGGAAGTGTGGGTCTGATTCCTCATCCTGCCATTGTGAGTTTTTCAATAAAGTGGGGATAATGATTCCTGCCCTATGTACCTGGCAAAGTTGTTCTGAGGATAAAATGGGAAACTATTTCACATGCATGAAATCTGTTTACGAACTGCAAATGTCTTAACCAATGTTAAATCCTGTTATTCTTACGTTGCTTACAGCACCAGTTTTGGAGGTCAATTGACAATCCATCTATGGAATAAATTCTGAAATAAGTTTCATAAAAGAAATGACACTGGGCATGACCATTTTAATTAAATGCACGAAACGGTGGCCCTTATAGATCATAATGTTTCAAAAATCAATTAAAGAATCAGAAAGAAAACAGATCCCTATTGGTTAACAACCACAACATTTTTTTTTGCACCCTCCCCTCTCCCCACCTCATCTGCAGGTATTAAAATCAAGTTCACTGCTAACCATCGTGACAGGAGGTAAATCTGGAAACCGCTCAAATCTGATGGGGTAGGTAATATCTTTTTGCCAATTTACACTGTTAATATTCTCAGACTTACAGGTAACATAGTCTCTCTGGATTCATTAGGAAATGATCAATAAAATATACGGGCAGACGGAATTTAAGCACTCTGGATACTGAAATGCTGGGCTGTCTGGATTTGAGAAGTATTAGGAAACCTACCCATTTCACTCATTAAAACCTTCAAGACGTGCCATTACCGAAGCAGACAGGTGCCGCGGACATTCTCAGTCAATCCACTCAAGTTTCTGCCACCTCTTTTCTAGTCACTGTCTCCATGGCAGCAGTCCACTGACCTGCCCTTAAGGGAAATGGAATTTCTGGCAAGACTGAGACTTGGTAATTCCACTTGTCAATACAGGTCAGAGAGAAACAGATGGATGCGTACCAAGTTACTTCACAAATCCAATAACAAAATGAGTGACCCCTGGGGGCTTCCCTGGTGGCGCAGTTGTTGAGAGTCCGCCTGCCGATGGAGGGGACGCGGGTTCGTGCCCCGGTGTGGGAAGATCCCACATGCCGCGGAGCGGCTGGGCCCGTGAGCCATGGCCGCTGAGCCTGCGCGTCCGGAGCCTGTGCTCCGCAA
>NC_041218.1:48167393-48173048 GCF_002837175.3 Physeter macrocephalus
CAACAGTGAGAGGCCCGCGTACCGCAAAAAAAAAAAAAAAAAAAAAACAATGGATAAAATGAGTGACCCCTGGCAAATGACCAGACCCGGTATTCGGACTGTCCTCCAGGAAAGCCAAACACTGCATCATTAGCATCCAAGAAACCCACACCGCCAACACCTGTCCATCAAACCTTTCACTGAGTTTGGACTTCCTCCTTCAACATTTTCTTTATTTACCTTTTCCTAAAAAGGTAAAAGTGTACTGGGTGGCTCACTCAAAGTGATTATTAACCTATTAATTTCCTCCAAAATTTAATTTTAATAAATAAATACAAAAGATCTACAAGAAAGGACATATTTTGTCATGTAAATTTCCTTATGGGACTATCATCTAGAAATATCAGTTTCCAGTGACCCAGCTTCCCTTGTGGGGGAGGGCAGAAATCGGTGAATGTCAATTCCAACACCCAGGATCTAAACTCTCTTCCCAACTACACAAGAGTCACTTCCTGCTCACCTCTTTTCCTGGAAATGTTCCAGTGTGTTGCCTGCAGTTGTAACAGACTGCCTTTTTGGTGGCATCACTCTCCAATTCAGAAATATAAACACCACTTCAGAGATTTATTTTACAATTCATCCTCTGATTTGTCATGGCTAGGAAGGTCAGCTTCCAGATTTTCTATTCTAAACTACTTTTGAACAGATTTGGCAAACAGAGTAAGGAACGGCTTTTGCCTAGACGGGAACAAACTCTGAAAGTTGGGACCCAAGTTCTCTCTCTCTCTTCTGTTGAAATGCAAACAATCAGAAACCCCTTCATTTCCCCAATCAATTATTTGCAAAAGAATAAACAGGTGCTTTGGAGACTCTGGAGTTACAAAAAGAAAATGGCAAATGATTTTTTTCATGAGCCAGCTGCTCAACTGACAGGATTCTGAGGAAGGTTCTCCTAGGCTCTAAAGCTTAATTAGCAAATCAATTAAGATCATCCCCTGTCTGCCAACAGGACCGCCTGCCATCCTCTGCTCTCTCCGCCTCATTTCAGTGCTTTCTGGTGCATCCCCGCCGCCAAAGCCGAAGCCCAGTCAGTCAACCTGAGGTTCCTTTGCTTTCTGCTAACACTGGACAACAGGGGGACGAAGGGGGCCGTTCCAGTTTATTTAAGGATTAGTAACCACCAGAAGGAACAGTGCTCGCCCTGCTTATTTATACCTGCCCCAGTCCAAGCTCTCCTTAGAAGCTGGGCTCAGCACAGGCTCAGTGGGGGCTGACTGGCATGGCTGGCTGTCACTTTCTTTCAGTGGAAAACAGATAGGACCAGGCAAAGCAGATGGTTCCTAAAGAGGCACATCCAAAAAATCTGCTAGCAAACTGTGGTGGTGTCTTTCAAATAAACAGCAACTTACTGGAGAGGAAAATCAGATCTTCCTCGCCACATCCTGCCATGATGCAACCACCTAGAACATCACCCACTTAGGAGCTTCTAATCCTCAGCGAGGCATAATAACTCCTCCTTTGGGACAAAGGATAGCCTGTCTTTCCAAGCCTCCCAGAGATAGCCATCGTCACCGCTAATGCTCCCATCTCTGTCAGTAAAATCTGTTATCTAGGTAAAACCACCTTCAAGAGACAGCTGACCTGTGGATCATGCATGGTCACCCAGTCCTAAGAGAAGGAAATGCAAATACCATCTATTTGGCCAGCTGGGTGGAACTAGAGATGGAGCCAGTAACACCTCAAATGGCAATTAAAAAGCAAATGACTAGTTTCATCATAAAACATTAATGGGATTTTTTTTTTTCCTTTCAAACTCCAAATAAACTCACAGATAATTATCTGTGGAAGTCCTGGCTCTGACTGCATGAGTTGGGGCAAATCATCGAACATTTCTGGACCTTACTGTCCTCATCTGTAAAATGAGGGGGTTGAACTGAAAGATGTCCAAGGTCCCTTTTAGCGTGAAAATTCTAAAGTTCTTTCGGTGGAGGTGGGGTGTGGTCTCCTACAACATATTGGCAAATCACACACAGAATTAATCGTCCAGTTTTTGAGCACAGATTAAAAACAGAGAGACTGTTTTTGTCCCTCGCGTAGCTTACCTTTTCAACCGCTGTGTGTTCTTCGTTTGTGACGCTGGCTTTTCTTGATTCGTTTTTAGACCTGCTCAGCCTCCTGGATACTTTTTCTCTGAGTAAAGTGGCATATCCAATGTGTTCATAGATGGGATTTGTTGTCATTTTGGAAATGTATTCAGAAGCTTTTGTTTCTATGTACAGTGTTATCAAGCCATCTGTGACCAGATCGTGAATCGATTCAAACCTCTTCTCACCCACAAAGTGTTTTCCATCATAGAAGAGCCTGTAGTTTAAGGTCTGGTTTCCAAACCTGCCCATGAGGAAGGAGAAACCACAGTAGTGTTAGAAATCAGGCCAGTGAGGGGTAATGGCTGCTAAAACTTCCCAAGCGTGTACTGAATGCCAGGCACTGGGCTAAGCCCTTGGACATGATTGTCTCCATTAAGTTATCATGGAGACCCGTTGAGACAGGTGCAATTATTATCCCTGTTTGTGCTGAGGAAACTGAGCCTTGAAAAGATGGGGTATCTGATTGAGGCTACATCCCTGGAAAGAGGCAAAGGTGGGTTTAACGCCAGCCCATCATATGGCATCATTTGGTCCTAGAAATCACTAAGGCCATTGGGTCATAATCATTCTCATTTGTCAAAGTCAGGGAGTACTGCACAGATATCTTACTTGAATTTCTTAATGGGAACTAGCCATGGCCCTCCACCCCCTCCCCTGTACCAGGCAATTACCTCTGCAAGGGAAGCTATCACCACTGGTCTGATGTCCTTTTATTTTTACATCTTTAACCACTATCAGTAAAGCACCCCACGGCTCCCACCCCAGTTGGTCCAACAGAAGGGAAATAGGGGAGCTGTGTGGAGTTCCATGCTTGAACGCCAGAGCCAGCATTCCAGTGACCTAATCATCAGGGTGCTCTCCCTTTAATGCTGATTGTTCCCTCTTGGCCTTGGTCCTATATCTCACAGCCCCTGCTTGGCTCCCCAATGGGACTGTCAACTCCTGCTGCTGGGGTGCTGGGAAGCTGGGAAAATACTTTGCATCTCTAGAGCACTTGCTACTCTTGAACTGCTTCCTCATAATGACATCACTGAAGATATGCCATCCCCAGTTGCAACTTGGAAAGCATCTACCTTTCCACAATCACAACATCGAGATGGTGGTCAACCCACCGTTGAACACACCTTTGTGGGCTGACCTGGGAAGTGTTTCTTTATTTTTTTTAAAAAATAAATTTATTTATTTATTTTCTTATGGCTGCGTTGGGCCTTCGTTGCTGCGCGCGGGCTTTCTCTAGTTGCGGCAAGAGGGGGCTACTGTTCGTTGCGTGTGCGGGCTTCTCGTTGCTGTGGCTTCTCTTGTTGCGGAGCACGGGCTCTAGGCGCGTGGGCTTCAGTAGTTGTGGCACGCGGGTTCAGTAGTTGTAGCTTGCGGGCTCTAGAGCATGGTGTCCCCTGCATTGGCAGGCAGACTCCCAACCACTGTGCCACCAGGGAAGGCCCTGGGAAGTGTTTCATTGATACCATTTCTTCCATGGAGAAAGAGCTTCCCAATTCCAAAGAGCTCACGAATGAACTTTTGGAAGACAATCCAATTCTGAAACTGAAAACCTTCACCAGACCTTACAGGATTGCCATGAGGATCAAAGGACATAAAATATTTGATCCAGGTTAGGAAGGTGCAGTAAATGCAATGCCTTTTGGGTGCTGTGATTTTTATTTTCTTTTATTTTTTGTTTAACATCTTTATTGGAGTATAATTGCTTTACAATGGTGTGTTAGTTTCTGCTTTATAACAAAGTGGTTGCTTCCCACTAGCTATCTATTTTACATTTGGTAGTGTATATATGTCCATGTCACTCTCTCACTTCGTCCCAGCTTACCCTTCCCCCTCCCTGTGTCCTCAAGTCCATTCTCTACGTTGGCGTCTTTGTTCCTGTCCTGTCCCTAGGTTTTTCAGAACCATTTTTTTTTTTTTTTTAGATTCCATATGTATGTGTTAGCATACGGTATTTGTTTTTCTCTTTCTGACTTACTTCACTCTGTATGACAGACTCTAGGTCCATCCATCTCACTACAAATAACTCAATTTTGTTTCCTTATATGGCTGAATAATATTCCATTGTACATATGTGCCACATCTTCTTTACCCATTCATCTGTCAGTGGACACTTAGGTTGCTTCCATATCCTAGCTATTGTAAATAGTGCTGCAGTGAACATTGTGGTACATGACTCTTTTTGAATTATGGTTTTCTCAGGGTATATGCCCAGTAGTGGGATTGCTGGGTCATATGGTAGTTCTAGTTTTAGTTTTTTAAGGACCCTTCCTACTGTTCTCCATAGTGGCTGTATCAATTTACATTCCCACCAACAGTGCAAGAGGGTTCCCTTTCTCCACACCCTCTCCAGCATTTATTGTTTGTAGATTTTTTGATGATGGCCATTCTGACTGGTGTGAGGTGATACCTTACCTCATTGTAGTTTTGATTTACATTTCTCTAATGATTAGTGACGTTGAACATCCTTTCATGTGTTTGTTGGCAATCTATATATCTTCTTTGGAGAACTGTCTATTTTGGTCTTCTGTCCATTTTTGGATTGGATTGTTTGATTTTTGATATAGAGCTTCAGGAGCTGCTTGTAAATTTTGGAGATTAACCCTTTGTCAGTTCATTTGCAAATATTTTCTCCCATTCTGAGGGTTGTCTTTTCATCTTGTTTATGTTTTCCTTTGCTGTGCAAAAGCTTTTAAGTTTCATTAGGTCCCATTTGTTTATTTTTGTTTTTATTTCCATTTCTGTAGGAGGTGGGTCAAGAAGGATCTTGCTGTGTTCAGACCTAGGGACACATACAGACTGAAAGTGAGGGGATGGAAAAAGATATTCCATGCAAATGGAAATCAAAAGAAAGCTGGAGTAGCAATTCTCATCAGACAAAATAGACTTTAAAATAAAGACTAGGGCTTCCCTGGTGGCACAATGGTTAAGAATCTGCCTGCCAATGCAAGGGACACGGGTTCAAGCCTTGGTCCAGGAAGACCCCACATGCCTCGGAGCAACTAAGCCTATGTGCCACAACTACTAAGTCTGCGCTCTAGAGCCCACGTGCCACAACTACTGAAGCCTGCGTGCCTAGAGCCCATGCTCTGCAACAAGAGAAGCCACCGCAATGAGAAGCCTGCTCACTGCAACGAAGAGTAGCCCCCGCTCGCCACAACTAGAGAAAGCCTGTGCACAACGAAGACCCAACACAGCCAAAAATAAATAAAATAAAATAAATTAAAAATAATAATAATAAAATAAAGACTATTACAAGAGACAAAGAAGGACACTACATAATGATCAAGGGATCAATCCAAGAAGAAGATATAACAATTGTAAATATTTATGCACCCAACATAGGAGCACCTCAATACATAAGGCAAATACTAACAGCCATAAAAGGGGAAATCGACAGTAACACAATCATAGTAGAGGACTTTAACACCCACTTTCACCAAGGACAGATCATCCAAAATGAAAATAAACAAGGAAACACAAGCTTTAAATGATACATTACACAAGATGGACTTAATTGATACTTATAGGA
>NC_041218.1:48173570-48174151 GCF_002837175.3 Physeter macrocephalus
AGTAAATTTAAGAAAATTGAAATCATATCAAGTATCTTTTCTGACCACAACACTATGAGACTAGATATCAATTACAGGAAAAAATCTGTAAAAAATACAAACACATGGAGGCTAAACAATACACTAATAAATAACCAAGAGATCACTGAAGAAATCAGAGGAAATTAAATAATACCTAGAAACAAATGACAATGAAAACACGACGGGCTTCCCTGGCGGCGCAGTGGTTGGGAGTCCGCCTGCCAATGCAGGCGACACGGGTTCGTGCCCTGGTCTGGGAGGATCCCACATGCCGCTGAGCGGTTGGCCCCGTGGGCCATGGCCTCTGGGCCTGTGCATCCAGAGCCTGTGCTCCGCAACGGGAGAGGCCACAGCAGTGAGAGGCCCGCATACCACAAAAAACAAAACAAACAAAAAAAACCCACGACGACCCAAAACCTATGGGATGCAGCAAAAGCAGTTCTAAGAGGGATACAATCCTACCTCAAGAAATAAGAAACATCTCAAATAAACAACCTAACCTTACACCTAAAGCAATTAGAGAAAGAAGAACAAAAAAACCCAAAGTTAGCAGAAGGAAA
>NC_041218.1:48174473-48180020 GCF_002837175.3 Physeter macrocephalus
CTACAAGCAACTGTATGCCAATAAAATGGACAACCTGGAAGAAATGGACAAATTCTTAGAAAAGCACAACCTTCCGAGACTGAACCAGGAAAAAACAGAAAATGTAAACAGATGAATCACAAGCACTGAAATTGTGATTTTTAATACTGTGATTTTGTGGTAAAGTGCTCCGATGGCTTGCTGGCATGGAGCGTCATGACTGCTCCTGGGAGCTCAGTGGGTCAGTGTCATCTTTCAGAGAATCCCCTGGTTAAAGCGCATGGCCGTGCAGGCACACGCGCACAACGTGAGGTGGAGACTTCTGCCGAGGGCGAAGGGAGACAGAGGTGTGTCTCAATCAGCAGGCTTGATGTTTCAGAAGGAAGCAGCCCTAGAGCACCAGCTTTGCAGATGATTCTCCAAAGAATGCTGTGTATGCATAAATAGAGCCTCAGAGCCCATCAACTGATAACAGGAAATGTGTAAGCCTCTGACATGCTGCTGGCTGCTTTGTAAATGAAGTGAAAATAAAAAATAATGAGGGGGGAATGGGGAGCAATTGATTTAATGGGTACAGAATGTTTGGGATGATGAAAAAGTTCTGGAAATGGATAGTGGAGATGGTTGCAGGACACAGAATATATTTAATGGCGCTGAACTGTACACTTAAAAATGGTTAAAGTGGTACATTTACACTGTATGTTATGAATATTTTACCTCAAAAAAAAATGGGAAAAAAATAAGTAAAGTCTCCTGTAAAGCAGTTGCAACAGTGGATGAAATCAGGCTCACCTTAGTGCTAACGTGTAGCACCCTGGCTGGCGCTGGCTTTCTCTAAGAATGTAGGCACCCTCCACGCCTCCAAGAAGCTCATCTGCCTGCTCTCGGGAGATGATCCCATGAAACCTGAGGAGAGACAAGACCATCTTTGTTCTGAACAGATCACATACCAACATGGACCACAAAGAGCTGCCTAAAAAAGATGGTGGGTCCACCTGGAATCTACAGCTCCCCATTTAAATGAAGAGGGGTGTGACTACTGTATACTTCCAGATGGGCTTAGACCCGGCTCTCAGCATGCACCCAAACAGATAATAAGCATGCAAGTAGGCAAGGCAAAAGGAAGAACACCCAGTCCACCTGGCTTTCTGCTATTGTCTTTGATCATAAGCTGAAAATTGAAGTCGTAACCAAAAGCCAGGTTATGGCTCCTCTTTCTTCCATGGAGAAAAGCAAAAGAGCATTTACCAGTTTAGCACTCTGCTCACTAAGTATTATCCTGATTGCAAATGAGCACGTACTGATTATTACCCTGCTTACTTCAGTGTGGGGTGTTGTTCATTTTAGAGGCTCATTCTCTGGAAAGAATAGCCAGAAGTAATGAACAGTCTTCTATTCCTCTAAATGTTGAGAGCAATCGCTTAGGGATGTGTTTGGAAAATGTATCTATTTTTCTTTTTTAAAGACAATGTTTATTTTTTCCCCTGCAATTTAAAAAGTAATACACATGCATGTAGAAAATTCAGGAGGATTGCAAGCTTGGCCAATAACTGCTTTGCTCTGGAGGGGATGTCTGGGACCTAGAGAGCGGACAGCGATGCCAGGGGAGAGGAGAACAGAACAGGAGTTAGGGACACACAACCAGCCAGCTCTCTCTGCTGCCCTAAAGCAAAGACAGCGGCTCACCCATTATCAGAGATTTAATCAATCTGTGTTTCAGGGGAAGGTGGGAGCTGGACTGTGGCGGAGTGAGGCCAGGGGCAAGGGGTCCCAGGCTCCTGGGAGAGGGAACACCACCCTCTTTCTAGGATTACCCAATCTTAGGGAATTGGGGGGAATAAATTAGAGAAGAAGTTTTCTGGACAGAGAATCCCCTTTTACCTTCCTGGAAGGGAGACGGGAGGGAGGGAAGCTGGCTACACAAGAAATGCTGTTGCTTTTTTCCGCAGGAATGCAAAGATTCTTAGAGGACACATGTACCAGGATAACATTTTGGAAAAAAATAAACCTATCACAATACTTACGTCTTAATTCCCTTCTATTCTTTACAACTAGATCTTACAAGCTGAAGCTTTATTCCTAGGGGAGTGAGGTCAAACACTCTGGCCTTGAGTTCTCAGATCAACTCTCAAAAGCCTAGGGCAGTGATAGCTTGGGAAAAAGGGGTGTTCTGGCTTCTCAAATTTTGGTTTTAAATCTTGAGTGCCAATGTATGGAGGTCTTGCTTTTCTGGGGTGAGGATGAATGTGCTGTGTCACATAAGAGCAAGCCTCCTGTCCAAAAGGAGACCAGTGTCCCCAGTTCTTTTAGGAGGGAGATTGGGAGAAATTTGGCCAGAACCCATGTTCAGTGGGTCTAAGCTGGGAGGTGGAGAAGCCTCCTTTGCAGCAAGAGCTGGGGCTGGAGAAGGCTGGACATGGTTTGGGCAGAGACCTCAGGGGAGCCCTGCAGATCCCAGGCTCCCAGGCCATGGAGAGAGAGAGAGAGAGAGAGAGAGAGAGAGAGACAGAGAGAGAGACAGAGAGAGAGAGAGAGACAGAGAGAGAGAGAGAGAGAGAGAGAGAGAGAGAGGTGGGAGGGACGTGGAGAGGATAGAAGAGCAGAGGGCATTGGAAACTTTCCCACATCAGAAAGGACAAAAGCTGGTGCCACAAGAGGTTTGAGGCTGGGATGTCCAGGACACAATGTGACAGGGCAGGGCAGGGGGTGACCACAGCAGGAAGAGGCACACGCAGCGAAGGGCACAGAAACCTGACACCCCTGACCCAGGTCACTCTCTGGGGGAAGAAGGGCAAAAAAAAAAAAAAAAAAAAAAAAAAAATGGGAGAAGGAATATCCCAAATAGGCAGTTAACCTGAAAGCAGCTTTGTTTGAATTCCCTTGAATGGACGTGTTTCAGGGATGGCCAGCAGCAGATGTCAGGTGTCAAGAACTAAGTTAAATTCAATTGTTCAAAAGAAGAAAATGACAATCTTGTGCATCTGAAGACCCCGTGTGTGGCTCATCAGCCCCTTTAGGCATGGATTTAAAAGTACCCATCATGTATATATCTATGATCCCAACTTTTCAAAAAAAAAGAGCCTGCACAAAGACTGGGAAGAAAGAGATGAAGGGAAAAAAGTTAACAATGCTTCTCTTTCATGGTGGGGCTATGGTGTTTTCCACCTTGTAGATTCCTATATGCTCTAATTTTCCCAAATTAATTGGGTATTAATTGATTAACTTTTTAAGAACAAAAGTAATACCTACCCACGTGGGAAAATTCAAAATTTGAAAATTAAAAGGCACGAAAGAAATAAAAATATAAACAGTAGAGAAATAAAAGTTCCCTTTCCCTAATGGTATCTATTGAACACACTTTCTTGTGATTGTTTCTAGGAAAAAAATATGCATATATGTTTCCTGAATAGAGCATGTCTAACTTTTTGAATGGAACAACAAAAACTTTCATTTTTTAAAAAGAAATGGAAACACAGAATATGAAGTTTTTAAGCTAACTTCCCTCTAATACGATATGTTCCTTTTTTATGGTTAAGAAAATGTTTCTTTGGTCTCGTTTCACTCTATAGTTTATGTGGATGGGGGGGAGGTTGGACTATGAGAACTAGAAGGTTATTCAACAAAACTTTTATACAAAAAAGGGAAAGACACATGAATAGAGTTTCTTTTGGAATTCATGTACAAAAATGTTCTATTTGAGAAGTATATAATAGGTTTTCATTTTCTCTTTTTAAAATTAATTCTCTTTTCTTTCGCTCTTTGAGCAAAATCCAAATCAGTATACTGAAGAAAAATAAGTCCTATTACAACCAGATTAGATGTTAGGGACATGGGGGTGGAAGAGAGAGGAGGCCAGTGATGCAGGCAGGTATTCCAGAGCCCCCAGGTGAATTCCCAAGGCCCGGTAGGAAGGTTCAGAAACGCAGCCATGGCAATTAAGAAGTGGCTGCTGAACTGGGACAAATAAGAGGGTCATTAATCATGGAAGTGAAGCTCTGATGGGTAAGGGAATAGAGGAAGAAGGTTTTGGATTGGCTGGGAGAGCTTTGGGACCTGAAAGAGACTTTAACCTTATGCCTCCAGGTGGGACATGGGAAGAAAATCGAATTGTGCATCTGACTGACATCCTCCTCCCCTCCGCCTCCACCCTTTGCTCTGTCTGGGTGGTTCTGCCTGCTGTGAGCTGTGCACCATGCCACAGCCCGAGACTGCCAGCTATTTTTATGGTAATGAGTATTTGCTTTGCAGTAGGTTTCTGAGAAAGTAAAACAAGAGATGAAATTAAGAGGAAAATGGGGGGGACTTCCCTGGACTTCCAGTGGTTAAGACTTCGCCTTCCAATGCAGGGGGTGCGGGTTCGATCCCTGGTCGGGGAGCTAAGATCCCACATGGCTTGTGGCCAAAAAACCAAAACATAAAACAGAAGCAATATTGTAACAAATTCAATAAAGACTAAAAATGGTCCACATAAAAAAAAAAAATCTTAAAAACAATAAGAGGAAAATGGGGGAAATCATAATTATGGTATTAAGGCAATTTGGCTAATAGATCTGTGTCAAGAGAAATCATTTTGGTTTTAGGAGACTGCAAGGAAATGGGATGACTTTCCTGAGTGTTGCGTTTACTGAGGTAGATGAAAGTAAGGAATTCCGCCTCAGTTTACATTCCTTGACACCCTAGCTGTTTATATAGTATTGAAGTAGAAAGTGAAATGAAATACTAAGAGAGCCACAGTTATGGAAAATGCCGCCTTACGCCTTACGTTTCAAATACTTGCCAGGCACTCAGTGGCTGCTTTTGTGAAGAGAACTGAATGTAGCAGGAGATAGTCTCCCTCCCACATTCATGAAGCCAAGCACCTGAATATTATAAGAAAATTCAGTACAAAGGGATCTGATTGCATTTATCCTTATTATTAAACTCTTGCACAATGGACATTTGATGAAGACTACATATTGGAAAAATTTTAATATTTAATATTTAAATGACATAGGAAGTGACTACTTATTACATTATTAAAACAATGAATAGCATAATACATACTCTCTTCCATAATATTTTGGTCTGTTTTCCACCTATATTGAAAAGAAGAAAAGTGTTAATAATGCATTTGAATTCAAATCAGATAGATAAAAATACTATTCAAATAAACAGAGCTAGAGTCCTGGGAATAATTTTATTCCAGTTTTTATTCCCCAAATCAGAGGTCTAAGACACTCTGGAGTTAAACAACACATTCCACTCTCTTGAGTAAAAATGACCTAGAATTGCCATATTTCTCTAATCATTAGGCTCAGTCCCCACCCAAACTCAATCACCCAATAAAAAAATTTTTGAAGGAAACACAGTGAGGCTTATTTTAATATTAAGGAATTTATAAAAGTATTACAAGGCTTCATCCTGAAGGATAGAACAAATACTTTTAGCATGAATAAAACACATTTATTTCAATCTTCACCTAATTGTTTCATTATGTATTTATAATAAAAATGGGGAGTGCACCCGGATTAAAAAATAAGTTTAGGGCTTCCCTGGTGGCGCAGTGGTTGGGAGTCCGCCTGCCGATGC
>NC_041218.1:48180278-48194520 GCF_002837175.3 Physeter macrocephalus
AAAAAAAAAAAAAAAAAAAGTTTAATTTGGTCTCTTTCCCGATAAAATCAATATCCTAACATTCTTATTTTTTTCATCAAATGGTGAATGGGCTAAAATTCACTTGACACCAGAGGTACAAGCTTTGGAGGATAAGATTTATGATTTGACTGAAAAGCATAAACATTCCAGAAAAGATTTTTCAATCACATCTTGAGCCTTGGGGTTATCACATTGGATTTCTGCCTCATATATGTGATAATCTACTTTCATATGAACTTTGTTTTCTTACATTCAAGGTGTTAGAGTTGGTAAGAAATTAACATGAATTCTCATGTTCAGCTTTTATTCTTCTAGTCTGATTCCAGGGACACTGAGAACATGTAGAGCTACATGAAGTTATGGATTTCATTGATGGTTATAAGAGCAAGATCACGTTTGTTTACTAGGGTAGAATATGAGCTGGGAAGCTATTTCATTTACAGTCATTTCTGTCTACAGTCAAATGGGCGGTTTTCTCAGCAGGGCACCATGGTGGGATTTGAAGGCAGTTTCCCGGCCTATCTTTACTCTCCAAAGGATGCAGGGGACCTGAGTGGGCAGTAGGGTGGTATGGACTAGAGGAAAAGGTTCAAAAGGGGGAGCCCGGTCTCTGTGGACCATCTTGACAAGCCTGCCTTTGACAAGCCTAGCTGGCGTAAAACTAATCATCTAGATACTTCTAAATATGTGTTCACTCTTCTGTGCGTTTTACACCTGAAAAGCACTGAACCAAGAGAGGGCATTCATCACTCTTAATCTTTAAGGTTTGAAGCCTGCTGTGTGTCATTTATGAAGGAAGATCTAAATAATATGATTAATCGAAGCACAAAATGTGTAAAAAGGCACCTTGTTATTTGATTACTCTACATGCTGGAAAGCTTTTGAATGTGAGTTGAACATTTTGTCATTTACATTGTTCTACTGGCTTTCACAGTTCTTTCTTACTCTCAGGATACTGTAGATAATGTGGCTGCAACACCAACATGCCATAGAAGAAATTTAGAATTTTAGAAAAGCTGATGGAAGTAGGTAATATATAATATGCACGATATCTCTCCTTTCTTTGAGAGTCAATGTTCCACATTTTGATACGACTCCCTATTTATCAGGACAATTTTATTTCCATCTTTTTGGTTGAGCCATAACACAGATTTGCAAATCTGGGTGTAGCTACCAACTCCATTGCCTTCCTCCATCCTTATCTTTCCAAAAGAGAAGGGTAATTTTTTTTTTTTAATATGTGAAAGACAAGTTTATTTGCCTCCAAAGGACTCAGGTAATTTCGAAAAATTTAAAATACAGTTAGTTGGTAAGGGGGAATCATCCCTAATCAGCAGCTGCCGAATAATCAAGCCTAACTACCCAGTTGGGCCTCAGAACACTGTTAACCTGTCTTTGTGTAAGAAAGAAATGACTACAGTTTTAATTATAATTTGGGGTTATCCATGTAGTCTGACCCTTCTCCCTCACAACCCTTATTCCATTGAATATTGACTCTACCAGTTGAAAAGGAAAATATTTCCTTGAGATTAATAAAAAAACAAAAGGGTGGTAGACTATAATAAGAGAAGGGTAATTAATCTAATTTCCCCAATGGACAGTATGGTAGATGGACCTTACTACTAACTCCTGACATGCAGGTAAGTAGTTAATTTAACTGACTCTTAAGAAGACAACAAATTGCTTTCAGTTCATCCATCACTCATAAAAATATATGGTACGCTTATGTTCAGAGCTCTGTGCTCAGCCCTATCATTGTTCGTGAAGTGATGACCTCACAGGTGTGAGAGGAAAGATATAAGGAGCTCAGGGGTGTTCTGTACTTGCAGTAAGAGGAAACACTTGAAAAATCTAACACAGGCCCCCAAATAGGGAAGTCAATACCTAGGGTGCCTTGAGGAATACCAAATAAGATCCTGCCTGCAGGACCCTTTGATCCAATTGAAGAACAAATCTGCATATGAAAACTGCAAGAAAATAAAACAAGAGCACTGAATTGTGTGGGAGAGACTACACATGGAATAGGGCCATACAATAGGTCCAAAATATTGCACAAAACGTACACTAGAATATTATTCTTTATTTAGCTGAAATTCAAATTTAACTAGGCATCCTGTTTTTATTTCATTTTTTCTAAATCTGGCAACCCTACATAGGGAGAGAGGAAACATGGAAGTAAGAGAGAGCAAAGACAGAGGATGTGGGCAGTCATCTGATCACTACTCCCACTGTCCAGGCTGTTTTGATCGTGATCTGATTCAACCTCTCATCCCCGTGTTCTCTGTTGCTCTTAAAGAAAACATAGCTTCCTCGTTAATGTTAAAGAGAGAGAGAATGGATGGGATAAAAAAAAAATTACAACTATCACCTCTTCCTTTCCTAAACTTTTGTTCACAGGAATCTAAATGTAGTCTTTCTCTCCACCGTTCACTAAGCTTTTAACCAGTCAAGAGCTTAATATAAGTTAAATGACCCCAGAAAAATCATAGAATGCGCACATTTTTTTAAGGCAGATAATTTTGGATCCTGAGATCCAGACAAAATACAGTCGGCTGATGTCAGGGCTCCAAGGGACAAGGGACCTGACTAGAGAAACTAGAACCTCTACCCTGTGATGGAGTATTGCCTTAAAGGAGCCTGACTCTCTCCAGGTGCTGCCCCACATTAGACACTGATGGAGTCAGGACCCACCTGTGAAATGCAGATTTGTTTTGTTAAAGAAGCCGTAGCATTGAATTTCAATTTCCAGGTGTGTGAGATTCTCTTCAATGAATGAGACAGAGGACAATTGATAAATAAAAAGTAAGGCAGCTCAGAAGGTCTTGCATTTTCATTGAGAATTATGCTTGTTAAAATCAGGCAACTTGACAAAAAATGGAGGGCTAATTTAGGTAGTCATGTGGATTCAGGAAGGGACACAAATGTAACATATCCCAACATGAAGGAAAGTTGGTTCTGGAACTTCCCTGCCAGTGTTTATCCTAGGATAACCCATCACCTTGGTGAAACTGGTCACTGAGGATATGACTAACAGAAATCGGATCTGCAATGCCTGCCCTTGGGGTTTAGTGATCCAGCTCCAAGAAGTGAAAGAAGCCCACCCTTTCAGGACAAAAAAGTCATAATTTGTATACATATTGCTGGATCTTCCAATACTGGATCCTTTCATGATCTACCTGGTTCTGAAAGGAACACCTCCTTTTGCAAAAGGAGGATACCAAGTAGATCGGTGAGCAAACAAACAACTGAAATGGGTCCTGCCCAAGACACAGGTGAATATGGTGTGTGTGGTGTGACTGTGAAGAATGGTGGCCGATTCTTTTTATAAATGAAACTGAACGTCATATTCTAAGTAAGCATCATGTACAGGAGAAGAGTCCCTCAAGGTAAGTAAGACATGACACTGATGTCACTGTTGATGACAACACTTTTGGAATTCCTCTTTTGGAACTGCCTTAAGAATCACTACCCTTTTCCTTGGATACACTCACAGCTGCATTTCTCAAAGTGTGGTCTGGTCATTCAAAACAGAAACTTCAGGATGCTCGTTAAAGACTGCAGGATCCTGATCCCTTCCTCAGACAAACCGAATCAGAATCACCTAGGGTGGGGCTTTAATGTGTTATTTAATCAAGTTCCCCTGGATGATATTTAAGCATACACTAAAGTTTCAGAATCACCTGGTAAATAGAAACATACATTTATTTTTTGAGAACGGATTTGAGAGTGGATGTTATCGTGGCAAACAGGTATAAGTTATTCAGAGCCAAATTCAGTAAATAGGGTGAGTGATCCGACTTGGAAACACATCTGAGACAAAAATGAGGCATGATCCTAAGACACTCAGATTTGCACTGTGACTTATTCTGAAGGTTCTTTAGAAGAGCATTCCCAGCACACTCTAGGCAATGGGAAACTGGTGGAATAAAAGCACAGCTTCCCAAGATGACTGACTGGAAAGGGACCACCCTCATGTAATATATGTTAAACTATTTCATGACTTTATAGTCACACCTCATATATAATTATTGCCAGTACTGTGACTACTGAAGATGGTTTTAGTCCTGTCCATACAATGCACCCACCCCCCGCTCAACAGTCCATCGTTTTTTGTATGTTCTTATTTTAAGATCCTCAACTTTCTCTTAATAAATTAAAGGTGGATCACAAGATGGTTGAAAGGCTAGGCTCTTCACTCAGACTGCCTGTCTTTGAGGTCAGATCAGTGTGTCCATAAGCAGGTTACTAATCTCTCTGTTACTCAGTTTCCTCATCTTTAAAATGGGGATGATAACAAAAATACCAGCTTCACTGAGTTGTTGTAATAATTAAGTGAGTGAATACATGCAACATGGTTGCAACAGTGCCTGGAGTACAGAGATATTCAATGAATATTAGCTATTACTGGTGCCCAGAGAGACCCTCCTGTGTAGAGAAGGAAGAGGTAGGCCCATTATTTTCTGTGCTCTTAAAGCTCCTTTTACTGATCTCTGCTGAAAAACTTGATATCTCACCATATTTTAAATCTTTACTGGGCTGGTTCTTCTCTAACTATTTTTTGAAGCAGCCATTTTTGTCTTCATCATCATTGTATTCCTAGGATTTCACCTGATGTCAGGCACAGAGTGAATGCAGGCACCTCTTGTTATCTGAATCAAATCCATTCCTAAAAATGTGTTGGGCGGCAGAGTTTCAAATAGCAAGAGCCTATATTCCATTATTTTAAATGGAAAAAAAATAATAATTCATTCTTAGAGCATCCAAAAATATCAATGTCCCAGATATTACTAAAATTCTTTTAAATAATTATATAACAATCTGATAAGAATTTCTGCATAATATAAAATATTTAAACGCCAATTATATAATTGTTTAACATTTCATGATGTAATTAATAGGTATGTTTATGTACAGTCCACAGCTGAACAGAATAGGAATTTCATTATCCTTCTACACTGAGCATGTTCTATAATAAAAATAAACAATGAAATAATATTGCCAAAGATCTGAAAGATACTATCTAAATCAGGCCTGAATTGGTAGTGCCCCCAGGTACCTGGCCCAAACAAATACTGAGGAGCTAAACCCTCAGGGGAAAAGTGGGGGGAGTTATGGGTATAATGCGCAATATGTTTAAACAGGAGGTAGGGCAGGAGGAGTCTGAGGTATGAGAGGAGCCCCTCTTCCATCACCTTGCTTTCCTGCTACTCAAAGTGTGATCTGGGGACCGGCAGCCTTGGCATCACCTTGGAGCTTGTGAGAAATGCAGAATGTGCATTTCGAAGGGGAGTCATATACACATTAAAGTTTGAGAAGCCGTCACACATAGGAGAACCTGTGACAGCAGGTTTTTAACTGGGAGAATGATTTTGGCTAAAACCTTCTGTAAGTTGTTACAGCAAATATTCAGAGAGTGAATGTTCTGAGAGCAAAGGGTGCCTCTACTCATTAAATGTTTGCAGAATGAGACAAAGATCATAAACGAAGAGCCCCGCTGTCAATTCAATTGCTGTGTGACCCTGAATAGGTTATTAAACTTCTTTGCATCTCATTTCCCTCGATTTTCAATAAAACTGGAGTTATAAAAATGTACTATTTTGGGCTTCCCTGGTGGCGCAGTGGTTGAGAGTCCGCCTGCCGATGCAGGGGACACGGGTTCGTGCCCTGGTCCGGGAAGATCCCACATGCCGCGCAGCGGCTGGGCCCGTGAGCCATGGCCGCTGAGACTGCGCGTCCGGAGCCTGTGCTCCGCAACGGGAGAGGCCACAGCAGTGAAAGGCCCGCGTACCACAAAAAAAAAAAAAAAAAAAAAAAGTACTATTTTACTAAGGCTCTTTCAAAGATTAGGTGAGATAATGCATGTAAAAACCGGTAGGGCTTGGAACGTTGGGTAATAGGCTAACATTTACTGAGTGGTTATTCTGTGCCAGGAACTGTCCTTAGGGTTTCACGTGTTGATCTCATTTAAGCCTCCAAACAAACCTATGAGGGAAGTGAGTGCGATTATTTTACACAAAGCCCTCAAGTAACTAGCTTGAGGTCACAGACCTAGTAAGTGGCTTTCGACTCAGCACACATACCTTTAACTACAATACTGTGCTTCCCAGCTTCTCCAGAGCAGATGCCAATCAATGTTGATGGCTTCATTGGCTAGCAAAATTCTACGGACTGGTTTCAGACTGAATTATCTGAATTGTCCTTGATTTTTCTTTGCCAGGAGTGAACACCTTAAAATCTCCTTGGACTTCTGTCAATGAGTTAACAAATGAGAACTTGGAATAAATTTGCCTAGATGTGATATTTTGGGTCTCTCAATGATTTCCCTGTGATTTAGAATTAAATGTATTCCAAACTACCTGGTTTGTTTTTCAATTTATTCTTCTAATTTTAAGGAAAAATTCTCAGCATTTTGCAAAGCTTGAAAGAACAGTAGGGTGACAGCTGCATAGTGAGAGACAGGAAGCATAAGCCTTAAATGAGTTTGCTTTATAGTCAGATTATCATTGCCTAGATAAACACAAGTTCTTTTATATTCAACACAAAGGCATTTAAAGAATATTGTGAGTCCCCTGTAAACAAGGTTTCCAATTATTGAAAAAACTAAGCTTTTATAATCCCTCAGCAGCTGGTATGTGTTAAGTTTTTACTTAATAGAAATAATTTAAAAACCCAGTTTAGCAACCTCCTACACAGGGCAGCTAGACTGCTGGATTCTCTGAGATACAGATCAAGTGTAGGAGAAAAGGCTTTTGATGGGGGGATTTGTACTGGTGATACTGGGGCAATTTCATCCAGAAAAAAATAAATATGGATTATTCCCTTCTAATTAGAAATCAAAGATCTCTACTGAAAGGGAGAGAAAGAAAATGCAAGTACCGAAATTTACATTCTTGTGGTCAGATTGCATAGTATAGAATGAAAATTGAGCAAACTTGAAATCTCCGGTTTCTTTTCTTTAGTTTTCCTCATGGCATGACTTTAACCTTTCCAGGAATCTGATGGCGTGCTGATGAGGTACATTCCTTCCTGTCTTGATTAGAGTGTATTATAAAAAATCTACTGGCCAGTCTTTTTGTAATAAACCTCCTTAAAAGATTACCAATGGTTTTCCTAAGTTATGTAAGTACCCACAAGTCGGGCGCCTTAGTAACCTGCTATAAACATTCTGCTAACATGTAGTTGCACACAATATCAGGTTGCGTGCTCAGGACCAAAGTAGTTTCCATTCATTTGGTCTGTTTTCTGCCTACTTCTCCTTTTTTTCTCATATTTTTCCAGGAATTATGATTTAAAAATCAGTGATAATATTAGAACAATTAAAAAGACTTTTCAGAGACCAGTGGTTTTCAACTGGGAGGGGAGGTGTTTTTTATTCCCCAGGAGATATTTGGCCATGTCTGGAGACAGTTTTGATTGTCATGACTAGGGGGAGGGTGCCACTGACATCCAGCGGGTAGGAGTCCAGGGATGGTGGTAAACATCCTACAAGACACAGGTCAGAACACCCAAAATGTCTATAATGCTGAGGTTGAGAAACCCTACTGTAGACTAAAACAACTTTGAACTCTTGAGTATTCCCAAGGAAGATTAGTAAAAAACATTCTTTTAACTAAAATGCAAATAAGCAACAAATACTTTAAAAACATAAAATAAAATGGAGTAAAAGGAAGGTAAGAGGTAATACTTGTTTTTGATAATACTGATAATTTATAAGAGCAGCTTTTAAGAAAAGACAGAAATACCTCCAACTACTCAGGGAAATAGCTCAGATAAATACAAAACTGAACAGACTAACAGCTCAATCAGATTAATAAGGGAACCAACCTCCCTCCCCCCTTGGAAAAGTTATAAACAATCTAAAATATGAAAAACACTAAAGAAAAAAATTTAAGATATTATTCAAGAATATCAACCACGATATGCATACATGTGAACGAATCGATATATATACACTACCGAATGTAAAACAGTTAGCTAGTGGGAAGCAGCCGCATAGCACAGGGAGATCAGCTCGGTGCTTTGTGACCACTTAGAGGGGTGGGATAGGGAGGGTGGGAGGGAGACGCAAGAGGGAGGGGATATGGGGACATGTGTATGCATATGACTGATTCACTTTGTTGTGCAACAGAAACTAACACAGTACTGTGAAGCAATTATACTCCAATAAAGATCTATTTTTAATAAATAAATAAATAAATAAATCCCTTACGCCATGGGCCTCCATACCACAGCATGTTGCTTTGAAACTATGCCCTGATCCCTGGGTTGGAAACAAAACTTCCACCACTCAGGCTCCCAGTGTTAGAGAGCGCACCCCGGTGGCGGGGGAGTGAAGCATTGAAAGGCTGTCTAGTACCTCAGTGATGTCCTGATTTCCCAGGTTTAGTTATATAAGCACCTATATAAAACAAGCATCATAAAAGGGGAAGGTGAATTGCCCAAATTCCTTACATTTGGATTTGAAAAGTACTGGAAGGGTAACTACACCCAGACACACACTCATACAAATACCCATGCTTTGCACATTCAGCCCTTTGCTCCTGGTCCTGGTTTTCTCCAGGTTCAGACCTACTGACCCTGAGCCAGAACCCCACTGAGGGCACAGCCCAGGAGGAGCGGAGGAGGAGCCAGCACTTCACAGGTGCCTTCAGTGTGTGTGCTCAGTTCTCCCAACAGGTGAGTTATGTCGAGACTGGCATTCCTAGTCCGCAGATGAGAAGAGAGAGGCCCCTGTGACTACATCACCTGAAGATCACACAGTGGCGTGGAGACGAATCCAAACCAACATCCGATTGACACCAGAGCCCGTAATCTCCTCCTACACCAAGAGGAAGGGAAATTGTCCAGGGAACAAAAGAGATGGTGCACTCACAGAAAACACCGACTCTGCTGTACAAGGTGGGTTGATCTTCAGTTGTTAAACCCCTCAACCCGCCCATTCTGGAGACCTGGGTGGGCTGACTGTTACAGGAATACAGTAAGTCCCTTACATACGAACCTTCAAGTTGCGAACTCTCAAAAATGCGAACGTGCATCTGGTTCCAGCAAGGAACCAGAACCTGTGCCATCCACATCAGGCGTGAGTGAAACTGCAGCTTGCCCTCCGTCTCCTGTTGCTGACGATCCTTCAGCTCTACCATCTCCCCCCTTCTTCTCCCTCCTGCAGTCAGTAACTCGTCTTGCCTGTTCACTCGATGCCAGCCCCTGTGTGCCAGCTGTTGTACTGCACTACTGTACTTTTCAAGGTACTGTACTGTAAGCTTAAAAATGTTTTCTTTCTTTTTTGTTTGCTTGTTTTTTGTTTTATTTGTGTGAAAAGTATTACAGTACACTATATATAGCTGAGTGTGTTAGTTGGGTACCTAGGCTAACTATGTTGGACTTACAAACAAACTGGACTTACGAATGTGCCCTCATTACGGAACTCGTTCGTATGTAGGGAACTTACTGGTATCTGTTCACCACATCTGATGGCCAACCTCCTTTTCGCCCCATCCCAGTGAATGGAACTACTCAGGGCATCAGCCACCCAGTGCCCAAGCCAGAAATTGTCATCCCAGATTCCTTCCTCTTTCCCAACCCCACTGTCATTAAGTCCTGTCCATTGTATGTAATTTCTTAATTGCTCTTGAAATGTTCTCTCTTTTTCCTCATGTTCACTGCATGACATAGTCACCTGGACCACTGAAATTGTCTTTTTACAGGTCTCCCTGTCTGCACTTTAATCATCTTCCAATTCATCTTTCACACTGAGGGCAGAAAATGCAGATCTCATTGTGTTACTCTCTGCTCCAAATTCTTCACTGCCACGTGGTCAAAACCACACAACTTAGTGGGGCCTTCCCAGACTATTCTACTTAAAAGTGGCACCTCCTTTCTTTGGCATACCCCATATCTCTTCTCTGGTTTATTTTTTTCCACTACATTTATCATCATCTGAGATACTATATATTTTAATTGTGGGCTTTTTGCCAACTATATATTTTAATTGTGTGCTTTTTGCCAGTCTCTCCCATTCAAATAGAAACTACACAAGGGCAGAGATTTTTGTGTTTTGCTTACTGCTGTATCTCCAGAGTTTAGAACAGAGCTGGTATATATAGTAGGTGATCAATAAATATTTATTGAATGAATAAAGGAATAGTATACAGAATCTTCCTTTCTTTAATTAGTAATCTTTTGATGTTCCAACTACCTGCTTTTTAATTTATTTATTTATTGTTTTTGCAAAAATTCCTATATATTCCGGCTCCTCCCTTAATTCTTCAGAGCGGTCCCTCAGAGCCATCTGAGAGGCTGTCTCCCGGGCTTAAGTCCTCAGTTTGTCTGCCAAATAAAACATAATTCTCAACTTTTAGGTTGTGCATTTTTTTCTGTCGACAGTCCTTAGCACACACACTCTTGCTCCACCACATCCTTGTTCCCCAGTTCTTTAAGTTCTTAATACAGAATGCCTTGTAGTTTCACACCTTGGTTGTTCATAGACTTTGGCCATTCTTTGGTTGTGATATTTCCTCTGCCTGGAATTCTAATACTTGCTCTCTAACCTGTCTATCCCCTAACCTGGCAAAATCTCACTGATCTTAAAACTAAGAGGCAAGATGCTACTACGGTAGGAAAATCTCTCCTGGCCAACTCACACCAGTTTAGGTAGGGTTTCCTAGCCTCTCTGTGAACTTTATGAAGGCCTCAGTTAGGGCCATGATCTTATTAGGATTGGGATTGTTGGCCTTTACAACCTCAGGATGTGAGCTCCTTAAGGAAAGGGCCTCTGTCTTTTCACCTCTGTTGTCCTAGCAACCAACAGCATATGTTATACAGAGCTCAGCTTCAATGGAAGTAATACATTATTTGAAAGACAGCTCTGCTAATGGCCCTACATTCCCTTCCTGGGCTCACTGAAATTTCAAAAGGGGCCTGCATGGCAAGATAGGCAGTACTGCTGGCTCACACCTTGGTCCTTTATGCTTCTACACCATAGGACAAAACTTGCTCCCCTCCCAGTTTTCTGAATCTCCAAAGAGTGAAGAATGAAGCCCACAGGGAACAACCATGACTGGTAGTCAGTGATTCTGCTAATCAAGTTCCTGCACATTCTCGGGCCAAGGGGTGAACATGTGAACCAACATAAGCTGCTCAGATGCTCTGACCCTGGAATTTGCAAGTTGAGGAAAAGCTATGAAGAGAAATGGTTAGAGTTGATTCACATGCATGGCAGAGCCTAACAGCAACAAGAAAAATAACTGCTAATAGTCATTAAGAACTCACTATGTGCCAAGAATTGTTCTAAGCACTTCCTTGTCGTATGCTGACCCATTCAATCCTCATGACTAGCACATAGGTAAAATCTATCACACCCATTTCCAAAGGGCAAACTGAAGCACAGAGAAGCAGGGTATAAAAGCAGGCTATAATATCCCAGAGCCTGGGCCCCTAACCACACACTCTACTGCTCAGAGGTAAAGCCATCCTATTTCCTGGATCCCTGGAGATGTCCTGATTCACAGATCCTTCCCCAAGCCCCTTGTTCAGCATTTTTTTTTTTCTGTTCAGAGAATTTCTTCATATCTTTCCAACCACTCTCCTCACTAGCCCCCTCTTCCCAATCTTTTTCTTCCCCCCTAAATTTAGCCAGATTTGGTTTCTGTTGCTCACAAAAGAATCCTAAGTGATATTCCCATTAAATCCCAATCTCTAAGGCTGGAGCCAGGGTGGCTGTGAGGCTTACAAAGCTCCACAGGGGATTCTGACACATACGTAGGAGTGGAAACCATGATTTGGGGCAGTAGTTTCCAAACATGGAAAGAATGAACAACTTCCTTGGACTTCTACATGGATTTTGATCCACTCTCACAGTAGCCTTCCAACAGTACTTAAAAGCCTAGCCATGGGCATTACTCTCCTCGGCAGCTGGTCCACATCATCTTCCCAGCAGCTCACTTTGACCCACTCTTCCTTGCTACGTCTTCTCTGGCACTGATTCCTTCGCTCCATGTGTTGACACCCAACACCCACCTCTGGCACTGCTTGTATGGACAACCCAGCTGGGTGTATTGCTCTGGCTGTGATCTCTTGGCTAGGGCTTGGTACTCATCCTCTGGCATCCTGAAGCCACAGCTGCAGGAAAAATGACTTTCTTCCCATCAAGCCAAAGCCCATGGAGGCCACATTGGCCAGGCTGGCTGGCCGGCCTCTGACCAGGGCAGGAGAAGCAAATGTGATGGGTTCACCTGTCCCTCATCCTGATACGTCCTACAGACAGGCACCTTATTTTGAAAAAATCCCATAAGGGAGAGTCAAAGTCTAGGATTTAATCATGGACAGTTATTTTATCTTAATATCTAATCTCACATCTCTCTTGCTTCAAAATACACTTTTTCCCTTCCTTTGGTCTTCAGTACAGATAAGAACCTGAGAATATTCTCCATAGGAGGTTTCCACTATTAGAAGCCATCTCTGTGCCACCTGACTGCCTGTTCTTCCTCACACTAAATAATCCTTGTTCTTTTAATCTCTTCCAATAGATCCTATTTTCCAAACCCTAATTCATCTTCATTATTCTCCTTGGAACTCTCTTTAAATTCTCCACGTACCTCTTAGGCTCAAAGAGCTTGAAGTACCCAATAGAATCGAATCAAATCAAGGGAAAACTAATGCTAAATTTCTAGCAGGAAAAAGATTGGGTGAGTACACTCATTTAATTCCTCATTCTTGTTAGCAAATTCCTTCCTTCAAAGCTTAATGGTATTTGGGTTAAGTGGCACTACATGTGCTTTGGAAAAGACAATGTCCATCATTCTCATTCTTCTCCCCAGAATTTTTTTTTTCTCCCTCCTCCTAGAAATATAAGATTCAAATGTAAGTATTCAATGTAAGAATTCAAATTTATGTGCTCGAACTGATGGATCAAATTAAGCTACCTATAGAAAAAGGGGACAGAACTTAGGAGATGGTAGGAATTAAAGATTATCCAGCAAAATGTTCTCAATATTGTTTGCATTATAACCTTCCTTTCCTTCCCTAATCACCTCTTCCCAGTGAAATTTCAATACTACAGATAGACTGTATACCTGTTTATGTTCTATATGTATATCTGTGCTTTATACATTGAAATAGTAAAAATTTTTTATGAGCCCCCTGAAGAACCAATCGCCCCTCCTTGGGCATAATTCTGCCCCCATTGAGAACTCATTGTCTGGTGACATCTTCATGGCTTTCAGAATGCTTTTATATTTATTCTTCTACCAGGAGGGTGGACTATGTATCTTTGCCTCCTTTTCATAGATGAGAAAGCTGCAGTTCGGAGTGATAAATTAATTTTCTCCCAGTCCTACCCATGGTTGGCAGAAGATTCAGGGTTGAAACCTAGTTGATTTCAGGTCCCGTATTCATTTTGCTACATGGTGATGATGCCATAAAATCCAGAAGCCTGTTCTCTATTATTTAAAAAAATTACTTAATGTAGCATTTCTGAAACAGGCATTTCCCCCAAACAATTCCCAACATGGTAATAAATAAGAGTAAAAGTGCCTTCTTAATGTTTGTCCTTGCTTTCAAATTCTTTTTCTGACAAATTATTCCACATTAAAAATTCTTGAGCTTATGGTGTTTGCAGCAGCTCTGACACTGAGACACCCTCCTACCTTTCGTTTTTGTGCCCTGGGCCGGAGCATGCCCTGCCACTGCTCTTCTTGCACAAACGTTCTTTGTTTTTCCTCTTGACATTTTATTATGAAAATTTTCACACCAGCAGAAACACTGAAAGACTTTTACAGCAAACACCCACATATCACCACCTAGATTCTATAATGTACTATATATACTTGCTCTATGACATATCTATTTCTTCATCCCTCTACCCATCCACTAATCCAAATTTGTGGGGGGCTGTATTTCATAGTAAGTTACAGACATGGCACTCTTTCCCCCAGATGCTTCAGCAGGCAAATCATTAATCAGAATTCAGTAACATATAGACTTTTAATAGGAAGGTAACTCCAGCTCTGTTCCTGAAATTAAACAAAGTGAGCTTAGTTTGCATGTTCAGATGGTGTTACTAAATAAAGAGATTCCACACATCTCTTCAATTTCCTGCTTATGGAGCACTGGGCTACCTCTTCTAACAGGCTACCATTTCTTGATGGGGAGGAAGTGGCCATGAGAAAGCAGGTGAAAGAACAACTTTTTTTTTTTTTTTTTTTTTTTTTTTTTTTTTTTTACA
>NC_041218.1:48194628-48199079 GCF_002837175.3 Physeter macrocephalus
CTGGGCCCGTGAGCCATGGCCGCTGAGCCTGCGCGTCCGGACCCTGTGCTCCGCAACGGGAGAGGCCACAACAGAGGGAGGCCCGCATAACACACAAAAAAAAAAAAAAAAAAAAAAAGAAAAAAAAAAAAAAGAGAAAGCAGGTGAAAGAACAACTTTTTTCTTTTTTTTTTTTTTTTTTTTTTTTTTTACAACTTCTTATTGTAACTGCCTTGGCTTCTTTCATCAATTTACATGTGTTAAATATGAAGGTCAAAATGTTCCTTATAATGGCTTGGGATCAAATTCATCCTACATTAAAGGTCTAAAATTCCCTTTTTGGCTAACATTTACACAAGTGCTTGGGAAGTGGTAGAAAGTAAAGACCAATACTTCCCATAGATAAATGCCAGGCACTGTTCTGAGTGCTGTACATGTATTAACTCACTCTTCAAAGTTACTTCAAGTGCAAGACTAGGGGTCAGGAAACTTTTCCTGTCAAGGGTTAGATAGTAAATACTTTGAGGACCATACAATCTGTCTCAAGTACTCCACATGGAAGCAAAAAAGCAGCCCTAGACAATACGTAAAGGAATGAGCATTGTGTGTTCTAATAAAACTTTATTTACAAAAAAAGCTGGCAGACTATAGTTTGCCAATGGCTATGCTAGACTAACAAACGTTAGAGTCCATTCTTAAAAATCGGTTTCAGGACATCTTACAGTTAGCTCAAAACTCTGAGCTTTTGCCAGTGCCTCAAAAGGCCTTTTTATTTAATGCTGGGTCAAATCATCTATTTGTGTTCATGCCCTTTTGTCTCTCACTGAGCAGAAAGGAGAGAATCATTCATTTTTACTCTATGGCATACTAATGCCAACTTACAAAATCAAAATGAACTAAGACAGCAAATGGTTGAATTATATTGTTAAACGACGGAGAATACTGAAACCCTGAGGGATCTGATCTGTATCCTTGAATTGAAAGGTGCTGCTGCAGCGTCATTAAGCATGGTCTTTAAGAAGTCATGGAACTTGGAGGATCACAGCAGAGCAAAGGGACAACCAGAAAAGTGTAATTACATACGCGGTAGAAATACCCCTGGAGATACAAGAACAATTCATCTAACGATCGATGCGTAATTACCTAGGAAGACACAAGGTGCTTGATGGCATCCAATATGCCTTTGTTGGTCTGTGCCAAGGCTATTTAATTTCCTCCCACAGTAGATGGGGAGATGACACTGGCCACGTAAATAAGGAGGAAGAAAGAGATACTATTGCGAAAGCAAATCTTGCTATTCTGTCTAACAAGACAGGGAGATATGGTGTACTGAGAGCTAATGCCAAGACTGTGGTTTGTCAGAGGACAGAGCCAAAGGTGACTGATTACCAATGGCACCAGTCAACCTGGGGACGGCAAAAGGAGTAGTAGACTGAGGCAAGGAGGCAAGATCAGGACTACACCAGCACTGGACTGGCTTTTATTGGTAAATTAATTGCCTGCAATCCTGAATTGAGAGCTACTCATTGAGCACAGAGATGATCCACTGAGTGAAGTGACTAGCACTTGGAAAATAGAAATATAATTCACAGTATTCCTGACATAATGGTAATGGATTTGGTATTTTTATTAATGCAAAGGTCCATTAAAAGCAAGAGTAAAGGGACTTCCCTGGTGGAGCGGTGGTTGGGACTCTGCCTGCCAATGCAGGGGACACAGGTTTGATCCCTGGTCTGGGAGGATCCCACATGCCGCGGAGCAACTAAGCCCCCGAGCCACAGCTACTGAGCCCGCCTGCTGCAGCTGCTGAAGCCCGTGCACCTAGAGCCCGTGCTCTGCAATGGGAGGGGCCACTGCAGTGAGAGGCCCACACGCTGCAGTGAGGAGTGGCTCCCACTTGCCGCAACTAGAGAAAATAGATCTAGCCAGGATTTCTGCACAGTCACAAGGTAAGGAAAACATCTAAAAAGAGCTGTAGTTCATAAGAATATATACCAAATATGGACAAACATGGGTATGAATCACCTGATTAGAACTGAAATTGAATATTTTTGTTAATTAGTCCGGCAAACATAAGACTAAGAAAGGTGGGAGGACGGTGGTGGGCATAGAAAATCAGGTTAAATTAAGCACTGACCATTCCCCTACAAAGATTCATATTTGGCCTCTGCAACATACAAGGGCATGGGAAAGCTAGACATAGCAAAGAAGAAAGGCAAAGGCAAAATACTTTTAAAGGGTGGAAAATAACATCTAGGAGGAAGTACATCTAGAAAAAATGGCGGCTATAGGGTGACTTGGCATCGACTTTGAAGTTCATGAAAAATCTAGCACAGTGCTGGGCAAACAGTAAGCATCATCAAAAGCATCTTGATTCTCCTAGTACAGGGCATAGGGAAAGCAGCATGAAACAGAAAATAGAGAGACCATTTCATTCGAAAAGATACATGCACCCCAATGTTCCTGGCAGCACTATTTGCAACAGCCAACATGTTGAAGCAACCCAAATATCCATTGACAGATGAATGGATAAAGAAGATGTGGTATATATACACAGTGGAATACTACTCAACCATAAAAAAGAATGAAATAATGCCATTTGAAGTAACATGGATGGACCTAGAGATTATCATATTCTAGGAAGCGAAATAAGTCAGAAAGATACAAACAAATACCATATGATATCATTTATATGTGGAATCTAAAAAAATGATACAAATGAACTTATTTAAAAAACAGAAACTGACTCACAGAAATAGAAAAAAACAACAACAACTATGGTTACCTAAGGGGAAAGGCAGGGAGGAATAAATTAGGAGTTTGGGATTAACAGAGACATACTACTATATAAAAAATAGATAAACAAAAAGGATTTACTGTATAGCACAGGGAACTATATTAAGTATGTTGTAATAACCTATAATGGAAAAGACTGAAAACGAATATATATATAGTATATATGCATATATATATAAAACTGAATCACTTTGCTGTACACCAGAAACTAACACAGCATTGTAAATCAACTATACTACAATTTAAAAAAAAAAGAAAGTATAGGAAGTGAGAACAATGGCTACAGCAGTGGTCCTCCCACTTGAGCGAACATCAGAATGACCTGCAGGGTTTGTTAAAACCCAGATTGCTGGGCCCCAACTCCGAGTCTGTGATTCATAGGTCTGGGGTGAGCCAGAAAATCTACATTTCTGATAGGTTCCCTGGTGATGCCGCTGCTGCTGGTCTTAGGACCACACTTTCAGAATAAGTGGGTTAGAAGGCCAGTCCTGGATTTGGACTATCTGAGTCTGAATCTGGCTCTGCCCTTCCTGTGCTATTTGTCTCATTTCCTCTTGAAAAACGAGACAGATAACAATCGCCATGGCACTGTTATGAGAAATAACATATGTGAAACTCTTAACCCAGTGCTCAGGGCGCCGTAAGTGATCCATATGTGTTAGCACTCATTACTATGGAAAGACTGACAGCAGTAAATAATTAGGTAATATCCCTTAGAGCAGCAATAGTCAAATTGGGATGGTCTGAGACTGTGCCATCCTCATTATTTTTCAAACGTCTCACTGCTTGATTAGCCAGGCCACACTACCCTAGGAAACATGGCTTGCTCGGGGGAAAGCGTAACCTGCCCCCATCAGCATTATTTCTCAGTTAATGTTTAACCAGATGAGTCAAACGTGAAGCATGTCTTTTAAACCTCACTAGTGCACGCAGTGCTATGTACCTGTTCCCTTTCTCAGAGGATCCTGGCCACACCTGAAATTTTGTTGGACCTGACCTCTGAGTCACAGAGCAGACATACTGTAGGTTGTTCTAGATAGCGACTGGTGTGGAGACCTCTGCTTTCTGCTTGGGTAAGGTTGGGCCTACAAAAGCCAGAACCTCCTCATAACCTCTGTGCCCTCAGTCTGGACCACCCCTCCCCGTCCCCCGATCTATGAGCAATGGTATCTTGGGTTACGGCTGTCACAGACTAAGTGAGGATAACAGAGCATGTGTTGTAATACATGATGCTATTGGTTATTCTTTTTTTTTCCTAAAACAACTAACTACATAATGTAGTACTTCATCTCTAGTAGTAGCTTCTTAAGAAATTTTACTTCTCAGAGGGCAGATAGCAGAAGCAAGAAGAACTACAGTCCTGTAGCCTGTGGAACAAAAAACACATTCACAGAAAGACAGAAAAGATGAAAAGGCAGAGGGCTATGCACCAGATGAAGGAACAAGATAAAACCCCAGAAAAACAACTAAATGAAGTGGAGATAGGCAACCTTCCAGAAAAAGAATTCAGAATAATGATAGTGAAGATGGTCCAGGAACCTGGAAAAGAATGGAGGCAAAGATCGAGAAGATGCAAGAAATGTTTAACGAAGAACTAGAAGAATTAAAGACAAACAAACAGAAATGAACAATACAATAATTGAAATGAAAACTACACTAGAAGGAATCAATAGCAG
>NC_041218.1:48200139-48200613 GCF_002837175.3 Physeter macrocephalus
GCAATACTCATATCAGATAAAATAGACTTTAAAATAAAGAAGGTTATAAGAGACAAGGAAGGACACTACATAATGATCAAGGGGTCAATCCAAGAAGAAGATATAACAATTATAAATATATATGCACCCAACATAGGAGCACCTCAACACATAAGGCAACTGCTAATAGCTGTAAAAGAGGAAATCGTCAGTAACACAACAATAGTGGGGGACTTTAACACCTCACTTACACCAATGCACAGATCATCCAAAAAGAAAATTAATAAGGAAACACAAGCTTTAAATGACACAGTAGACCAGATAGATTTAATAGATATTTATAGGACATTACATCCAAAAACAGCAGATTACACTTTCTTCTCAAGTGCACAAGGAACATTCTCCAGGATAGATCACATCTTGGGTCACAAATCAAGCCTCAGTAAATTTAAGGAAATTGAAATCATATCAAGCATCTTTTCTGACCACAGCGCT
>NC_041218.1:48200748-48201570 GCF_002837175.3 Physeter macrocephalus
AGCCTACCTCAAGAAACAAGAAAAATTTCAAATAAACAATCTAACCTTACACCTAAAGGAACTAGAGAAAGAAGAACAAACAAAACCCAAAGTTAGCAGAAGGAAAGAAATAATAAAGATCAGAGCATAGGGGGCTTCCCTGGTGGCTCAGTGGTTGAGGGTCCGCCTGCCGATGCAGGGGACACAGGTTCGTGCCGCGGTCCGGGAGGATCCCGTGTGCCGCAGAGCAACTGGGCCCGTGGGCCGTGGTCACTGGGCTTGCGCATCCGGAGCCTGTGCTCCGCAGCGGGAGGGGCCACAGAAGTGAGAGGCCCGTGTACCGCAAAAAAAAAAAGATCAGAGCAGAAATAAATGAAATAGAAACAAAGAAACAGTAGCAAAGATCAATAAAATTAAAAGCTGGTTCTTTGAGAAGATAAACAAAATGGATAAACCATTAGCCAGACTCATCAAGAAAAAGAGGGAGAGGACTCAAATCAATAAAATTAGGAATGAAAAAGGAGAAATTAAAACAGACACTGCAGAAATACAAAGCATCCTGAGAGACTACTACAAGCAACCCTATGCCAATAAAATGGACAACCTGGAAGAAATGGACAAATTCTTAGAGAAGGTATAACCTTCCAAGACTGAACCAGGAAGAGATAGAAAATATGAACAGACCAATCACAAGTAATGAAATTGAAACTGTGATAAAATATCTTCCAATAGGGCTCCCCTGGTGGCACAGTGGTTGAGAGTCCGCCTGCCGATGCAGGGGACACGGGTTCGTGCCCCGGTCCAGGAAGATCCCACATGCCACGGAGCAGCTGGGCCCGTGAG
>NC_041218.1:48202026-48202842 GCF_002837175.3 Physeter macrocephalus
CCATATATGACAAACCCACAGCAAACATCATTCTCAATGGGGAAAAACTGAAAGCATTTCCTCTAGGATCAGGATCAAGACAAGGATGTCCACTCTCACCACTATTATTCAACAGAGTTTTGGAAGTCCTAGCCACCACAATCAGAGAAGAAAAAGAAATAAAAGGAATACAAATTTGAAAAGATGAAGTAAAACTGTCACTGTTTGCCGATGACATGATACTATACATAAGAGTATCCTAAAGATGCCACCAGAAAACTACTAACTCCCTGACTTCAGACTATACTACAAAGCTACAGTAATCAAGACAACATGGTACTGGCACAAAAACAGAAATATAGATCAATGGAACAGGATAGAAAGCCCAGAGATAAACTTACGCACCTATGGTCAACTAATCTTTGACAAAAGAGGCAAGGATATACAATGGAGAAAAGACAGTGTCTTCAATAGGCGGTGCTGGGAAACCTGGACAGCTACACGTAAAAGAATGAAATTAGAACATTCCCTAACACCATACACTAAAATAAACTCAAAATGGATTAGAGAACTAAATGTAAGACTGCACTATAAAACTCTTAGAGGAAAACATAGGAACAACACTCTGACATAAATCACAGCAAGATCTTTTTTGATCCACCTCCTAGAGTAATGGAAATAAAAACAAAAATAAACAAATGGGACCTAATGAAACTTCAAAGCTTTTGCGAAGCAAAAGAAACTAAAAACAAGACGAAAAGACAACCCTCAGAATGGGAGAAAACATTTGCAAACGAATCAATGGACAAAGGATTAATCTCCAAAATATATAAACCG
>NC_041218.1:48203285-48278444 GCF_002837175.3 Physeter macrocephalus
AAATTGGGTCATTTGTAGAGACGTGGATGAATCTAGAGACTGTCATACAGAGTGAAGTAAGTTAGAAAGAGAAAAACAAATATCACATATTAACGCATATATGTGGAACCTAGAAAAATGGTACAGATGAACCAGTTTGCAGGGCAGAAATTGAGACACAGATGTAGAGGACAAACGTATGGACACCAAGGCGGGAAGCGGCAGGGGGGTGGGGTGGTGGTGTGATGAATTGGGAGATTGGGATTGACATGTATACACTGATGTGGATGAAATTGATGACTAATAAGAACGTGCTGTATAAAAAAATAAAACAAAATTCAAAAACTCAAAATAAAATAAAATACGAATTCATGTGAAAATTTTTTTAAAAAGATGCACATTTCAAAAAAAAAGAGAAATTTTACTTCTTATCAATCACTGTTAATTCTCCCTCATTTTCCTTATTCTGTTTTAAGGAGAAAAACCTTCTACTTTTGCCTCAACTTACATTCAACTTATATATATATATGCTGTTCCTTGGTGGCCCTCTCCAGTTTAGCCATCTGTCCTCTCGGCTTGGAGGCTCTGAGCATCTGAATTCTATAGCAGCTTGTCCTCAAGAGCCCTTATCCACTGCTCACGATATCACCTTGGAAATGAATAAATATTTTCTAGGTGCAAACGTGCAAAATCTGTGTTACACTAGAAGAAATTCAGAATATTCCAAAGAGAGTAAAATTTTTGGAAGGTTATGTATTTTGGTAGATGGCCTCACTTGTTAATTTTAAAAAAGGAGCTTTTTATTTAAAGCAGCAGAAAACTTGGTTTTATCTTTAGAAAGAAAATAAAACTCACATGTCTAAATTTTTTTTTCTAACATTAGTTTTACGAGGCTTTCCCCCTTTACAAAAGTGAGTCTACAAGCAAAGTGAGTCTAGCTCAGGAAGAAATCACATCAGCAAAAATGCCTGACTGCATTAGGGAGTGAGATGAAAGCTTGGGGGGAATAATGATGGGAAAAGCCTTTTATTCTAGGTTGTGTCAATAGTAAGGGGAGAAAAGAGACCAGTGGAGAAAGTCCAGGATGAAAAGAAGAGAAATATTTCTGACCAGGGAAGAAATAGCCTTCTGATTACTACACATAAAGCCAATTAAAAGGTAATGGGATTGATTTTTGTTTGTGGCTTATAGAATCAATCTCATTACGTTAAAGACATATCGTCTAGATGTCTTGAATCAGTAGAGTTTTCAAAAAACATTTATTTTCAATGAATAGAAGAAGAAAAGGGGGAGGATGGTAGAATATTAGAAAACCCCTGAGTTTACTTTAAATCTGTGATTTGAAATGTACTGAGTTAGTTGAGAATGATACAGCCAATCAGTATGGCTTGTTAAGATCTTCCAGACGTGTCTAAGACAAGAGAAAGGCCTAAAGCTACAAGACTCTAAGACGTGAAATCTAGGTATGGTGAATGAAAATTTAAAAGCCTAATGATAAAATGAAATGCTCTTTTAGGCTTAAAAGGACAGTTTTTACAAATAAAGGTAGAAGGGATGAAATGGGTAGATATTTAGGAACACCAAAAGCTAGAGAAAATGCACAAAAAGGGGGAAGAGGCACTTACGGTAATATTTAAAAAGTGAATACAATTCACTAGGAGGTAAAATAAGGTACTACGGCAACTTAAGATAGTTCACTGTCATGTGTACTTGGCTTAACCTATGACAATCAAGAAAAAAAAAAAGGTTCTGATCGTAAATGCTAGAAACTTCAGTTCTACAATTCACTTTTGCATTAAAAAAAAAAAACTTCCAAAATACTCTTTGGTAAGGGAGAGGGGAAGTAAAGCCGCATAAAATGGAGAACAATTTGAAATGATAGTATGTAATTTATTTCTCTGCTTTGAAATTGCTTTTTATAATCCCATATTCACTACAACAATTTCAAAAAAGAAGGACAAATGACACCAAATCATTTACAGTCATAAAAGAATTTCTGCATATTTTGTATTCTTCAGGTAATTCTTGGGGACCTTGCAAGTAAATCTTGATGTTTGGCCTTTTGGAAAGGCCAAAAAGAAAGTTAGAATGTTCCAGGAAAAAGTATTAGTCCATCTTTATGTAAGAACCTTAACAACAGCCAAAAAGTTCAACTCACTCCCCTAATAACAGCATTGAGTAAATCTGATATGCTATTAGTAATAGTTTGAGAATTCTAAATTCCTTATGTTAGCAGTCTCTATCCTTTTTTTCATCATTTTACCATATATTTACTGATTGCCCACTGCTGCTTGGCCCTGGGCTTAATGCTAGCGAAGTACTTAAGATTAAGACTGGTGACATCTCTGGAGCTTGTATTCTCCTGGAGAGAGATGCACAAGCAACAAGTAAACAGTTAAATATGATCAAAAAGTATACTAGAGAGTCTATTAAGTCCTATAAACAAAATAAACAGGGTGAAACAAGAGAGAAGATCTGTAGGTGCTAATTTTTAGGGGGTTCAAAGAGGGCTTTATTAGGTGAAATTTGATCTGAAACTTGGACATGCAGAGAACTCGAGGACAAGAATTCCAGGCAAAGGGCAAATGCAAAGGCCCTGTGGTAGCAGCACTATGATCTGTTTGATGAGTAGGAGCAGGAGCTAGTGGGGCTGCAAGGCAGTGCACTCCGAGAAGAATGGTACAGACGGGGCAGTGAGGATGGCAGGAGCCACACCATGGCTCAGAGGCATGGCAAGAGGTCTTGCTTTTCTTTTTTTCTTTTATTTATTTCTAAATTAATTAATTCATTTGTTTTTATTTTTGGCTGCGTTGGGTCTTCGTTGCTGCGCGCAGGCTTTCTCCAGGTGCGGCGAGCGGGGGCTACTCTTTGTTGCCGTGCGAGGGCTTCTCACTGCGGTGGCTTCTCTTGTTGTGGAGCACCGGCACTGGGCGCACGGGCTTCAGTAGTTGTGGCACGTGGGCTCAGTAGTTGTGGCTCACGGGCTTAGTTGCTCCACCGCATGTGGGATCTTCCCAGACCAGGGCTCGAATCCGTGTCCCTTGCATCTGCAGGCAAATTCTCAACCACTGTACCACCAGGGAAGCCCGAGGCCTTGCTTTTATTTTAAGAGCAATGGGAAGCTGCTGAAGCAGTTGGATTTATATATAACAATGATGGTTTGGGCTCCTGTTTGAAGAATGGGGTGTGCGTGTGTGTGTGTGTGTGAGGGAGAGTGCCGAGAGTGGAAGCAGGGAGATGAGGCTGGAGGCTGCTAAGCGGCAACAATCCAGGTAAGGAACAATGATGGGCCCAACCCCACGGTAGTCCGGCAGAGAAGAGTGACAAATGCAAGATATATTTGGAGGTAAATGCAGCTTGCTAAGAGAAAAGGGTGAGGGTAGGAGAGACAAGCATGCAGGTTTCTGAAGTTAGGTGCCATTTAATGGAGTGGGGTCCATTTCTCCTTTGAGCATTAGGCTAGAGATGGCCGGCGGGACATCTCCCTGAAAAGGTCAAGTAGACAGATGGAGCAAGGTGTTTGGAGCCCAGGGGAGAAGTCTTAGCTAGAGATGCAAATTTAGGAGTCGATATTCTGCACAATTCCTAGCAGACCACCCAGGCACACATTTGGTGATTAATATATGCTTATGTGACGACTGACTGATAATTGACGGAAAGGGCAAGTGAGAATTTTGCATACCGGAAGATGTTCTGAATCTCATGGCATGGAGCACTCGGGAAATGCCGGTAGAGAAGAGTGCCAGGTGCCGTGGCTGCTCAATAAATATTAATTTACCACGATGAATCTCAAGAAAGCCATGGACTATTATTTCAGTAACTGACCCTCCCTGGCTTAACGGGCACCAGAGCCGTTGTTCAGCCACTTGTTCTTTCTGCTCCTTATCCTCAGTATCTTTTCACATGGCAGCTTAATCCCTGACCCAGGCATCTTGCTTTGTTCTTGATCACTGCCTTTTTTGGCCCTCACATCCAGAGAATACTGTCATTGCTGTGACTCTGTCCCTAATGACTGTCTCCGAACCTGCTCTCCACAGATTTCTGAATCTGCCATGAGTCATCAACAGTGAGTACCTCTGATGTGCCAGGCACCATTCTAGACACTTGACACACAGATCCCACTTATAACACCCTGCACGGGAGCTGTTTGCCCTGGGGGTAGACCTTAATCCCCCTGAGAGAGTAAGTGCTTGGTTCTAAGTCAGGTAGCTGGAAAGTGGTAGAACAAGGATTCAAAACAAGTCCAGCTGACTCTGCAGCCAGGCTTCCCTTCCTGGGTTTGCAAAACTCACTGTATTTCACCTGCTGAATCAGTCTGTACCCTCGACTGCCTAGCTCTCCAACAAAGTCCATTAGGCGGTTGGTATCCGTCGAGAGCCACCAAGCATTCAAGTCGGGTTGGCCTGTGTCTGCACACTTGAACGACAGCGTTCCAGGACTGTAACTGCAGACTCACTTGGTTCTCTAATGTGGGATTTATCACTTTCAGTGGGAGGACCCAAACCTGAGAGAGGCCCATAGCCTGGGAGGTTATTAGTCATCAGAGAGACAAAAGAGATGGAGTGTGTTGGAGCAATACAGCCGGGCAGGCTTGCCAGGGACAAGGTGGCTGAGACGAGAGGGGCTGGAGACTAAGAAGGAGGGCAGCAAGGCTGTGTGTAAAATAAAGCGAGGACTCAATGGCTAGCTGAGGGATGAGATGGCAAAGACACAGAAAAAATCATAACTCATTATTCAAAAGAAATAGCCTTTATGGCTTTACGTAAATGTGTTAATAAAGCTTCAGTCTTTCTGGCCACACACTCAAGCAGAAAGGCTTCTTCATTAGGCATATCCCCGAGCACGCAGGTGTGCTATAAGGCACAGAGCCGTTTGCTAAAACACCCTCTGCAGCAGGAGTGGTTTCACCAGCGACCACTCCTTCACTAGAAGGAGGCCAAGTCCTGGGAGGCCAAGCATTGTGGGCAGGAATTATTTGCACAGGAGGACAAAGGGCCCTGAAGCTACCCTGGCTGGCGCTCGCCCCGGCAGCACCTGTTCCTCCAGCACACTCGGCCCTTTCTCACCTGACATCTGCCTGGCTGGATGGGCCCCATGCTGCCTGCTGAGGAAATGGAGTTGATGAATGCCCATTTTGTGTTAGGTTTCCTGGCAGAAATGAGATGTGGAATTCCTAGAGGCAAGTTACCTAGGAATCCAGCATCCACCAGGCATAACTTATTAATGAATCAGATTGATAAAGGTCAAAACGTGAAAAGCTTGGTTTAAAAGACTAGAAAGGGGGCTTCCCTGGTGGCGCAGTGGTTGAGAATCCGCCTGCCAATGCAGAGGACACAGGTTCGAGCCCGGGTGTGGGAAGATCCCACATGCCGCAGAGCAACTAGGCCTGTGAGCCACAACTACTGAGCCTGCGCGTCTGGAGCTTGTGCTCCACAACAAGAGAGGCCGCGACAGTGAGAGGCCCGCGCACCGCGATGAAGAGCGGCCCCCGCTCGCCGCAACTAGAGAAAGCCCTCGCACAAAAACAAAGACCAAACACAGCCAAAAATAAATAAATAAAAATTTTTAAAAAAGACTAGAAAGAAGGATGAAAAAAGCTGTACACATGCCATATCCTTTAGTCATAGCAGATGGTGTGGCTTGTGGCTCACAGCTCTGCTTTGCTAAGGCCTCTGGGGCACTTCCTTCTGATGCAAGTGTGACATTAAAGAGATAGGCTGTGGACCCTCAGCCCATAGGATGTCTGAAGAGTTTCAGGGGAAACCTGTGAAGAGCCTTCATGAAGCTAATCTGAATCTACCCATCTCCACTGCTAACATTCCACCTGGCTTAGAGGACAACGGACATGGTTCCAAGGATTTTGAGAAACAAAGAGGTGCTTGGACTCTTTCTCTCTCTCTCGCTCTCTCTCTCTTTCTTTCTATTTCTATTTCTCTCTCTTTCTCTTTCTGTTTCTTTCTCTCTCTCTCTTTTACACCCACCCATAGATAACATCTTAAATATATCTTTAATTACATACAATTAATATGACACTCAAAGCACCAATAGCCAAGTTCTTTGCTGTATTCCCAACACCTAGATCTAAGTCAGAACAGTCTCTCTCTCTATCTATATATTATATATATATAAAATAAATGAACAAATGAATATTTACTATATCCCCTTGGGTTTCAAGTTCTAGTGCCCGACCTCACCAGTAGACTTTTTATTAATACCCCTAGGAAGAGACTTTAGTTGTATTTTAATTTTACAAACATTCTTTTCATGGAGACATTTAAACTCCTCTAACTCCCTACACATGGTTATATTTTTCCTGATGGCAAAATACTAAATGTAAAGTAGGACTGAAAGAATTTTTAACAACTTGTTTCTTATTTCTCACCCAAAATACCCTAATTAAAGCAACTCATTAAAAATTTTGTATTATCCTATATTTCTCTTACTTGGATATTATTTAATAACCAAAAGACAAGTCAGCAGGGTTAGTGACAGAACAAGATCATACCACCAAATAAAGATTTGACCTCATCCTGGATTTTTCCTTACAGATCAAATATTTTCTCTTCTCAGGCTATATTTCTGGGATGAGAATGTCCACGCTATTAAAATTCAGATTACTTGATGAACTTCAGTGCCCTTCAACAGAAGTAAAATTTCACATAGAAACACTTATTAAACAGTGGTAAAGTTGGCTCTGGGTGTGGGTACATATGTACCTAAGTCTTTGAGACAGACTCAAAACCAGATCCAGTCAGTCTGCCAGAAAGTACTGATGTTCAAGGAAAAATCTCAAGATTGTTGTAATTAGAGCCTTTCCCTCTGATAAGGCAGATGTGACACTTTAAAAGAAATCTGCTATTCTGTATTTAATCAAAGTCATAATAACAAAAATAATCAAGGACCCATGGACCTTTGTTTGAAGGATATTGGTCTGGCTATTAAAGCACCTAGTCAGCATAAAAATAGAAAACAGAGCCCTAGTCCTGCCTTTCAAATCTTGCTGGCATCCCAGATGATAAGAGAACTGATGAGTAAAGGAGGGCCAGGGAAAGTTCTGTGCCTGGTAAGCATTTTTATGAGTCAATATATTTTTAAGCTTATCTCCAAGAATAAAAACCCAGTCACTTTTCTCGTAGGGATTTTTTTTAATATGACAAAATGTAAAGGTTTGCTAAATATGGGTGTTGAGAGTATCCAGATATTTACCATTCTCTGCATTTTCTCTTTTGGAAGCATTTCATAATAAAAAAGTGATAAAAGTATCAAAACTGCAGGAACAAAGAAAACAACCAGAACACCCATTTTGGAGAGTTTACAAAGGGTGCTCAATTTGCCTCTGTACTAGTGAAAAAATGTAAGACTTCTCATTCCAAGTTAGTATTTTTCAAATAATACCTGACTTCAAAATATAGATTATTTAGATGTTAAATTTGGTGACACTTTAACAAACATTAAAAGCAATCAACTCCCAGGAACTCTGAAGGTCCTCCAATATCAACATAGTGCTGACCATTCATCATATTTAACAAGGTGTATTGGAAATAGCTGAGTACTGACCTCCCCAGGACAAATGATCCTCTTGGGACGAGGGGCCTCTTGCTGTAACTGATATACTGCCAAATATAAAAAGAGAGAATTATAATTAAAAAACATCAGCACATACCAACATGTCTTCAAACAGTTCCACCTAACCACCTTTCAAGAACTGCAAATTTCTCGGCCAAAAAACAAAGGAGATACAGACACATTTTTAGACTGAATAAAGGCAGATCATTTATATGGAAATTAGTCACAATGAATATAAATGGGCAAAACTGATTTTTAAAAATTCTTACATGGACAATTTAGTTTCATAATTGTTACTGGCATTGTTCACGTTATGGCTTTCTTGGAAGACTAGATAGTACTAAAATTCTTTCGACAGTTTTAAAGATGAAATTGTACTTGTGAGTACCTAGGTAGTAAGATCATATAATAGGATTCCTGAATCTCAATGCTGATGTTTCTTGACATACCAGGGAAAGACTGGCATTAGAAGAGGAGTGACATTCTCTGAAATGTTACAGTTATGGACAGAGACACAGCTGATTCTGTGAGTGAATGAAGCCCCAACTCATTTCTCTTTTCACGAGTTCCATTTTTGCCCTGCCCTTCACCACGGATACTTATCTACTTGACTATTTCCCACCCACTGTCTTTCCTTTTTCTTGGGCCCTTTAGTATCTTAAATAATAACTCTCTTATATCCTGTTTTAAAGACAGACTTTCAGGCTTGGGCATGGAGGAAAGCAGGTAATTGTATACAAAAATGTAATTTATCAGAATATTATTTGTAATTTTTCAGACTATAATGAGTGATTTTCTGCTGCTCAGCTAGTTTGATTACTTCTCTTAGAGGAAAAGCTACTCTATGCAGGTACCTTGGGATTCTGCTTCCATGGAAATAGAGGTTGAAAATAAACCTACTTGATGTTATCTTCAGAATCTTGAAGAGGGAATAATAAATGTCAAATAAATCTATGAATCATATCACAGAATACATCTATGAAAAGTTAAAAATTAGATCACATAAAGTCTTCTAGAAAATGTAATAAGAGAAGCAAAAACTTCTGGCTTATTCTTAGTTCTAAAAATAAAAAAAAGAAATTTTAATTGAAGGGCAGATGGTCACATGGAAACAGAGGTGGAAATGATGGGATGTATTTTGTACCTATGGCTCCCCAATGCCTTCAGCTCAAAATGGTTATTTCCTTACCTAATTAAGGGTAGATGACTCAGCTTCCTAACAGAGAAGAAACCATCTAACCCTCATATGGATGTTTTAACGTGTCGCATTTCTAAGCTTAGGTTGCCCACACTAATGATGATGTCTGTGTCACTTAAGGACAACTGTAGCCATGTATCAGAGACAGGTCAGAGAAGGCTTCTTGTGCAGGAGGAAACATGAGGAAGAACTGGCTAAAAGTAGAGAAATAGTTTTGGACATTCCACTGACTCTCCCACTAGAGCCCACGCTCTCCTTAAATCACGACAGAGCCTGCATGGAATCCTTTATTCCTCTCGAATGAGCTCCGACACCAACTAACTGCTTTTCAGCAGGGTTTTGCTGTTAAGTGTAAAGGGAACCAAAGCGGGCATCTCCTAGAACACAGAGCTTTAGAGCAATTGCAGAACCCACATCCAGAGAATCCTATCCTCTCTTCTCTTCCCATTGTCAATGCCCTCAGAAGCCAGCAGTTATATGTGGGGGGCATGGCTGGAACAGTTTCGTGAACACCGTTTTTAATGCTTCCCTTGAAGGCGGCAAAGGAAGTACAGCTGTTGTAAGAGAAGCATTGTAAGCTAAGCGCACCTTTGCAATTCATATCGGCAAATATTTGAACATCTGCTGTAGAACAGATACCACAGTCAGCATTATGTGGAGGCTGTGAGGATGGAGGGGAAGAGAGAAGAGAAGGGAACCAGCATATCGAGTACCTGTTATGTGGCAGGAACAATGTCTTATTGAACCTTCGCAAGAGCTCCGAGGACGGAACGTATCATTACCATTCTCATTTTTTATACGAGGAAATAAGTGCCCAGAAGTGAAATATTTGCCCCAGACCATACAGCTAAAATGTATCCTTTCGATTCCAAAGCCCTGGTTTATTTTTCTATGCCTCAGGGCCTTTGCACTTGCTGTGCCCTCCACCTGGATTGCTCTTTCCCAAGATGCTTAGATGGCACTCCTCCCCCTTCATTCAGGTCTTCCCTGACTTGCCCGACTTGGTATAAAATTCCACCCCATCACTCCGCTACCTTTACACCATTTCATGTTCCTTCACAGTACTCATCACCATTAACACGCTGTATTTGTTTATTTTGTGTGCTGTCTCCCTTGACTAATGTGTAGGCTCTTTGGGGGCAGGGACTTATGTGTAGGCTCTTTGGGGGCAGGGACTTTGTTCTGTCCACTGTGGGACGCTCAGCACCTAGAACAGTGCTTGGCACATAGTAGATGCTTAATGCATATTTGTATGCATTGACTCATGGGTCACAAGCCATTCCTTCAAGGACACTGATCCAGTGAGGGAGATGCACGTGGAGAAACAAAACCAGGAAGGGCCAAGTGCTTTAATTAAGGGCAGAGGAGGAAGCAGTTCTTTTTACGCAGGTGGTCAGGATGGCTTCCCGAGGGGAGAAGCATGGAGCTCTTCTTGAAGAGTTAGCAGGGTTTCCACAGGTAGAGAAAAGAGAGCGGGGTACAGATAGAGGAAAGAGCCCCAGCAGTAAAAGGGAATGACGTGCTGATTGGTCATTGAGAGTCCAGTGTGCTGTTGCTCCGGGGTGGGCAGGTGTGGGAGGAGGCCATGTGGGACTGAACCTTGAAGGTCATGGTAGGAAGCATGGACGTTCTTCTGTCAGCAATGGGGGGACAGTGACGTGTTTTGAGCAGGGAGGTGATGTGATCTGGTCTGTTTCAGAATAATGACAATAAGGATAGGACTGTTCAGAAAAAATAGAAGTTCTCATTTTCTGGAGGCCTACTGTGTGCCAGACACCTTATCTACATTTCCTCATTTACTCCTCCCAACAAACCTCCAAGGTAACTGTTATTCTCCACCTCAGTGACAAAGTAGTGGAGACGGCAAGCTGTGAAGAAGCTCGAGGTCACGCAGATAATATGATGAAATCAAGATTTAAGGCCTGATTTCCAGGTCCCAAGGTCTACATTTTTCAGCCTCACCAGTGGTCCCTAAAGCAGATGGCGGAGAGGTCCCAAGTGGGGCTGCTTGCATTAGAATCTTCGAAGAGCTAAAATATAAATTATATAATTATAAAATACAGATTCTCAGACACCATCGTCTCTGGCGATGCTCACTCTGCCAGCCTGGCAAGGGGCCCCGAAATACGTTCTTTTTACAGGTCTTTGGGAGATTCCAACACACATCCAGGAGTGGGGGCCACTGCCCTTTGCTTCACTGAAGGAAGGATCGGAGGGGGAACCTCGGAGGCAGGGAAGCAAAAGAGAACTGTATTTTAGTTGTACGTAAAGGAGATCCTGAAAGTGCGAGTTAGGACAACACTAGTAGAAATGCAGATGAGGAGGTGAGTTGATCGCAGAGGAGGATGGCCAGGGCTTGATTACAAATTGAATGGAGGAAAGGGCCTTGAATGCTTGAAAGATTGAGACGCCATTAACAATCACAGAGGTTACAGGAGAAGGAATGTAAGGGACAGTTCCTCTCCTGTGTCAACAGGCTAAAGCCCTTAGCTGTATCCTCTGAGTAAAGAGAAACATGGTCATTCACCAGTCTTACAACCGGAAATAGCCCCGGCCAGGAGTAACTTTGAAGGGGGGGGGGTCCCTGAAAAACCCTCAAGCCAGGGGTGCCACCTCTCCTTGCTGGTCTCTGGGCAGCACACATCATTAATCAATCGTTATTTTTCAGTGAGCAGGCCTCAGGATCTACAAAATCTGCTCAGTGCTGTTCCAAGCAATAGAAATTGACAAAGCCTGTTTGCCATCTGAATAATATGTCTCTATAAAGATAATGAGATGACAACCGATTGCCATGACAGCCAAAGAAAAAAATGGGGCCCTAGACTCAGCTTCGGCCCCAGTCCCTCATTTTCAAAGTTGGCTCTAACGAAACAAACATCCATGAGGCCCATTTAATATAACTGAAACATGTCACATAATCTTGAAAATGTTGTTTCTTGAATTTTCTTTGTTCAACAAACCCACGTCACAAGCAAAATGCGATAACAAATGTCACTGCTTGGGTGATTCTGTGCGCTAAGGGGCGAGATGATGGACTGTGCTTCTACGGCAATGCTCCAAATCTGTCCCAGGCACTCCCCAGCCCTGGGTCCTTGCAGCACAAGAGAGAATTCTTATTCTGGAATAAGCTGTTAGGCAGGGGGATGGAGTGGGGATGGTCACTAGGGAACGTGGAGGTAAGAGAAGGGGATCCCCTGCTCCCCAGGAAACCTGAAGCAGATTGAGAAGTCAAGAGCTCACTGAGAGAGTGTTTTATTTTTTCTTCAGTAAGAAAACTCGGCTCATCCTCTGGTAACACAATCAACCCACTCCCCATGGAGGCCGAGTGAAAGCCCTGGCCTGGGTGATGCTAAGCCCAGTCCAAACCCGTCAGCTCCTAAAAGACCCCGCAGGGATGTCCTCTAACAGCCCCTTCTCACTCAAGAGGGCATGTGGATCCAGGAGCCAAACCTGGCCGCTTGGCTGTGACACTGACCCAGTACCACCCCGCTCACTGCCCATGTCTTCCCAGTTTTCATGGGAAAACACTCACGGGTGTGAGTAAGAAATAGCAGGGGCTTTCAATGGCCTCCTGGCTCAGCCCCACTTCCAGGCAGCTGTGGGCAGGCCTTGTCTTGCTAACAGAATGTCCAATCTTACTGGGGATGGAGTTCTCCTCTTGTCCCATGGCACAGTGAAAAGCCTGAGGATGAGGCTGTGTAGACTTGAGCCAGGGGGGTCTCAGGCCTAAGTGTGTATAAGAAGCACCTGTGGGGTGTGATAAATTGCATATCCCCCCACTCTTCCGATTCAGAAATCTGGCGTCAAGCTGAGGTTATTAATAATAATATTTATTAATAAATAATAGTTATTAATAATAATAGTTATTATAACTATTCTCCCCAGGTGACTCTGGTGCAGGGGGCCTACGGATCAGAATTCTGAGGTTCTAAACTCCTCTTTAGAAAAACAGGCACAAGCTGTGACTGCCTGACCCGCTGCCCAGGACAGTCTCTGGGGAGAGATGTTGGCCACAGCATCTGCTGCTTAATTGGCACTTGGCCTCTTAAACAATAAAATCTTTCAGAGTATACCCATGGTGGTTGGCTTTTAAACTCATCTGCTTAGTTCATAGTTCTGGCTTAAAGTTTAGAATGTGGCTTTACTTTATTTTTAAAGTAAACTTGAAAATAGCTTTTTTTTTTTAAGAATTGAAACCAAATACTTCTCAGTGATTTCACCAATGTTTGGGGGTTTGGTCTTGAGTATTAAGGACTAGATGTAGATATATGATACTTTGGGACAAGATTATTCTTACCAACTAATCAGCTCAGGAAGTGACAGCATTAGCTTCTAAGAAAGAAAGGGGAGCAGGAAAGGCAGGAACTTAAGGGACTTCACGTGGCATCATTGTTCTTTGAGTCAAGATGGAGTCTTATCCATCCTTGCGGTCCCACAGCTCAAAGCACACTGCCTGGTCTAAGGCAAAGACTTAATATGCATTTGTTGAATGAATGAATGAATGAATAAATTAATAAGCAATCTACTTTATTGAAAATATTTAGAGAGCTGATTTCTAAGGTTCCTTATTCTTCTAAATTTCTAAATCAGACATTCATTGGTTGCCTTCTAGGCATCCACTTCCATCTTCCCCATTTTAACGGTACTCCAAAGTTCCCAGTCACTCCTGTGTAATCCCTCCTGAGTTCCAGTGGTGAGCCCTGATGGGTTTAGGGCAGTTAGTATATCTCAACTCTCTGACCACAGTGATGGAGTCAGGGTTGGGAACCCATGTCAAATAGGGCTGAGACTCAATTCTAAGACTTTTGCTTGCAGTAGACTGTCCTTCTGCCTGTTGCTCTTAAATGTGGATGTGGTAGCCCTGGTGCTATTGGTAGCTCTCTGGGGGTTACAAGAGAAAAGCCTACTAACAGTGGAGACAAACCTAGGACAGCAGAGCCAAGAAAGGAAGAGGTACACATTGGGTTCTAGTAATGTCGTTTGAGTTGCTGGACCAAGTCATGCCCGAAGCCAGTGCCTCTAGACTTTTTGCTTATGTTAATCAATGCGCTTGAGAGGAACATCCTGTTACTTGCACCTAAGAGCATTGCAATTAGCATTAAAATTTAAAAACAGCTTCTTAAAGTGGATCATTATGAGGCAGACTAATTTTCTTTTAGGAATAACGTTATAATTGGGACTAAGGCTTCATAATAAGAATCTGATATCAAATAAGTCAATATTACAGCCAACAATAGGTGATGGATGAAAGCAAAGACATACCTATATACTCCTATAATCATTGTAAATAATCAGTTTTCAAACCAAGTCCTATAATATGGCAAAAATGAACTGCATCTGGTAAATGTATGAGAAATTTCAAAGTACCAAATAAATGCCAGAGGTAGAAAATTAAGTGTGTGATGGGAAAGTATGGATTCCATAGATGATATGTTAATGAGTTTGACATCAACATGTAAAATTAATCTCTGAAAGGATGGTTTGTGAGTATTTCAAAGAGAAACAACTTGGTGATTCCTGGGGTACAGAATGGGTTTACCAACAGGTTATTTAAAACCAAACAAATTTCATATTCTGATAGGTTTGTTGGGTTTTCAGATAAGGAAAATACTATTGTTTTAACATACTTGGAAATTAACGTGTATCTCATGAAGTTCTTCAAGGCCCTCAGATTTCTTCTCCTTATTTATCCTTCAAGACCCACATGCAAATTTAACCTCTTGTACAAAGTCTTCTCTAATCCCAGGAGGTAGAGGAGCAGTATATTGTTGCTTCAGTCCATTTGCATGTTAATTGGTTACATCTGTCTCCCTTTCTAGACTGTAAATTGGAGGAAAGTATGGACCACATTTTAGCTACTGTTGATTCCTAATGCTTATCCTAATGCTTATAATGTATGTCTGCTGAAAGACCAAATGAGTAGATGATAGACTTGGGAATAAAAGGGAGTAGCATAAGCTTGGTAATGATATTGTTAGATGAGTTTACAGTAGCCCAACACCCTAACTCAAAGAATTAATGGACTCGGGACAACCAAAGGAGAGTGCTTTCTCAGCAGTACCCTGTGGATCTTCGATCAACCTCTTTATGATGCTGTGGATGGCCCTGCTGTTGGCATATACTCCCTTCAGTTGTAGAGTTCTGCATCACTAGAGACCCTCAAATACAGCCTGGATGACTATTAGTTGAGCATAATAAAGAGGAACTTCATCTATGTCATTAGGTTTGTATTAAATGGCCTCAACTATCCCTTCTGCATCTAAAGTTTTATGATCCTAGAGCAAAGTAAACACACGCACACACACAACTTGCTTAGATCAAAAAAATCAAACTTAAAACCAATATACTCTGGTAAAATTGATATTGGAACATGTAATTAACAACACCTTTTCTGGTTTCCTTAGGACATAAAAGTGCTTTTAAGAGATACACTGGGTGGCCCAAGGTCTCTTAGCAAAAAGCGAAATGAATTTGAGCCAGTGCCATCTTCTCGCTTCAGTAAAGCTCTCTGCGGTGGCATTCACTCAACAAATATTTATTGCGTAGTTAACGTATGCAAGGCTGTGTGTAAGACAGTGTGCAAGGAACAGTGAGGCACGGGACCCCCAATACCTCTCACTACAGATATTTTGTTGATTTACTGTCAGAGCGCTTCACACTCCATTAGGAAACAAATAAACAAAAACATCCAATTACTTAGTCATTAGCATTGCCTTTTAAAATAGAAGATCAGAATGCATAACATTAGATTGGAAGGGCCCTTAGAGACACAGCACAACCCCTTTATTTCACAGATGGAAGAACAGACTCATGTAATAAAGAATGAGGTGCCTCTCTATATGCTGACATAGGAAGATAAAAACAAGGTATTTGTGAAGTGAAACAAGCAAGTTGAAGGACAACGGGTACAGCATAAACCCATTTTCACAAAAGGGAACAACAACAGACTATTAGGCATGTGTATTTTAAACACTTGGAAAGATATGCTTTCCAAAATGGACAGGGTCAGTGACTGGAAAAGAGGAGTGGAATATGGGGTGAGAGCTGGTATGTGGCCTATGGGAAATTTTTGCTCTCGGCTTTATGTATTTCTCTAACGTTCGTCTTTTATGTAGCTTTGTATTGCTTTTGTAACAAATACATACATACACAGGTATATGCATATGTGTGTGTGTCTGTGTGTATGTATATACTTATGTATACAATTTTAAATAGAAAGAAAAAAAGATTGGCAACGTGCAGGCTGTGAGTCTGGCTTGCTTCTGGGTTCCACTCTGAATGCCACTCCAAGGTTTCTCATAAAACCTCTGCCAAGTTACTGAACCCCTCTGAGCTGTGGTTTCTTTGTATATGAAACAGGGATAAGAGTGGTACTGGTCGCTTAGGGCTGTGGTGCGATTTCTGACTTCAGGCACAGAGCTAGCGTGGTGGCTGGCACGCTGCAGGTCTCGACAGGCGGTAGAAACAAGGGCAACATCAATAATGATAGAAATAATTATTCTTATTATTGCTGTCTAGAAGCAGAGCCTGAATGAGAGCCTGTTCCCCTGGCTCTCAGCACAGTGGGCTCCCCACACCACACTCCTCCCCTCTGTCACTGGAGAATTACTTAGTCAGGCAGATGATACTAAGGAAAGAGAAAACCAGCTTGAGGTGATGACAAGTGTCTGGCTTCATGAGGGAAGACGGATTGATGATTGATGATCAGATAATGATCTCTGTTTCTAAGGAGTCACCCTTAGTGACCAAACATTATCCATTGCTATCTGTTAGTTTTTCTGCAGTAAATGTCATTTGATATTACAGCTTTAAGATGAACAGCCAAGAACATAATTCATGGAAGTCAACACACCCTTGCTGACCAACTGTGAAATAAAAAAGAGGAAGGAAGGATGGAAAGAAGGAAGGAAGGAAGACAAGGAAAGTCCCAAAGAAAGGTAGAGAGTCAGAATGTCCATCTTTTTTTTCCCTAAGCATTTCCCTAAGCGGGTCACAGGCAGCTGGCTCTCAGAGGTCCTGGCCAGGGGACAGGGCTCTTCCAGTTCTCTCTGACCAATATCTCTCCTTAGCAGAGAAAGAGAGATTTGGGTTTGCAGTGCTGTGATGCGAGAGTTTTAGTTTGTGCACTAAATCAACAGCAAAAATTGTTCCAAAGGCAGGCCGACTAAAGACTTCTGAGGAGATTGTGATTTTAGATACTCACAGTAGGATTTCCATATTGGAGGCTGGTATTCTTCAGCATCTAGAATAAAAAGAAAGAAATCAATCCGTCAGCTTGAATGTCAAACTGTCAACTTGTGTCTTCTCTGGAGGAACAACTGTCTGTCAGCAGTACTTGCCTTCTGGTCCCGGGGGCCTCTCAGCTCATTTACGGGACAGTTCCAGGCATGAGGTGGGAAGTGTACATGGCAACCCTTGTGGATCCAACACCACTTTCTTCATGTCACTTACCATGACAGAATCAATTGCTTAACCATTTTCATAGAGCCCAGTAAATCAAAAAAGATTTTTAAAGCAATTAACTTGATTGTACCCTCCAGTAATCCTTTCAAACAGTATTTACTTAACTTGGCATAATAAACATATAATTTATCTCACAGATTCCAGTCAGACCTTTAGCCCATTTACTAAGACTTGAGGGCAAGAGGCAAAGTGGCAAGTATGTAATATTAAATCTGTTGAAGTTGTACAACTCAACCAACTGAACTCCTAGGTCTGACAGCTGAGACACTGATGATTCAATTGGAATTGCATTATGTCCTTGAATTTACTCCAGTGTGTGACTTAGGAAATTTCCAGAAAACCTCTCAGCAATCAGTGTCAGAGTGAAAGAGTTACAACAAAATGGAGAGGACGAAATTGTTATTCATCAATCTAGAAAGCAGACAATGGAGAAAATCTGCTTGTTCAGTCAACTCAACAATCCCAGTGCTGACAGCTGAATTTATAATTTTGACGGAGTTATTAGAGTCCTCCGGAGCTCATAGCTAAGGTCTTGGTAAAACATACTCTAGCTTAAACAGCCAGAGGGAAAAATCCTTTTCCCCGACTCACAGAATGTTAAGCTGGGGAAGCTTTAAGAGTTCTCTGGGCTTCCCTGGTGGCGCAGTGGTTGAGAGTCCGCCGGCCGATGCAGGGGACTCAGGTTCGTGCCCCGGTCCGGGAAGATCCCACGTGCCACGGAGCGGCTGGGCCCGTGAGCCATGGCCGCTGAGCCTGCGCGTCCAGAGCCTGTGCTCCGCAACGGGAGCGCCTGGGCGTCCAGGGCCTGTCCTCCGCAACGGGAGAGGCCAAAACAGTGAGAGGCCCGCATACCGCAAAAAAAAAAAAAAAAAAGAGTTCTCTAATTCAGTGCTTTTTGATAAGGAAACTCTTTTTGTCATCCTGCACGCCTATGGCATCCCACTCCCATCCTTATACTGCCCTTGTCCTTGTGCTACTGTCACATACTACTTTCAGGAAAAGGAACAGAAATTTTCTAATCTCATGCAGTAAGATAGTTTGAGAATTTTTCCCCTCCTGAGAAACAAATATACTTACTATAAATAAAAAGTAACTCAAGAGTGGTGAACTTCCCCAAATCCTACTCAATTACAGTTATGTAGCTTAAATTAAGTTCTTTCACAATTCATACTTGCTTTCTGGGGCCCATCCTATCACAGAGGCAACTAAACACCTCCTAAGATAGTTTCATACAAATGCATCTGGATTCTTAGGCTTGCATTGTCAGGAACCTACATATGGATAATCAACCACATAGGCACACACACAAATACAGTGTATTAATAATGGTTTATGTTGTTATTCAAACCTAGTTTGCTAAATAAAAGTGAAGCTCTTAATACTTTGTCAAAGTAGACAATGTAATAGTGAGCTTTTAACCTAAACAAGCAATTAATTTCATCTTATATGTGACACAGACCAATTTTAATGGGTTAAGATGAGTGTTTGTTTATAATAACATTCAAATAAAATAAATCATGTTGCCGAGTTTACAACAAAATTCTAGAACCATCCATACAATACCATCTCACCAGAAAAACCAGGTCCTGAATGTTAAAATATTGATAACACCTTCAAAAATATTTTTCAAAGATAAAGATCAATATGTGCGCGCGCACACACACACACACACACACACACACACACACACACACACACACACACGACTGCATGGAAGTATGAATCCCTGAGATGTCATCTACCCAAAGCTGTCTTGTTATTTTGGATGAGATTTACTCTATAAGGTAAGTACAACCGCCAGACCAAGAAGTTGTCAAGAATATTCAGAACCTAGAGTGCAGCTTTCTACATAGGGAAGTTCTCCCCCAAATAAATAGTCTCCTTAATGCAGGTTTTCAAACATAGCTCAGATGCTCAGCTTGGATTTCCTAAGGTCTTCTTATCTAAAGTCAGAAGTTTGGATTAGATGGCCTCTCACTGTTCATTTCAGTCTTGCTCTGTGAAAAACCCAGAATTTTCATTCATCTGAGATGCTGGCTCCTAACCTTTAAACTTTCATTTAGGCTTCCCTGCACATAAACACCTTATCCCTTTCTGGTTGCCCCTTGTTGGCAACGTCACAGAGAGGTGAAGAAAGCCATCCACAGAGACGGGAGATCACAATGCTCCCTTGCTTAAAATCCTCCAATGTCTCCCATCTGTACTTGGAATAAAATACAAACATACTATTGCCTCCAAGGCCCGGTGTCCTCTGGTTCCTGCCCTCCTCTTCACTCCATTGCAGGCACTTCCCCCCTTTTCATGTATTATCCAACCATACTGGCCTTCTCTCTCTTCCTAGAACAAGCCAAGTTCTTCTGAGCCCCTGGCCTTTGCTCCTGTGGACGCTCCATGTAAGAACTCTCCTCCAATAGAGCTTTGCATGGCTGACTTGCTCTTATGCAGGGCTCAGCTCAAATGTCACCTCCCATGGGCCATCCCTGCCAATCCTGTGTAAAGCAGCCTTCCCCCAACCCCACTCACTCTCCTTCACAGCACCTATTACCATCTGAAATTATTTACTGATTTGTTGGCTTGTTATTACTGGGCTCATCCCACTATTAGCCAAACTCCATACAAGCAGAAATTTTGCCTCGTTCACTTAGGTCTCATCGGCCCTTAGAAGGGTGCCTGGCATATAAAAGACATTCAAACAGCATGTGTTAAATAAATGAACAAACTCTCGGGGTTCAAATCTTACCTCTGACAACTATTGGCTGAATAACTTGAAGCATGTTACTCAACTTCTTTTAAGAGCCTCTCAATACTTATCTTTATAAAACAGAAAAATAAATGTACCTACCTCATAACCGATCTCTTAGGGTTATTGTGTCAATTAAATGAGATAATATATATAAAGTTCTTGGGACTGTGCCTGGCAAATAGCAAGTTCTCCATGAAGCCCCACTAATGTTGTCATTGTGCTGTTGTTACTGGTATATCACCCGGTCCTCGTTCTTCCCAGGTGAGCTCAGGCTCTTGTCTTCTCTCGCTTGGCCACAGCCAGTGACTATCTCCATTCTTTCCCCCAGACCTGGAGCCTGTAACTAAGTTCCCCTGCTGTTGTCATGGAAGGTTTTTCTTTCTCATGAACGCATTCAAAGTGAGAGGCCATTTGTCACGCTTCAGTGGAACAACTGTAACTACCTTGGTCTTAGGGAGTCGTTTCACGAGCCACTAAAGCGCACTGTCAGGAGGCCTTGGCCAAGAGACAAGGCACAAAACATTTTTAATATGTTGACACGAACCTTTAGCTGCGTCCAACACGGCCCCGCCAACATCACATTTGTCCCAGTTTCACACACTATTTTTTTAAAAATCTGCTTTACTCTTGCATAGCCTGACACCGTATTTGTTTTTTAAACCTGGAATAGGTTTTCTAGGTCATTTAGTTCACCTTCCTCATTTAGCAAATGAGGAACATGAAACGAGAATGATGAAGTGGCTTTCGCAAGGTCATAAAACAAGCGGGAGGCAGAGGTGGAATCAGAGCAGGGAGCTCTGCCCTCCAGCCTCTGACACACTGTCATCCTTACCAGGCAGTCCATCCTACTTTACAGAGACTAACATCAGGAAAAAAGTTATATAACAGATGTGTTACTGCAATTCTTGTGACGCTCGGAAGAAAAAATAAAATAGAGCAAAGAAAGAAAATCAGTCGTATGAGGCAGACAATGATAAATATCATATGATACCACTTATATGTGGAATCTAATAAAATGATACAAGTGAGCTTATTTACAAAACAGAAACATACTCACAGACTTAGAAAACAAACTTAGAGTTACCAAAGGGGAAAGGTCAGGGGGGGATAAATTAGGAGGCTGGCATTAACATATACATACTACTGTATATAAAATAGATAAACAACAAGGACCTACTGTATAGCACAGGGAACTGTAATCAATACTTTGTAATAACCTATATGGGAGAAGAATCTGGAAAAGAATAGACATATGTATATGTATAACTAAATCACTTTGCTGTACACCTGAAACTAACACAACACTGTAAATCAACTATACTCCAATATAAAGTAAAAATTTTAAAAAAAATTGACATCAAGTCAAAGGGTGGGACAGTAATTCCACTAATACATGTACGCCATCTAATAGTTAAAGTCCAGGAGATATAAGATACAGGAAGTGCTGACAACAAAAGGCATTATGCTTTGGGGAAGGGTATTATTTTGTTAAACATTTTAGAGAAATGGGTATAAGGCAGAAGGAAGGAGGAGGAAGCAGAACAGAAGAAGCTCCATGTTCTAAGGAAAAAACTATCATTAAACCCAGATGGACAGTGATTTCGAAAGGAACAATGAATTATAAAGGTCAAAGAGGCTTAGAAAATAAATTGCTTAAAAATGTTGACTAATATGTATCCAAACTTTGAAAAATGTGTAAACTTTTTGACTCAGCAATTCTATTCACGGGAATTCAGCGTAAAGCAGTAATTGAACATGTGTACAAAGATGAATGTTTGAACAAAGTGTTCGTTGCCGCTTTGTGTGTAACAGTGAATCTAACAGCCCAGGAAGAAGGGAAGGGTTAAATAAATTACCATCTACTATAGCCTTGAACATGATGGCATGGGTCAGAGCTCTGTGGTCCAGAGCATGGCCTCTAGAGCTAGACTATCTAGGTTCAAAACCTAGCTCTGCCACTTACTAGCTGTGTTACCTCAGGAAAGTTATCTCACCTCTCTGTGCTTCAGTTTTTCAATTTACAAAATGGGAGTAATATTACTACCCAACATACAGCATGTTTTGAAGATAGGATGGGTTGTCTAGCATGTAGTAAACTCTATCTTTGTTGTTATTATTATCTTTCCTTAATGACATAGGAAAATATTCATGCTACATTATGCACTAGACAAATCAGGTTACAAAACAACTTTACAAATATGATCCCATTTTAAGGAAAAGATAAACATTTATATACATAGAAATGACCTATAAGGCTATAAACCCAATTTTTTTTTTTTTTTTTTTTTTTTGATGTACGCGGGCCTCTCACTGTTGTGGCCTCTCCCGTTGCGGAGCACAGGCTCTGGACGTGCAGGCTCAGCGGACATGGCTCACGGGCCCAGCTGCTCCACGGCATGTAGGATCCTCCCGGACCGGGGCACGAACCCTGTCCCTTGCATCGGCAGGCGGACTCTCAACCACTGCGCCACCAGGGAAGCCCCCTATAAACCCAATTATTAACATTTGCTATTCCTGATAGTGAAAACATAGGCAATTTCTAGTTTTCTCAGCTGCATTTCCTAATTTTCTGTTCATATTGCTTGTATAAAAATTAACATGAATGAGAAATAAATTCATGGGAGCGCTAGGTGGTTCCTCTTTTTGAACATGCTGTCTAAATAAATCACCACCTTGAAAATAAAGTAGAAGTAAAAAGACCCAATAAAAAATAATTCCTATAATAACACATGCAGCATGCACAATATTAGTCCAAAAGAGCTAAGGGTGAAGTCAAAAGAAAAGAGACCAGGGCTTCTGCAGTAAAAAGCCAAGCCCAATTCTCTTCGTCCTCTTAAAAATTCTGTGAAATAAATATTAATGAGCAATTCTAAGCAGGCTGGGAAGCAGGTATCTCTGCTCATTGAAGAGGGAGGGAAAAGGGGAAAATATATATAGATGCTTAGAAAACAACCAAAACCTTACAAAAATAGGTAATAAAACCACACAAATGAAATAATCTATAAAGACTGGAACATATGAAACAAAAAGAAAAGAAAAAAGAAAGAGAAAAGCTGGTTTGAGCAGCCTGGAGGTACAGGTTAAAAAAGGGGAGTTTGGGGGAGAATGGATACATGTACACGTATGGCTGAGTCGCTCTGCTGTGCACCTGAAACTATCACAACATTGTTAATCGGCCATACCTCAATATAAAATAAAAAGTTAAAAAAAAAGCTTAGAAACAATTTTGAGAAAACCTTACGTGCTGAACTAGCTAAACCCTGAAAAGATAGCGCTGCCATTCTGAACTATTGGGGAGGATGAGGAATTCTGGGATCAGCATACGGAAAGCTCTTCCATGTGTGAGGCCCAAGGAGAGGGAGACGGGCGATAGAGAGCATGTGTCATAAAAAGTCATCTTTCTAGGGGCTTCCCTGGTGGCGCAGTGGTTGCGCGTCCGCCTGCCGATGCAGGGGAACCGGGTTCGCGCCCCGGTATGGGAGGATCCCACATGCCGCGGAGCGGCTGGGCCCGTGAGCCATGGCCGCTGAGCCTGCGCGTCCGGAGCCTGTCCTCCGCAACGGGTAGAGGCCACAACAGAGGAAGGCCCGCATACCACAAAAAAAAAAAAAAAAAAAAAAGTCATCTTTCTAGATCAAGAGCACGACAAAAATAATTTAATATGTCTGTTAAAATACACAGCATGTTGCAAAGCAGAAAAATCCCAACAATTACAAAAATGTATATTTTAGAAAGTTCCTAACCTCAGAAAAAAGCACCATAAATAGACTTATGCAAATTCTTCCAGATTTTGTCTTGTAAAAGGCTAGAATAAAAATTTATAAAAATGGTCTCATATCATATATAGTGTCCTGCAATTTGCTTTTGAACTTAATGATATTTCTTAGGCATTTTTTCCGTGTCAGTACATATAGATCTGTGGCTTCCTTTTTTAAAACTGTGGGTTGGTTTTCCACTATATCTGCGTACCAGAATACCAAAATGCATTCAATTCACTTATGGAAACATTTCCAATTGATGGACATTTAAGTGATTTTCAATATTTTGAAACAATGCTTCAATGATAGGCTATACACGTAGTTTATATTCTGGGAAGTTGAACTGCTGGGTGATGGGTGTATTTCTGATTTTCAAAGCTATTGTGAAAATGGCCTTCAAAAAGATGTATCGGGCTTCCCTGGTGGCGCAGTAGTTGGGAGTCCGCCTGCCGATGCAGGGGACGCGGGTTCGTGCCCCGGTCTGGGAGGATCCCACATGCCGCGGAGCAGCTGGGCCCGTGAGCCATGTCCGCTGAGCCTGCGCGACTGGAGCCTGTGCTCCGCAACGAGAGGAGCCACAGCAGTGAGAGGCCCGCGTACCGCTAAAAAAAAAAAAAAAAAAAAAGATGTATCAGTTGGAACTCTCAGTCATGTGTGAAAGAATGCCCATTTCCCCACACCCTCACCAAACACTGGAGGTTATCAATATACATTTAAATTTTTGATGCCTTTTATACTCAATTAGAAAAAAATATACAAATGAACCTCAGTACATTTGTATGGAAGCAAACGGCTGCACAGAACGCTTCTGGGAATGAACCTGTGGAAACATATGGCCAAGGAGTAAGGCAAAAACACGCTAATCCCCCAAGTTTTGGTGGCTGCAGCTGGAAGGCTATATTCTTCCAAGCATTTTTAGCTCCAGAAATATGTTGATTTGATGGAATCACCTGAGGAGCAAGTGTAAAGGAATTTGGGGACTGATTAATGAAAAAAAATTAGAGAACACCATGTGCTACACTTGGGCAAGTGACAACCAGAGAGGAGATACCTGTAAACATCAAGGAGAGCCAGATTCCTTTGCTTGGCTCAGTGGAGGATGACTAGACTCACACACAAAAAAAAACATGCAGGGGCTTTGGAAAATGAGAGGAGTGAAAGATTCACCAGTTTTGAGAATGATCTACCAAGGAAATTGGAGATGACCCACCCTTAAGAATATTGCAAGCAAAGCTGCCTATACTGCATCAGGAGGAGGATGTGGGAAACAGAGGGTGGAAGGATTGGGTCCTTTCCTCTGCCATCTCCTCTCCCGAAAGAGCCAGGTCTCTGCTGTCACTTTTGATTTATTGATGCACACATTTGCAAATGGGCTGCAGTTCATGGGCTTTTTCCAGGGAAGTTGGGTGGAAACAGGTTTTTCAATCAGCCACGGGACAGCTTCACAATGAGATGACAGTTTAGAATTTGTTGGGCTTAATGGGCACAGAATGGGTTGGGATCCAAACAAAAGCAAACAACGACAGCCCAAGGAGTATGCTATGTTTGTGTACATGCCGCAACATATCCTTGACACACACACACACACACACACACACACAATGCCCAGGCTTGGGTCTTCGGAAGCGTGTGAGGGGCCAGAGTGTGCAGCCTGCGGCTATGGTCTTGTCAGGCCATTCCAGCCCAACAGTGCCATGCCTGAGCGGTGAGATGACCTGGAGATCATCCTAACTGTCTCGAGACATTGAGATGTCAAGGCTATTATGGAGCTTTCTTTCTGTCACACTGGCTAAGTTATACAGAAATGTGTTCTAACACTTGTCACCTGTCCAGGCCCTCGGCATTCCCCTGAGAAATAAGACATCCACGTACTCTCTTTGGAAACTGCTGCTTGGGTAAGGAATGAAGCCCTGGTGTGCATCTGACTGTCGTTCTCATTTCAGGGATTTTTGTAACTGATTTAGTCCTAATTGCAGAGAATAGTTAGTAAGACATATTCCAGAAATTACTGCTGGGCCCACAGGCTGGGCCCCAAGGCCAAGGCTAAACTGAGATTTTCTAAAGATGATGAAGCCACAACCATCGAGGGCCTTGGGCTGGAGTTTGTGGTCACTAGAGGGCACTGAGGCCACACGGAGCTTCTGTCTGGGCCACTTATTCTATACGTAGAGGCATGATGAGTTTCTCCTGTTCAACAGGTATTTATTGAATAAATACAGCGAGGCAGGCCCTGGGAACGCCTCAGTGAACAAGGCAGGTAGGGCTTCAAGCTCTGCGTGATCTGGCCCCTGGCCACCTCTCCCTGGTCATCTCATTTGTCTCCTCTCTTGCCCACTATACCTCAGCTACTCTGGCCTTTCTTTTCTTTTCTTTTCTTTTTTCCATTTTTATTGAAGTATAGCTGATTTACAATGTTGTGTTCATTACTGCCATACAGCAAAGTGATTCAATTATACATATATATATGTATATATACGTCCTTTTTTTAAAACATTATTTTCCACTACGGTTTATCATAGAAGATTGAATATAGTTCTCTGTGCTGTATAGTAGAACCTTGTTGTTTCAGCCTCAGAGATGTTACACAGCCTTAGAGATGTCACACAGTCTTAGAGATGTTACAGTCTCTTCCCTCTGATTTATATATGGCTGGCGTCATTATCATTTGGATCTCAGCTTAAATGTTCTGGCTCCCCAGAGACATCTTCCTGTACCATTCAAAATAAAGCTGTGTCTTGGATACCTTTTTAAATTCTCTGCAGAGCCTTTTCACTACCTGATTTTTTTTTTTTTTTTTACTATGTGCTTGTGTGTTGTTTCAGCCTCAGAGATGTTACACAGCCTTAGAGATGTCACACAGTCTTAGAGATGTTACAGTCTCTTCCCTCTGATTTATATATGGCTGGCGTCATTATCATTTGGATCTCAGCTTAAATGTTCTGGCTCCCCAGAGACATCTTCCTGTACCATTCAAACTAAAGCTGTGTCTTGGATACCTTTTTAAATTCTCTGCAGAGCCTTTTCACTACCTGATTTTTTTTTTTTTTTTACTATGTGCTTGTGTATTTCTTTGTTTGTATTTCGAGACAAAAATATAGCCCGGGCTAGACAGCACTTATGAGAGCAAGAACCTCATTTATCTTGTTCTCTGAATTCTGGGTCACCCTTAGCTTATCGAGTACCTCTGATGAATTTTAAAAGGTGCCCCTTTCAGGCAGGTGCACGGCTGGGTCACTGGACAGCACGTGTGTGTAAAGAATATGCTTCCTTTGGGAGACACAGCCCTGAGTCAGGGCACAGGTCTGGTGAGGGGAGTCCAGACTGGGTTCAGCCCTAACCCATCCCCTCAGCTCGGCACTAACAGCATGACTGGAACGGCCCTGACTCTTGTATTCAGGAGGTAGTAGCTTCTCAGTAAAGAGTTGGCTAAGTGAAAGGCAGATTTGTTGCCTTCCTGTTGAGGGATACAAACAAATAAGGAGGCAATCCAATAGCAAGAGGATATATAAAGGAGTATCTAGCAGAACATCCTAACCTTCAGAAGGCTGAATGGGGCCTGGGCCAGTTACAATCTGGCCTCGAGCAGCTCTGTCCAGGGCTCCTTCAAGAATTGTCCCAGAAAAGTGGAGTCTAACAGCAAGACCTAGGGTCCCCAAAGACTGAGAGAATCATAAGTAACTTCAGTACCATTGCACATTAAGCCTAGTCAAGGAGGTATGCTATCACCCAGATAGCTACTTACAGCAGCCCACGGCAAGGAGTGCCTTTGTGAACAAATGGGCTCATGGATCATGACTAGTAGACCAAGGTGTGGCCTGTCAGGACCAAAGGCAAGACAGAATATGGTGCTGAGAGCTAGAAGTGGTTCAGCCTGCTGGCTGAAACAGAGAGACCGTGGTGTGTGTGGGTGGGGGGACGGGTGTGTGTGTGTGTGTGTAGGTTTCAGAATGGCTAGGAATGAAATTAGAGATGCATGCAGGGGCCAGATAATGAAGGGCTTTTAAAACCATGCTAAGGGCTTACCTTTGTTCTAGAAGGAAGGGAAAATATGCACAAGGAGGATACAGCATCCAGTTTGCATTTTAGAAAGATCACTCCAACTGCAGTGTGAAATCAGATTGGAGGAGGAGAAGACAGGAGGGATGGAAGATAAGGGGGGTGGAGACCAATCAGGGAGCTGGGTAGTAACCTAAGCAGGTGACACTAACGGTTGGAACTCGAACGGTGTCAGTGGAGGTGGAGAAAATGGAATCGGTTTGGAAGATGTTGAGAAGACAGAATCTACGGGACTTGGTGATAAATTGGATGTAAACAGAAAAGGAGAGGAGGAAACATGACTTCTGGTGGAAGAAGATGAATGGTTTTTGGCATAAGGAACTGGATGGATAGTGATGCCCTTCACAGAAGTAGGCCAGACCAGAGGAAGAGGGAGCAGGTTGGGCAGATGGTGATGCACTCGGTTTTTCCCTGTTGGAAAGAGACGTCTATGGGACAGCCAGGTGAGCATATCTAAGGGGCTAGGAGTTTAGAAGAGAGATCTAGGCAAGAGATCTAGAAACGGAAGCCCCAACATACAGATGGCGACTACAGCCCCTAAAGTAGTTGACACACAAGGCCTTTGACAGAACCCCCCCCCAGGAACATCAACATTTAAGGGATAAGAAGAAGAGGAGAGTAAGTAGAGACCCGAGAGATAAGAGAGAAAACCATGAGATGGGGTGATGTGAAAGGCAAGACAAGAAAGATTTTAAAAGGGAGAAGTGGTCAAGTGTTATCAGAAGCTGTTTACATGAGACAATCATGAGGAGGACCCACTGCTTTAGCAACAAGGGGTTTAAGATGATCTTGCAATGAAGTGTGGACAGAAGCCACAGTTAAATAAGATGAAGGGTGAATGGAGGTTGAGAAAACTGAACTTGTGAGTAGGAACAACTCTTTTGGGAGATGTGGCAGTGACATGGAGGCGAACATCTCTTTCCAATAAAGGGGGGTGAGGATCAAGGGAGAGAAAAGACATAGGAGCTTTACTTCGGGTATCACTGTCATTACCTCTAGCCCGTGTCCCTGGTCTCCCTTTCCTCCAGGGCCTTCTCCCCACTTCCTGGTCCTAAGTTTCTATAACATGCAGGTTCCTCCCAGCGTGATGGAGCTGCTTTCCTGGTGGATAACTTCCTCCTTTAAAATTCACATACTGCTATTTCGTTAGAGACAACCTCACACTCACTACTTCCATTCAGTCTGGAAGCCTCTCTTCTCCCCCAGCCCCCAACATTCTCCCTTCCAGCATTTGCCTGCCTCTTCGCAAATTCTTTTCATCAAAGGAACGTCTTCCTGGCTTTCCTCCAGAAGCCAGGCATTCATTTATTCATCCAACAAATATTTACCTAGAACTTACAGACTACTTGGCACAAAATATTGCACTAGGCACTGGTGTAGCTATAAAGGCAGGATGCAGAATCTAATCACGAGAAATCAGAAGATGAAATAAAGACATCAGCTCACTCACTCATTCAACAAGCACTGCCTGCTGGGCATCCAGCTTCTGGCCACATGTGCATTGTAACCAAAGCATAAGGTAGAAAGTGGCATGTTATATAGAACGGTTAGACCGAAAAGTGCTGTTAAAATGGAGAGGAAAGAGAGATGATTTTACTCACTTATTTCTCTTTTTTAGTAGAAAATGGCTTTTTAAAATCTTTTCTTGGCATTCCCTGGCAGTCCAGTGGTTAGGACTCAGCATTTTCACTGCGATATACTTGATGTACAATATTAAGTTACAGGTGTACAACATAGTGAGTCACAATTTTTAAGGGTTATACTTCATCTATAGTTAGTATAAAATATTGGCTATATTCCCTGTGTTGTACAATATATCCTTGTAGCTTATTTATTTTTATACATAATAGTTTGTACCTCTTAAGCCCCTACCTTGCCCTTCCCCCATTCCCTTTTCCCACTGCTCAGTTATTTCTTTTTAATTATTCTTTTAAACATCTCTTTCCTGAAGAAGATGTCTTCTTCCCTAGAAAAGACAACTCAGGTGTACCTCCAGGCAGCTCTCTACTCTTACCATTTAGAAAAGCCATTTTCTTCTCTTATTATAATAATATCTTTCTTGTGTGCCTTGAGCTTACTGTGGGTATTTGTGTCTCTACATACATAGTGGTGGTGGCAGTGATAGACTAAATTCTCATGAAAGCAGTTCATAAATCATAGCCCTGGAAATGTTGCTACTGGCAAGGAAAGAAAGATTTTTTGCCTGTATTATATTCGGAGTCAAACAGAGGGAAGTCTTAGTTCAGAGACAGAAGAGGAAGTGAGGTCTTCTACCAAGAGTGGAAAGGAATTTTAAGTACCCAGTAGATTCTAGATTTGGGGGTAGGTCACTTATATACATTATATCTAATCTTTACAATTTTCCTGAATCATCTCTCCACTCGTTCACCCATCTATTCACTCATCCCTCCATCCACCTATCCACCTATCCATCCATCCATCCATCCATCCATCCATCCATCCCTTCAGCAAATACTTATGTGCCAGGCACTGTGCTACACGGTGCTATAAAAAGATATAGCCATGAGCAAGGCAAACTCAGTCCCCGCTTTCAAAGTGCCTTCAGTCCAGCAATAAAGGCAAATAAACATTTAAAAAGTAATTACAGGGCTTCCCTGGTGGCACAGTGGTTAAGAATCCGCCTGCCAATGCAGGGGACACGGGTTCGAGGCCTGGTCCGCGAAGATCCCACATGCCGTGGAGCAACTAAGCCCGTGTGCCACAACTACTGAGTCTGCGCTCTAGAGCCCGCGAGCCACAACTACTGAACCTGCGTGCCACAACTACTGAAGCCCACATGCCTAGAGCCCGTGCTCCACAACAAGAGAACCCACTGCAATGAGAAGCCCACGCACTGCAACGAAGAGTAGCCCCCGCTCGCCGCAACTAGAGAAAGCCCGCGTGCAGCATCGAAGACCCAACGCAGCCAAAAATAAATAAATAAAATAAATATATTTTTAGAAAAGGAAAAATTACAGTAAACTAGGAAAAACATGATAGACAAAGTTCAGGGTGCTAATTAAGGAAGCATATAACGGGGGTCTTGTAAGTATTTTTATCTCCTAGCTATGAGGAAGATGAAACTCAAAAAGATTTAAGTAATTTTCCCAAAGTCAAACAGTTAGTGGCAAAATTCAAATCCAGGTCTGTTTTGCTTCAGAGCCAATTGATTTCTCTCCCCATGGCCCTAATCCCACAGAGGAATCAGCAGTGCAGAAGCTAAAGTGAAAATTTCAGCTCTTTCTTGTTTATCTTCTGCTTCAGTGATACAATACAGTTTGAACACTGTAGAAAGCAGCATTAGAGAAGCAAGAATACTTGGGACATTATTCCTTTTTTTGCCATTTTTTTAGACCAAAAAATGTGAAATCTCACTAACTGGAATCCCCTCCCTCCTTTCTCTTCTCCTCCCCTCCTTCCCTCTCTCTATTTCTCCCACCATCCATCCCTACTCTTCTTCCTCAAGAGCCCTCTAGGTAACAGGTTCTGTGTGTGACTCTTCCCCAGTTTCATTATCAATAGAAATATTCAGCCCGTGCCTAGACCTGGCTTATCAGCAACCAGTCTGGCAACAAATGGGCCCTCTGGTTTAACACCACCATTCCTCACAACTGGTTCAGTTCATAACAAACAGCACGGTTAATATAACTGTAGTAATTGATGGCAAGAATGGACATGTCAGCAGCCGTTCACTCTGGCCACGCTTGCTGGGTCATGGTTGGTCTTACAGGCTGAAAACAGAACCAGCTGCAGTGGAACCTGCCTTTCAGAGGGCCACTGGCTATGCATCCTCCTGTGAAGGACAGAACTAGTCTGGAAAATGGACAATTTAGAGATTTCTCGCAATGGGCATCTCAAGCGAGGGCAGAAATCTGTGCTCTTGTTAATGACCCTGGGAGTTCCTCGGCCCAGCTCCACTCTCAGTTCACTCAGTGATTTTCACCCACTCCCGCAACCCCAACCCAGGTGGGCCTCAGTTTTCTCATCTGTAAAAACAGGGATTGGGCGGGATGCCCTCTGAGAGCTCTCCTGAATCCCTTAAATTATCAGAGTTGTGGAGCAGCTACAATCTCCCCACTGCCGCATTCTCTGCTCAGAGCGGTTCCAGGTGACCTGGAGGTGAAAAGGCGGCAGGTTGACACCAGCAGTTCTGGTGAAGCCCTCCGTCCCCCGCTGATGGAACAAGTGAACCCCTCACCTGCCACAGAATAATCGAATTGCCTCACATGCGTGGTGAGAATCAGTCAAAGTGAGTATAGGCTTTATGCCCAAATACACAGTGTTAGTAGAGAAGACTTCCCCACTCCTGGCCTGTGAAGCTCACTCAGTAAGTGAACTCCTGCCCTCGATCTGGGCCTATGTTGTGTCCTGGGGAGATGGAAGCCATTTGTCGCCTGGCTTTGGGTCAGCACCTGGGAGCGCTGCTCACCTTCACCTGGAGGTGAAGGGCTGCCTTTCTGGTGATCTAGCTCTGCAGTACCTGGGGGGACAGGTAAGCCTACTTAATTCTGGGGTTCAGTGGTGTGCAAGTCCACCTGGCTAACCACCCTCCTGCCTGCCCTTAGTAATACAGGTGACACTTCAGCCTATGCCTGCTTTACTTTGTTTTATTTCTGTCTGTTTAGAATAGACCTGCTAGGGGACTTCCCTGGTGGCGCAGTACAGAAGACTCCGTGCTCCCAATGTGGGGGGCCTGGGTTTGATCCCCGGTAAGGGAACTAGATCCCACACGCATGCCGCAACCAAGAGTTCACATTCTGCAACTAAGAGTTCACATTCCACAACTAAGGAGCCCGCGTGCCACAACTAAGACACAGTGCAACCAATAAATAAATAAATAAATATTTTTTAAAAAAAGACTAGAACTGCTAAGTACTGGGGAGTTCTAAGCACCCCCCAGCAGAAGGCAGCCTCCATTTTCCTAATGAGCAGATCCTGTACAAAAAGTTTTTGAATATATAAACTTTTAGAGATATCAGTGAAATTATCAGATACCTACCAATACTATTTAATTCATTAATTCAGTTATACATATGTACTTAAAACCAGATATAAAATAATACACAAATTTAGATTAGAGATAGTGCTTTCATTAATTCATATTTCATATGACAACTTTATTTAAGTTCTCTACGTATATCTTTGGCATTTTTGAGTCATCTAAGACATTTTTTTCCTAAAGTGCATCATATTCACTACTTCCTTAGCCTTTTCGGAGTAAAAAATTTAAAGATCCATGTACAATGTGGACAACATAACTACTGGCTACATTATTTTTTTCAAGTGATATTTAAAAACTCTGTTTATGGAAAACTACAAAGGTGCTAAAAGGAATAAGGTGGCTGATACGAAAAGCTCTCTAAGATGTTAAATTGTGAAAGCATGGTACAGCCAGCCCAGTGTTGGCAGAGCACAGAACGGCTCTAGAAGATTCTGCCACTGTTGGAGTTGTGTCTGAGGAGGAAGAGAGCTGGGGACTGCGGGTCAGAAGAGACTGGGAGGCTTGGCTGTTAAGTAACCTCCACAAGAAGGCAAAACCATCATTGATTAAGGTGATTTCAGGTCGACTGTGTCTCTTCCAGAAAGTAGTTGGGGGTGCAAAATAAAGTAACTGAGAGAGAAACCCAACTACCTGAGAAGTTTTGCATAAATACAATTTTAAGATGACACCCCCCTTTCTGAAAGATCATTTGCAGCATATATCATAAATAGAGACACAGGTATTTTAACCTCTATTGAGAGGCTTTCATTACATGATGCTGTTAGGTGGTTCAGGTGCAGTCTTATTTAATATTCATAACAAGCTTATAAAATAGAGATTATCAGTCCCATTGTATGGGTGAGTAAACCGAGGAATAATGAGGTTGACCAGAGTCACATAGTTAATAGGTAGTAAAGCTGAATATTCAAATTTAGGTCTGTCCAACTCTGACAACTAGGCTTCTTCCACTATAAAATCCTGCCTCTCGCAATGAACCCTGCTACATCGTGAGACTTCACATATATTATCACACGGGATCATCAAACAGCACTGTGAGGTGGGTAGTATTATCCCATTTTACAGATATGGATGCTGAGGATCAAAGGCAACCAAACCTTACCCAAAGTTGGCCAACTCTTTTGTACCCCATAAAAATAATACTATGTACACCCAATGGTCATCTTGGGAAGGCTGACCTATCATTTTATCACAAGCATTAAATACATTTGCTTCACAATGCTAAACCTGTTTACTTAGGTCTAAGGTTGCATTAATTCTGTCTTCCTCTATAACCAACCTAAACCTCACCTATTACTGTAAGCCAAATAAAGACAGATGAGGCCCAGTCAGGTTGTCTGGTGTGGCTGTAGCTGTGGCCCTGATACTTGTAGCCTCCTGAAAACCAGAGCCCCAAGTTTTGCTTTTCTCCAGGGTTTCAATGCTCTGCGGTTTCTTATCACTTGCTTTAAAAATAACTTCGTACAGAGAAAATATTTCTAAAGATCACAAACACGCACACTATAGCAAAACTTCAGACATCTCACCCACCGTACCACAAAGCAACAAAAACAGCACAGGAAGTGCAACAGCGATGTACAGGAAGGAGAAACAAGAGTCAAAGCAACCCTCACAAGCTGCAAGATGCTAATTAAAACCTCAGCGTTCAACTTGGCATTAGCGTGTATTTATCACTTGGATGCCGCATGCTTGAACAAATGTACACAGGAAGGGAAGCCTTCCTGTCACCCTGGCAGGGTGGATGACAGCATTGGCAGGTCTATAATTAAAGGGTTAAGAATAAGGCAAACAACAGGCGGGCCCAATGATTTCTGGAAGGGAGAATATTTACATTACATAACAGAGCAAGAAGAATAGACCACCCCCCCGCCGGCCCCTGCTGTTATCTTAGGGTCGCCTGTCTTCACAGCACTTGGGACAGCTGTCCCGCGTGCTGGCGGGAGAGTCATATCCTCTTGCTGTTTGCACAGTGGCACATTTGTCTTCCTAATCCCGGTATGTGAAAGTTCCTGCTTCCACGACCAGAATCAGAAACCAAATATTAAAACAAATCTTTCCTTAATATTATCCTCCTGCCTGAAGATGTTTGTACTTGTAAGCTCTGTTTATCTATTTTCAGTGGCACTGTCATAAGGAGGAATAGCATATTTACACACCTGTGCCTTTATAAGAGATCATTTATCAATTTCCTAATTTGTCCACATAACAAATATTTACCAGTCACTCTGTTCCTGAGCTCACGTTAGGTGCTGGGCCCACAAAGATGAGTAAGAAAGTTCTTTCCCTCAGGCAGCTCCCACTCTTCCAGACGGAAGAGAATTGAATGGTGTCTATGGGAGGGGGGTGTGCAAGTGCCACGCCCCTGGCAGGGGTGAGTGGGAAGCTGGAGGAAAACTTCACAGAGGAGATTATATTGGAGCTGGGCAGTGAAGGGTGAGTAGGAGTTCTCTGGGCTCTGCATTACAGTGGAGAGAAGGAAGGTGAAGGTAAAAAGGAGGATTGGGACGCTGATTTCACTTTAAGTGTTCTGAGAAGGAAGGAGACTTCTTGGTTTGTATGTTAAGTGTTTCTGACAAAGGAGCGTTTTCTCACAAAGCCTAGATCATCATTTCCACTGGAAGTCTGTGCCTTAACAAAGCCATCTTTCCCTGCCTATAATGAATGAAAAGGCAAATACAAGAGGCACCAGCAGGCTTTGAATGAAAGGATTGCTTGCATCCTGTCAAGGGGCAAGGAGAGGGTCACAGGGAAATTCCTCCAGGGCAACCTGCTGTCTCGCCTTCTCTTCTAGGCATGTGGCCTATTAACCCTGGCTGCTCAGGGCAGAGCCCTCACCATGATTACTCCCAGTGGGTGTCCTGTGGCTTCTGATGGAATGAAAGTGAGGTGTGAATCCAGTGGAAAGCCACCCTAGTGCCCCCAAAACCCCAGTGCTACCCTGCAGCTTTACCTTCTTCAGCACCTCCCAAAGCAGAGCTCTGTATACACCAGGTGCTCAATAAATGCTTGTTTGATCAACTGAGTGACCACTATCAAAGTAGAGGAAAAAAATCAGATTCTCCTTAAGAATGTCTACTGCGGCCATCAGTACTGCATTTTCAGGGCTAGGTTCAAGCAAGACAAATCATCTTCACTGCTCAGTGTCCAAATGGCCAGTCACAAGCTGGCTGATGGGATTAAAAAGGAAAAGAACAAATGGGCATATTGGAAGTCTCCTTCAGCCAGGATGTGCAGCATGCCCTACCTGACCTATGCAAACTCTGATACAGACCAATCAGTAACTAGTGCGGCCATGATGTGGCTGTCAGAATTCAAAAACTAGAATAGGAAAAAGCAAAGAAAGCAGCCAGAAATGATTAGATCTTGGGCCTCTAAACAACAGTTGAAAGGTCCTCTGTCTCAAGCATCTGAGTCCAAGCACTTGGTGGGAGCTTCCCCTGTCCAGGGTTTCCTACCCTCCGGTAGGAAGTGGGTGTTCCTCTGGGCACTAAGAAACCACTTATGCCGAACTAGTAATAATCTGCTGGGTCAAGAGGCTCAGCCTTTGGCAGGAGCTGTTTGTAGGTTTTTCATATGCAACCTTGAGCTGTTTAGGATGGTTCTATTTTCAGAGTTCATTTGTTACATTGTAATAAGCTTTCCTCCACTGCTTGCCATAGTGACAGAGGATGCTGGAGGGACTCCATTGTTCCACTCCTGTGAGCATCAATGCACTGAATAGATGGTTCCGGAAAGAAGGCATACTTGACCTTGACCACCACGGAGACTTTCACTATGGAATTTTAGATGTCCTTCTAAATGCATTTTATATCAACAATATTTTCAAAGCTATTACACTAAAGTATTCTAAATGTATCTTTCTAAATGCATTTTATATCAACAATATTTTTCAAAGCTATTACACTAAAGTATTCTAAACGTATCCACTGATTAAGATAACTTATCTCTCACACATAGTAAATGACTCAAGGTATCAATAATAAGGGTACACAGTTGCTCTTCCTCCATACATGAGCTTCCTGTATATACCCAGAGGGGTATTTCTGCATTTGACTTTTTCACTCCAGTCTAGTCCTTTGACCCTAATTCTTACACTTAGGGGACAGAGATGTGACAAGCATGGAATCTGATGGACATTTTCTAAACAGAATTTCTTTTTGAATAGAATTAGAGGAAGAATGTTTTCTAATCCCTCACCATTGTAGCTTTGTGATGTCAAACTGCCACAATTCTATCAGCCAAATTTTTCTACACTCATCTTGTGTGGGGAAATAGTAGCTATGAGATTGAATTTATTTATCCTATGGCTTTTTAGATATGTTTTAGTATTTTCTGAGAGAAGGGGGATCAAATCTAGTGGTTGTCAAAGGCCAGATAATCTTCAAAATATCAAGGACTGCCAGCCCCATAACACGGTGTATTTTTTATTATCATCTGGTCCTTTCTCACCAGCTCACACACTCATCTCGTCTCTGACTCTTATCCATTACTGCTGAAAATCCAGAGATTACTGACACAAAATGTGCTGCCCCTGTAACCACTGGCTTATTCATGGGTTGGGGAGACCTGGGGATGGGTAGGGGATGAGGTGCATAAGTTGGAAAACCAGAAGGAAGTCCAAGGATGGAGAAGAAATCAGCCAGGAAAATGCTAGTGGTAGAAACAGAGTCATGTTGAATATGAAACCATGCCATGATTTCATGAATTTAGAACAGAATTTTGCCCCTAATTCCCAAGGCTGCCAGTGTCTTTATGTTCATCCAACTTGCATCTAGTTTTTATTTTTAAAACTACAAAAATGTAAGGGAAAGCCAGCTAGTTTAGAGGACTCAACTGCGTCTTTAGATTCTTTTATTAGACCCTTTTTTTCCTCAAGAGACCCCAATTTCTTCTTGATCTACTCTTAGCTGCGTGTAACTCTCCCACTCACTCTGTCACCTCTTCTCCCAAGAATGGTCATTTTCTCAGGATAAGACTCTGAGGCGGGCCTGTGAATCCTCTGAACAGCAGCCCCGACATGAAGCGATGGAGGCCATGGGCTCAGAAAAGAGTTGCTCAGGACCTGGTGTGGGACGCCGGTGAAGAATGTGATCACACAGCCTGGGTGGGCCTCCCCCATTTTGCTGTTGCTCCGCACACACCCCCATCCAGCCCTTACCTGGTGGGATCCTAGCACGCATCCTTCTTTAGTCAATTTCTCTGCTGCCTACTTCTAAGCTCCACAGGCTACCACCACCTGGGAGATAAGCAAGGCCAGAGCCTTCTTTACTCAGAGCCCAGAACAGGGGAGACAGTGGGTGTTTCTCAGCTGATTGCAGTCCACGCTCCCTTTTTATAAACATAAAGGCCTCATGCCCTTATCCTCACCCATTCTGACTCCTGGCGCAGAAGGAAGGACATCTTCCGGGACAGGACCACAAGCCAAGACTGAGCCTTCCTCTCTATAATTTGGATTAGCAGCTAGCAGTTGTATTTCTTGAGTGCCGATTATGCCCCAAGCCAAGAATTTTACAATTATCTTTTCACTTCAGCCTACCCACGGGTAGGTATGATCATTACCCCTACTTTTAATATGTGCAAAGAGAGCCTCAGAGAGAAACTGGCGAGCTAGTAAGAGGCCAACCTGGGGTCCCACGTGGACAGTCTCAGTCCAGTGCAGGTGCTCTGAACCACTACTCCATGCGGCTGTTTGTTTATTTTCTCCTTCTTATGGATATACCTCATATGTTACCATTCAAGATTTTTTTTTCCAGGTCACACAAGCCAGCGCTCCACCCCAATTCTGATTTCATTCATTCCTTGTACCCTCTTATCCCGCAGCAAATCCAATGAAAAATCACTATGTTGGTAGCCCTGAGTTTGAAGGGAAGAACTGATTCTCTGACAGGAGTGGTCTCTGCTTCTCCCAAGGGTCTCCTCAGTGTGTGTGTGCAGTAGGGAGATTAACATCTAAGAACTGTAGTCCTTAGGCTCCCTTGCTTCAGGCTTCCAGTTGGGTTCAGCCAATGGGAGGCTCGGGCAGGAAAGGGAAGGAGGGAGGAGAGGTATGCTGGGGTATTCATTCCTGTTCCCTCCCTGCTCTGGTGCTGCAATGGATGACCCTCACAGCTACCACTGTCCAGGCTCCTCTCCTGTGGCTCTAGCCATCCCCTGGCTCCAGCAGTAACACGGTTTCCTCCTGTGGCCCCTTCAGGCCCAGGAGTGGTCACGGCTTTGCACTGCTGGCAACCCCTAGGTGCTTCAGAATCTCTGGTTCCCTTGGCCTGCCTACACCCCTGTAGAAAAGCCCCTTCATTAACTTCTCTTCAACACACCAGCTGAGTGTGCCTTCTGTCCCTGCCAGGACCCTGACAGAGACCATTTAACATCCCTAGACCACCGGAAAGGCGAAAACAGTCTGAAACAAGACCTGAACAGGACGAAGGTCATTTATTTCTGTAGGGACTCTGAACTCACTTTTTATAAACTGGAATCAAATATATTGTCCAAAGGTGAGGAGGGAGCCTGGCTATCCTTCCAGTTTCCGTAGGTGTGCCTCTCTTACCATCTAGGGAGATTTTCAGGCCCACAAACCGAAACAGCAAACCCACTTCCCACTGCAGCATTAAAATGGGTTAAACTTAACCCACTAAAGGGGGTTACATTTGGAATATGAATAAACATTTACCCTTGCTACGTACTGCATAATTTCACATCTGTAATGAACTTCCCATGCTATACTACACACCACTTCTGAATTGACTCAGTGCAAGGAAGCTCTCATCTGAGCTCTGGGCTCTTCTAAAAAATAAAAATGATAACAACATCACCAACACTCCCCTCTTTACTCTTTGGTGATGTACTCTGAGCCTAAGCAAGGCCTCCAAGTTTAGTGGGCTATTTTTCTTTTCTTCATACGATACGCATGCCACAAAACCTGCAATTATGGGGTTTCTAAGAACTTAAATGATATGTTCTCGAACTTTACTGAAGACCACTGTACTGAAGAAGGCCAGGGTCATTTTAGAAGAGGGACTGTCAAACACACTACATTTCATGATGACTTTATGATATTAAAATAGAATGAGGTACAATTCACTATTTTAAGAAGAAATGGGTCAGATAATTAAATGTGATTAAACACATAAAATCTTGTTACAAATGCCTGACAATCTACTGATTCAGGCACTTTGAGAAATAAACATTAAAATGATGCTTACCTTCAAGGAGTTTATAGTCTGGTTGGGACATAAAAAGAGAATTAACAGCAAGCACATGAAAGTAGATACTGGAAGATGAGAAATGAATAGTTCAGACAGTGAGAGCTCTGAGCGGTCGGAAAAGAGAGGAACCACAAAAACCTGCCATGCAGATTCCTCAAGAAAAACTCTTTTTTTCTGAAAAGCAACAGTTCCTGTTTTAAAAAAACAGGAAGAAACTTTATTACCTAATTCAATCAAACAACGTATTTTCTTTATCGCAGAGGTTTGCCGACTAAACACTGTAATATTAAAATGCTTTAGGATCAACCAAACAATGATTAAAAGCACTTATTTCTTGATAAGTTTCTGCAGAATTAAACACACACACTTTACATTAATTATTACCAAGCTGGCAGGAAGTACACACAATGCAAGAATCCCCGGATTTCAGAGAAGTGAGGGCAGTGAAATTATATTCTCTTTCCTCACCACATTTCTACTGATCTTCTTAGAGCAATCTCAGAAACGTTGCAAACAAATAATTTACTCCCGATAAGAAAAGACAGGCCCTGAGAAGACAGGAGATCAGAAAAATGAGAAAATATCTCTGGCAGGACCATTTTCTATTATGAAGGGCAGGCAGTCCCAGCGTTAGCCATTTTTCTTGCCTTATCTGAAGCTTAATGCCAGCGTTGGAAGATGAGGAGGAGTTAAACTCTTCCTTTTTGTTTGCTGTCAACCCTCACGATTTGCCAGACATGCTACTATTTCATTTCACTGAAGTGCTTTGCAGATTGTTCTGAAGCTTGGTGGAAATAGAAGCCATTCTTGGGTTCAGCCAGTGCTTTTCAAGGAAAGGGAGGGCACAGTCTCTTTTCCTTCCTCTTTTCCCTCACAGGGAATCCGCTGTCCAATTTATTTCGACTTATTTGAACTTGAAAAGGAAACACTTCAGTCTGCAGTGAATAACCCCAGACAGTTGTAAAGTTAGACCAACTTCTAAAAGGATTCTGCATGGCTCTTCTAAGTGCAAACATGATTTCCCAGGTAATTCATAATTAGTTAATGGTGCCCTGAATGATTTTTAGCTGTCGTAAGCACCATTACTGTCTTCTGAAGAATTTAGAGATGTTTATTCAGAAACGACAGCAGCTGTTAGCTTTATTTCAAAACTTTTCTTTCCATTAGCAGATGGCTGAATTTCTTTCTTATTTCCAATTATGAAAACGTATGTCAACTTGTTATTTTAGGCTATTGTAAGCATTTGACCTCCAGCATAGGTACGATGAGAAACAAGCCTGTTTACTTGAGACTTGGTTTTATAAAATAGTGAGTTGATTCAGGGTCCGAATGATCCTTATTCTGCTGTTCTTTTTTTTTAAATTCAGGAATAGCATATAATTTAAAATGTCAGGAAATGGTAATAAAAGGGTGGAGGTATTTTCCCTGCCCAGTGATTATGCTCCAATATTAAAGTTATAACATACAAAATTAAAACTACAGTTAGTTGGCATTTAAATTTTTTTTTCTCCATACCACACTGTTGGTATAAAAGCCTCTTTTACACACGTATCTTTGCTTATCTTTTTTTTTTTTTTTGGCTGTGTTGGGTTTTCATTGTTGCACACAGGCTTTCTCTAGTTGTGGCAAGCGGGGGTCTACTCTTTGTTGCGGTGTGCGGGCTTCTCATTGCAGTGGCTTCTCTTGTTGCGGAGCACGGGCTCTAGGCATGTGGGATTCAGTAGTTGGAACACGGGGGCTCAGTAGTTGTGGCTTGCAGGCTCCAGAGAGCAGGCTGGAAGGCAGGCTCAGTAGTTGTGGTGCATGGGCTTAGTTGCTCCGCGGCATGTGGTATCTTCCCGGACCAGGGCTCGAACCCATGTCCCCTGCATTGGCAGGCAGATTCTTAACCACTGAGCCACCAGGGAAGCCCCTCTTTGCTTATCTATTCACATTTGTATCCTCCATGTAAATTGTGCCCTGGTCAACCTCTGAAAAGAAATATTTTTGCTGTGTCTCCATCTGGGCCTTTTTTGGCCATTCATCTGCTTAAGATGAAGTGGGGGAAAAACCTTTACACTAGAGCAAAAAAAACTTGCCTGTACTCTTGTAAATCTAATCTAAAATGAGTGTATACGTAGGACAAGCAGTCTTGCCTAAAAAAGGAAGTATTTGCCTAAGCTGAATAAAGAATGACCGCGTAGAGAATATTATTCAGACTTTTTGGATTCTAAATAGGAAAAGGAGGGTTACCATTAGAAAGATGAGCAGAAATGAAAATGTTCATAAAGTGAAAAGGTGAGCCATCTTTAAATAATTGCAGCTTGGAATCTCAAAGAACCAGCATTACCTCTGGCACCAAGCTTCTCTGCCCATGGAGTCTCTCACCTTTCTGCTTAAATCATCTGAAGAATCTGTTTGACAATCAATCCAACATCATGCTTTGGAGAGGTTATTTTCTCAGAAGGTCCTGATATTTTAAATGTTTTCTTTCTTACCCATTTTCTCTGGAAGTTTGAAGGAAGCACACACACACACACGCACACACAATTTGGGGCTAAAGAATGAAAAAAAAGTAAGTGCAAATACTGAACAGTTAAATTAACTTTCAACTTTACAATTCAGAGAAGAAATGTTAAATGTGTCAAGTTGCAGGCAGCATTTAAGGCCATAAACTGGTTATTATCCTACAGTATTTATAGGCCACTCTGGGCTCCAGGTGGCTTGCAGCCACTAATTACACATTTCTCCTGCTACCCCAATAGGGAACAGGCATCATTAACCACATTTTACAGGCAAAGAATCAGGAGTTAAGTGATGGGCCTTGGGTTACAGACTAAACAGAAGGTAGGAAAGGAATGGCATACTTTGTCTCTCAGTCCAAGCAAACATCTTCTGGAGCGTCATCTTAAGACATCAAAGAGGTAAATATTCATGTCGATTTAGAACTTTTATTCCAACAGTGAGAAAACCAGAAGCTTCACCACTCTTCAGAAGTTGGTCCACAGCAGAATTCTCAACATGCATCAGAATCCCCTGAAGGGCTTATTAACATGGCCTGTGAGCGTGTTCTGAGCCTGACCTCCAGCTTTTTGGATTCGGAAGGTCTGGGATGGTGCCTGAGAATCTGTATTTCTGAAAAGTTCTTGGGTGATACTGATGCTGGTGGTCTAGGGAACCCAGTTCTGTGGAACTGATCTTTCACCTCACATCTAAGCCCTTTCTCATACACCTTGAACCATCCCTCCCTCTCTGCAGGTATTATCTGCAGATTCACACTCCCCATCCTGTTGGCCTTGCATTTCAGCTTCCTCATCCATATTACTCAGTAGGCCCCATAGACAGAAATGAGGCCATGTAACAAGGTGATTAAGAGCCTTGGTTTTGATATGTATATATGTGTGTGTATATATATATGTATATATATACACACACATATATACATATATATATATATATATCATGTTGCCTCCATTCCACTCAAGTCTTAATACCTCTATTGCTGCATCTATAAAATGGGGAAAAATAATAACTACCTGATAGGTTTATTTTAAGGATTAACTGAGGTAACCCACTGAAGCACTGAATGCCTGGCATAGAATAAGAGCTCAGGAATAGTGATTATTATTATCACTGCATATTTATCCAACAAACATTTGTTGAAATCTACTATACTTCAGACTCTACGAAAGGTAATGAAGATAGAATGACAAGTCCTGATCCCTGCTCTCAAAGAGCTTAATATCTAATTTTTGAGCTAGATGGGAGCTTCAGAGTGTCCTGTGATATTATACTACATGGACGTACTAAGATACATTCATTTGTAGGCAAAAACCAAACAAAGCAACAACAACAACAAAAACCTTTCCCTGAATAAAAGCTTCTGCAGGAGACCGAAGGGTAAATATTGAGTTATTTTGTTTGAACAGGGAGGCAGGAGGACAAAGTCCCTCTCTCCCACATCTCTATCCTGCTTCTCCCCAGGCTTCTGTGAGTGCTGCTCAGTTAGAAAACCCAGGAATTAGTCATTACTCCATCTTTAAAACTGAGGAAACTAAGACCTAGAGAGGTGACATAACTTGCTAATAGGACACAGAGCCAACTATAGTGGAAAAGATGGGATTGGATTACAATAAAGTATCACAGAATCATGCTGGGAATGACCTTCCAGATGAGTTTGAGTTGACCCAACTTTCGCATTTTATAGATATGGATACAGAGGTCTCTGAGTCTATTTAGGAGCAGATCATGGGAACATAACTATGTCTCTTAACTCCTAATCCACCTCTCTTTCTTCTACACCTCTCCTTCCTCCAGTTCCTGCCAACAATATTACAGGAACATAGCAGCCTCCCAAAATGAATCAGGCTTGGGCTCTTCTCCATTCAGTGGCACCAGATAAAGTGTCCCAGGAAGGTCTAATGTTTCAGCCCAGCCATAAGTGAGCAGTTAAGGATGTCTTCCTTTAAAACCCACCCTCACCCCTGAAACTACATAGGCTGTTAGCTTAATAACCCTTCTAAGAGATATTTGCATTTTCATAAGGGTCACTTAAAGACTGAAAGTAGTATTTAAAAGAATTTGGTGAGGCTCAGAACCAGGAGAACATCAAAGAAGGCCTGAGTCAACTGCCTGGCATCCAAGGTGTGATGCTGACGGATGTCAAAAAGAGGCACAATCCCTCTTCCAGTTGCCACTGGCTTCCTTGCCAGGGAGAACAGTCTCTGGCTTGCAAATGGCATGGACAACCTGCTGACAGAGACCTTGGAGGAAGACATGATCCATGAGAGTGGGGCCAGAAGCAACGAATTAGGCAAATGTCTTGATTTTTTTTAAAGAGACAGAAGGAAAATTCTCTAAGATATTGGTGGTTGAGCTGGAAATTGATCCCAGAAATTATAAATGGGATGGATTGAAAAAGAAAGTGATAATGGTGGTGCCATAAAAGCCAATCCAGTCTCACTAAGAACAACTGAAGTCATAGTAATGCCAGTCATATCTTTCCAGAAATAAAGTAATAAGATTGGGATATCAGAGAAAATGAAGCAAACAGGAGGGATGTCTGCAAAGCATTTTGGACAAGGTTACAAAACACAGGATAGAGACCAGTACAATTAGGCAGATTAATAATCAATCTGATGATGGACAAGTAGAAAGGGTGCAAATTAGCTGATAGAAGAATATTTCTTGGCCTTTCCCTAGGCAATATTTTAATTAACATTTTAACCAAAAGTGAGAGCATTTTTATCAAAATTATCCATGTACAGGAGATCTAATTAAGGGTCACTATATTTGCAAGAAGCATGCTCTTTACCCTTTTTCTGGAATAAAGATTCAGAAGCTTGGATTGCCACCTGTGAGGGGTAGATAATATATTAGATGGTAAAATGGGGATTAAAAAAAAACTGAATAGGCTGGCACCAAATTCAATAAAATTTCATTTAAGAGGGATAGATGTAACTTTTTGCCAAGAATTTTAAAAATCATTGCCAATACTGGGGAGACACAACCTAGCAGGGGTACATACAGTGTAGATGTAAAGATTGTAATTGGTGTCACATCAGTAGCTATTATAGAGTAACAAAGCTCCCAGAAAACTCTGATCTCAGACTGTGCTAATAGGATGACAAGGTGGTCATCTCCTTCGGTCAGACTCTCTGGAGTGTCGAGTATGGTTCTGGGGGCCACACTCTATAATATTACGGAAGGACTGAAATATGTCTGGAGGAGAATGAGTATAATGAGATGACTCAAAACCTCATCAGGTAAGACATGGTTGAAGGAAGCTAGGTTAGCGATGTCTCTGGATGAGCATGGTGCATGTCTTCAAAGAGCTGAAGGGGCCAGATGTGGATGTGCTCTGCAGAGCTCGGGAAGGCAGAGAAATAGCACCAATCCAAGGAAGCACTTTCCAACGGTCCCAGTGGCAGCTTCAGGAGGTGGGGAGTTCCCCATCGCAGGAGACATTCAAGCATGACTGAAGTGCTTCCCAAAGAGAAGTGTGCCCGTTCTTTAACTCTAGGCTGTCTGTGGCCTGACTAGTGTTAATTTGACTGTATTTGTCATAAATGCTCTCTTTCTGGAATAAAGCCTTGGGACTCCAAACTACTGGCTGAAAGACCTACTTCTATGATCTACAGAACTGTATCCAAATCCCAATAAAGCAGGTTTAATGATATACTGGGATTATATAAAGCTCTTATCTATGGAGCTCAGGGCACCTGCATACCAATTATTGCCTTTTACCTTCACAATACGCCCACCAGGTAAGGAGGAGGAGGAAGCAAGTTTGATTTTGCCCGTTTTGTAGCCAGGGAAGCTTGAGGAGACTTAGCAAAGGCTATTCCATCATGATGGGAATCCGGTATTTGGAATTTGGAATGTCGTTCTTTAACCATCTCTATTTTAAAGGGTAAAGCCACATTCCACCTTTCTGTGGGACACTGTCCCTGTTACAATGCATTTAAAAGCAACAGTAATCAGGGACTGACTTATTAAACTTTTGGTTCCAGGAAAGGCAGGGACTCACTAGTGGAGACAGGCAGAGGTGTTAGGAAGCAGAATGAGAAAAGCTGTTTGACCCTGATCAGTGGTGAATCACAAGAAAAAATGGCTTGGAGAGCACCCTTCTTCTCATTTTACCTCATTTTCCTCAATTATCTGAGTGGTTGATAATTCTCTGGGATGGAAGGCAGTTCCAAAAATGGCTTTTTACACCACATGAAAATATCCAGGGCTTAAGAGCACCCTATTCTGTGTTTCTGTGTGGTATTTAACACAGTATGTCTTAAATTAGATTGGCAAATGTCTCTCTGACTAATCCGTAAGATCCATAGCGGAAGTGACAAGCTTTCCTTGTCCTTGTGTCAAGAGGTATAGAAGAAGGGGTATAATAAGCACAGCCTCTGAAACCACACTGCCTAGGTTCAAATCCCACCTCTACCACCCATGAGCTGGGTGACTCTGGGTAAGTCAGTCTACTGCTCTGTGCCTGGTTTCCTCATCCATAAAATGGGATCACTAGAGCACCTCCTCCCTCGCAGGAGGGCTGTGGGGAATAGATCAGCAAATCTATAAAATAAATGCCGGGCACCTGGCATATGCTTCCCACGTCCGCCTCCATTGCCACTGCACTGTCTGTACACCACAGAGCACAGCGAGTCTTCACCTTGATGGTAAGAATCAATCTACTCCCTCGTCACCTGCTTTAAGATCTTGGGCTGTCCACACCAGAGGGCAATATTAGGAAAGCAGGCATAAATAAAAGGCACAGATAACCCAGAAATCTACTCTCTCCAAAAAAATGTCCACTGTTTTCCACCAAGGAAGCTTTGTACCAGAACTGCTAACAATCTGTAAAGATTTTCCCTAGACGGTCTGTTCTGTAGAAGAGATGATGGTGTTTTAAAGAAATGCCATTCTAAAGCAAGTTTTAAAAGAAGCCACTTTCTCCCGTGAGGGAGAAATTTACCTAAGTGCTCCCAGCATTGGGTCTAATTTTAAGTGATTTAGATTCTGGTGTTGGAGAACAAGTAAAGATGGGACCAATGTGGTCTCTCTGGTTGCAGCAGATGCACCGCTGCAAATAGGATGTGAGGCGAAAGAAAGAAGGGATATAGTAGGAGGCTGGAGGGAGAGGGCCAGATGATGACCATGGGACAGAAAAGGTCTTCCAAGGACCAGAATGAACAACTCTGAAAGCACTAGAGGAAAGAGAAAGAGAATCTTCAAGAAGGAAAGAACCCCAGGGAAATGTGCACCTAGGTGTGGCAGGACAGTCTGGAGGACAGGTTAAAATCTGGGAACCGTCATTAATATTGCTATCCCAAGTAGGGTCAGGGGTCCAGCTGGCTGTTAGATGTTAGTGAGGAAAGCTGCCATATCCTAGAAGTTGTTCTGTTGGTTTGGATGTTTCTTTAATATTTCTTTGGCTTTAGTTCTTTCAATAGAGAGAGTTTTTTACAATGAAGTTGCACAAAGTGTACAGTCACAGATCTGTGGGGATGCCAGCCAAAAGCCTTACTGGCAAACCTTTGTGAGGATGACCCTGTTGTTCAGAACCACAGGGTTCTGTCACCCCGGGTTAGCAGTGTGTCTAAACCACAGGCGAGGGGAAGGACAAATGAATACCTTCCTGCAGGCAGAAAGTGCAAAACTCTGAAGCCACAGTTGGGTGGCTCTGGGACTTCAGTCTCCGGTGTGTAAGGTTTGGTGATGGGTATGGTGGTGAAGAGCCCCGCTGCCGGCCAGTCTGAGAGAGGAGATGTGGTCCTCATGCAGCTCTATTACTTTCTGCCTGTGCCACTTTGGGCAAATTATGTAACTTCTCTAAATCTCCGTTACTTCCTCTTTAATAGAGAAATCTATTGGACGTACCCCCGGGGGCCAGGGAGGGTTCAGTGAGCCCAGCTCCTCACGAAATGATGCTCATCATCCCACTCATCAATCTTCTACTTCACCCTCTCGTGGAGGGTCAAAAAAACACGGAAATACTGCGGAATGATAGGGGCTGGGGAGGGCAGGGGAGGGGAAGTGGGGGGAGGGGAGGTTGCACAAAGGAACTGGGCATTGCAACACTGGCTCATTCACACTGGGAAGGCAAGACGTGATGAAGGGTTTGGTGCCACTCGGTTCCAGAGTAAACAAAAGCCCAGATGAGCCACAGCCCTGTAAGAAAACCCCAACACTGCAATATTGTGAACAGACAGCGTCGGGCCCTCAAAGGAACTGGAAAGGCCGAAAGAACATGAAGTTTGTTTTGTGGAAGTGGAGACCAACTCAGCCTCCCTAATGGAACCACATCTCCTCGGTCAGACCTGCCGGCAGTGGCGCTCTTCACCACCATATGCCCACCCCCAAACCTTACACACTGGAGATTGGGGTCCCAGAGCCACCAAACTGTGGCTTCTGAGTTTTGCACTTTCTGCCTGCAGGAAGGTATTCATTTTTCATTCCCCTCCCCTGTGGTTTAGACACACTGCTAACCAGGGGTGACAGAACCTCTAACGGAGCACTGCAATGTGCAACCGTAGGTTTACCAAAAGAGCTCCTGGAGCTTCTCAGAAGTAAGCATCTTACGCCTCAAATTGAAATCGAAACAAGTTTGGCAGCTCCGTTATATCTGAATTGTGTCCACGAGGACGTTAAACTAGAGGGTGTCTGTGAAGACACCGTCCACCATGCCTGGCACCGGGGAGTACGAGGACCACCTTCGTGCTGGTATGAAAAGAAGATGACATTAGGGGGTCTGCACCGATGGGAGGGTGCTGAGCTGACTTCCACCTGCATCCTTTTTCTCCTCCTCACCTCAACTTAACCTCCCCTTGGAGCCCAGGACTTAACACTATCTGCGTTATTTATCTAATAAAGGTGGGCTAAGAACTGAGGCTTGAATCCTTGACTTTTTGTGGTGGCTCCATTAAAATGTTTCATGCACAACTCCTGAGAAGTATGTAAGAGTTTATGGCACCGAACGGCTTTTAAATTTGCAGATTTTACACATGCAGTTCCCTTTTTAATGCCCTAAACTGCTTCCGTGCTCCAGGAGCATGCTGCTTCCCGTCGCAGCTCCTCTCTGTCTGATCCAGTTCCTTGTATCTGGTAGAGAACAACAGCCTCACGACTGGGCAAAGCACAGAAAACATGGCAGCTTGTGGCCACATGGCTTTGGGACCGGATTGGGAGGATAGGGGCTTTTCAGGAGCTGTGGACACCTCTGCACAGCCCTGCCAGCCACAGGAGTCAGGCAAAACAAATTCACAAGGAAATGAAATTTTTCCTTTCTGTTTCATGAGATGATGAGATTCTTCTCTGTTATTAGGCCCAAACTATTATGTTACTTACAGCTTTCATTGAAAGGTAAGCGTTATTTGTTACCATACAGAATCTGCTAAATTATTAGGATCATAAATGACCTACAGGATGGGTCACGGAACTAATGCAAGTTTCTTGGCTTAATAAATTTGCAAGTGCCAAGGCACCCCCTCCCCCTCCCACGCACACAAACAAAACTGCTGTAAAATTATCACGGGAAAAAAAAAAAAAGAATTGGAATGACCAGGGGAGCTACTCCAGGCACAAAAACCACACGAAGCCATGTCTGTCTCAGGGCTCTGATCTTGCCCTTTTTTCTTCTCACTGACACCTCCCAGGATAGTCTTTATCCACCGGCTTGGCTGCTGTGAATTCCACATGGCTGTCTCTAACCCAGACTTCTCCACTATGCTCTAGAACAGGACTCAGCAAACTTCTCCTGTAAAAGGCTCAAGAGAAAATATTTTTGGTTTTGTGTGCCACGGGGTGTCTGGGTCTCTGATACACCTACTCAACTCTGCCCTCATAGGGTGAAAGCAGCCATAGACAATGTGTAAACCAACGTGCATGGCTGCATGCCAGTAAAACTTTGCAAAAATAGAGAGAGGGCAGGATTTGGTCTATGCAGTCCCAGTTTGCCAATCGCTGCTCTCAACTCCAACTGCCTGCTAGACATTTCCACCTGCAGATTCCGTAGCTGCCTCAAAACTCAATGTTTCAAGGTTAGATACATTCTCTTCTACCTCTAGTTAGCTGTAAAGAGACCACCAACACTCGTGTGCCCGGGGCTAACACTGGGGCATCATCCACATTCCCCATCCTGACAACCCACAGCCAAGCACAAAGCCTATTAACTCTAACTTCTAATATATCTCATTTGTCCCACTCCAATTATGTGTTCCTTGAGTGCAGGGACCATTCATTCCTATTGTCTAATCTAGTTTCTAGCACATGGAAGGGCCTCCCAAAAAATGTTTACTGAATGAATGAATGAACTGTTATAAAGACTCTAGGGCAGTGCCTCTTCTTTTTTTTTTTTTTAATTAACTTATTTATTATTTTTGGCTGCCTTGGGTCTTTGTTGCTGCACGCGGGCTTTCTCTAGTTGCTGTGAGCGGGGGCTACTCTTCATTATGGTGCGCGGGCTTCTCATTGTGGTGGCTTCTCTTGTTGTGGAGCATGGGCTCTAGGCACGTGGGCTTCTGTAGTTGTGGCACGTGGGTTCAGTAGTTGTGGCGCATGGGCTTAGCTGCTCCGCAGCATGTGGGATCTTCCAGGACCAGGGATCGAACCCGTGTCCCCTACATTGACAGGCGGATTCTTAACCACCGCGCCACCAGGGAAGTCCCTCAGGCAGTGCTTCTTAAACTTCAGTGTGCATACACATCACCTGGCAACTTCATTCTGCAGTTTCTGATTCAGGAGGTCTAGAATGGGGACTACGGTTCTGCACTTCTATCACACTCCCAGGATGCTACATACTGCTGGTCCACAGACCACACTTTTGAGTAGCAAGAATCTGGGAAATGCCCTTTTGTCCCAGAGTGCCATATGCTAAGAGATTTCCTCCCCAATTTTGGTATATATGTTGACTTCTTTCCATGGTCATTTCATTAAATCATTACTCGCACCTATTCAAAACTCCAGAGAAATTAATAACATAATTTATGGCACCCAAATGACTTTTAAATTTGCAGAGTTTACACACATTTCCATTTCTATGCCTCAGACTAGTTGCTGTTTCAGTTATTTCCTCCTTCCCTATTTACTCCTATCCCTTGGTGTCCTCTTAATTTAATTTAAACATAACTGTTCTCATTATCTGTATAGTGATTTTTCTACAGATGCTCTGCCAATGCAAGGCTTTCTTATCAAGATGTATTACTTACCATGAACGGTGCAAATGTATTAAACAAATTATTACTGTTTAGAAATTCAAAAGAACAGTCTGTTTTCCCAGAACTCCAGCACAATGACCAAACTGAAACTTATTTGGGGGTTACCTACACCTCTTTTTATAGCAACAAAACACTTTTTTATCAGCAGAGCAAATAACTGCTTACAAAGCTCTAGGAACCACATGATTCTCCACCCTCCCAACCTCCCCTAACCCCCCGGATCCCCTCACACACCAAAAAAGGAGGCAGAAGAAGAATATATCAAGATTATCTAGAGGAACTTCATACTCCATGAAAGCTGAGCTCTTTGCTTTGGCAAGTTAAAAGTATAATCTTAACATTATGGCAAAAATCACATTTCCTTGTATGAGTTCAATAAAGTTAGATATCACACTGGGGGCAGCAGCTCCAGCCATTCAGCTTTGCCTGGAAACTGGTTTTTAGCATAAAGATGCCACAGGTCCATAACAAGTAGGCTTAGGCTAGTTTATATCGGGTAATCTCAGCATTTTGGATAATTCCATCTCCTCTGACAATTTCTAAGGATATTGAATTGTATCACAAAATTGGTGTTATACTGAATATGTGATTCTAACTGGGCTTTTTCACTACTAAATTGTAGTAAAATGCACTATAATCAACTCATACTACATAAATGGCTCTCTCCCTATATTTATTTCCAAAGGAAGGAATCAAATTGCCTTACCTGAAATTACAGAAGAAAACGATTACAAAAGCATGGCAGGTTTTTTTTTTGTGTGGTACACAGGCCTCTCACTGTTGTGGCCTCTCCCGTTGCCAAGCACAGGCTCCGGACGCGCAGGCTCAGCGTCCATGGCTCACGGGACCAGCCGCTCCGCGACATGTGATCTTCCCGGACCGGGGCACAAACCCGTGTCCCCTGCATCGGCAGGCGGATACTCAACCACTGCGCCACCAGGGAAGCCCGCATGGCAGTTTTATAACTGATAAACATCTTATAATACCTGTCTCTTAGTCCCTTCCGGCAACTATAACAAAATACCACAGACTGAATAGCTGATAAACAACAGAAATTTGTTTCTCACAGTTCTGGAGGCTGGAAGTCCCAGATCAAAGTGCCAGCATGGTTGGATAAGGGTTGCAGACTTTTCATTACATCCTCACATGGAAGAACGGGCTAGGGAGCTCTGTGGGATCTCTTTTTTTAAGGGATTAAGCCAATTCATGAGGGCTCCACCCCCAGGCCCTAACTACTTCCTAAAGTCCCCACCTCCTAATGCCATCACATTGGTGTTGGGATTTCAACATGTGAATTTTGGGGGAACACAAACATTCAGACCACAGCAACCTGATTTCATTATGCATTATATATATGGCAAACATTCTTATTTCTCCAAAATCTAAATGACCAGAAAGCTCCAAAAAATGTATTAGATAGTAATTGGTTTTCATATTGACAACTCGGGGGAACTGAAAGATCCTGAAGGGTTTTCTAAATCATTAAAGAAACATTAATACTTACAGAATTTTAGAGCTGAAAGAGATTTGGAGCTCATGCATCCAAAATGCACATCTGACAGCTGTGTACTGAGTCCAAAGGAGTGAATAACTTGCTCATGAATGAAAGCAAGGCCTGGTACCCAGTTTCCTCATACCCCGACACGTGGCCTTTGCACCACACTGATTAAATGGTGTTCAATATCATAATCTTTCATGTGTTCAAATTTTTGGAAATTTCATAATTCATGTATGGTCCACCCTATCTAAAATTCAACTCCCACCACGTTTCAGAAATCCCTTCCTACTTTATCTCTTCTCTTTGGCATTCTCACAATTTTAAAAAAATCATCTGTCTCCCCCATCAGAAGGTAAGATTCCTAAAGACAAAGATTTTTATCTTTTATTCACAGCTATACCACCTAGAATAGTGTCCACCACAAAGTGAGAGGTAAATAAATTTGTTAAATTAAAAAAAAAATAGAATCATATATGATAACCCTCAAAAATATCACTGCATTATCAGAATACCCCTTTTTCATGTCATCTATCTGACATTTTTTCCAGAACCTCTGATGTGCCAGGCATTTTACAAGGCTGAGGTGAACCTCAGAGTGATAGCTTTGTTTTATTCATTCAGGGAGCTTAATTTAAGGTGATCCTATTATTGTAACCTCCTAATGCAATGTCATTGCTTATCAGCTTAATTCTGCAGACTGGACCTAGACATTACTCCCTGAAGGAATTATTTTCACCTTCAGCCTGAAGTTAGGACTCTTAGGATTCAGCAATCAGCTTCCTAGGATTATACGGCAGGGAAATTGCCATCTCTGCTGGCCTGCCAATGCTAAGAAAGATAGATCAGATCAAAATAAGCAGGCCTGGCCAGGCAATTCTGACATATTCTCTCTTTCAGACATTCCCATCACAAAGTAAAGTATTTTATAACTACGGGAAGATCCTTAAATTAGAAGCACACATGGTATCAGGTCTCTCATATACTACACTCGTTTTTGAGGTAGTCAAAAAAGTAGAAATAAATCTATGGCTTTGTTTTCTAAGAATAGGATAAAAATAATCATTTCATAAGAATTCAGGAAATTGTACAATATTTTCACAATTGAATGCTAAATTACAGTAAGGTTGGTGCTTTTATATAGAGAACGCTGGTGTTTAAAACCTCTGAGGGGTTTGGTACTTAGCACTGTCTTGTCCCTAAAACACACAATGTTGATTTAATCAAGTGACACTTTATGGAAGGGATGCCTGGAATTACTCCATCTCAGAACGGTTTATAAGAACTCAGAAAAATAAAGGGCCATAAAGTCTTAATTATTCATTCTTTAATATAGGCACAGGTAATTTTAAAAAATTGTTTCTATCTGGTTTTAGATTCCTACCTGTCCTTCTCAGTTCACCTTAAGTGATCATCTCAAATGTTCTACCTTGTACCTAATGTGAACTTGCACTTCTTGGAATTTTCATTCAATTAATATTCTATGCATGTCTCATAACCTGGGCCACACCAGCATCTCCCTGGGGACAAGAACCATGCTGTATTTATCTTAATATCCTTCTTGGCTCTTGGCTCAGGTATACTGTATATGGTAATTACTGAGAAGTATTAGTTGACAGTGAATTATCTGAATTTTTGGTGTTGGTGGTGTAACTTTCCAATTCCTCTTCCCAGGTTATTACTTTTTAAATTTTATTTTATTTTTAATTGTGTCAAAATACATACCATAAAATTTGCTGTCTCAACCATTTTTAAGCATATAGTTCAGCAGTGTTAAGCACATTCACATTGTTGTGTAACCAATCTCCAGAATTCTTTTTATCTTGCAAAACTAAAACTCTATACCCATTAAACAACAATCCCTCCTCTCCCTCTTTCCCCAGCCCCTAGCAATCTCCATTTTACGCTGCGTATCTGTGAATTAGACTATTTTAGGTATCTCACATAAGTAGAATCATACAGTATTTGTGTTTTGGTGACTGGCTTATTTCACTTAGCATAATACCCTAAAGGTTCATCCATGTTGTAGCATGTGCCAGAATTTCATTCCTTTTTAAGGCTGAGTAATATTCCATTGTATGTATATATCACATTTTGTTTATCCATTCATCCATTGATGGGCACTTGGGTGGTCTCCTCTTTTTGGCTATTGTGAATAATGCTGCTATTACCACGGGTATACAGATATCTCTTTGAGACCCTGCTTTTAATTCTTTTGCATGTATACCCAGAAGTGGTATTGTCCCAGGCTAATGTTAACATTAGTTTATATATCGGCAAGCACTATGGACAGCAGATGAAAAAGAAGGATTCCAAGAAGACACTGGGCAGACTGACTCTATAATCAAATAGGGAATGGCACCCCCACCCCCGACAGAATGTTGGGACTCTGTGACCTTGAGGAGCTCTTCACTGTGTACAATTTCTAAAAATAATGAACACCCACAGTGAGTTAGGTCTCATAAACTACCTTACGACCCCCGGTTCTGCCCTAGAGGAAATAAGGGTATGGACATGAAGAGCCAGAAGGGAGAGGAGGGGGAGATCAAGAATCAATGTATCAATAAGAGCTTCCGAGAGAAATTTTCCTAAGTAAAGCATCATGGGAATGAATGATTTAATGTTTAGGAAGCTTAATCTTTGCTTCCTGGCTTGGCCAAGTACCATGGTCCTAAAGACAGCACTTCTCTCACTTCGCTGCTTTCCCAGAGTTCAGTGGTCACTTAAATAAAGTGCCTTCCCACCTTAGCAGTCAGTAGGGTGCTACAGGGAGCCTCAGGCAGGGAACAGGGGTACCTCTGCATTTTTCCGAGACTGAGCTGACACCTCTGGGACCTCAGCCATTAAATCATTTGCCCCACCTGCTTAGTGAAGATTTTCTCACTAGTCCACAGTCCCTCTATTTCCTGGGAATCCTTCCAGCTTGGGTTCATATCAACTAAATTAGAGGCTAGGGGTTTGGGTATTTTTCCTCCAACCCTTCTTAAAATGTGACAATTCGTTCCTGGGGGAAAACCCTGAAGGTAAGCTTTGATCCTGAAACTGCATATATCTCGGGAAGGCTGAAAGCACTAAGGCTGAGGGAAAGGCTTGACCTTGGCGGTGAGCAGGTCATTGGTGAACTGTGAGCTGACATAGCAAGGCTCAAGTTCAACTGCAAGTGTTTAAAGAACACAGCGGACTAACAGAGATACAGGAACACTGACGATATTTTTGGAACAGAGTTTGACAAAATATCTGCAAAAGATAATGTTCTGTTAATCTAGGCTGTGTGATTGCTCAAGATACAGGGAAACTATTGATAAATTCAGGGGCTTCCTATGGTCACGCTATGGCCATTTGAATTTAATGTAGAATCTAAGGAATGAGTAATTTCCATTCCTGGAGACTGGAGTGTAGGGAGGGGAAAATGAAGAAAGAGCATATTCCGGTGACACATTTTTAAGCAAGTGCTTTGCAAGCATAATAGGTTATTGCTATTCCTGTAAGGTTCCATTTGTTTTAAAATAATGCCATCATTTGGGAATAGTCTGAGTTTCTTACCACCTCAATTTCATTTTAATACATGAGACCCCAGAAAAATATATCCCCTAGGTAGGAAAAGCAAATTTTTCTCAGAGCTCGCCTCTGTATAAGGTGGTAAGCAACAGAGTGTAGAAGAACATATTCTTTTACATGTTCTTTATTATTTAGGTGACTTTAGACAATTAATCCTTTTGACTCTCTGCTTTGTTATTAATAAAACAGAAATAAAGTCTACCTCATGAGATTATTCTGCCCTCTAGAGCTAGCCTTTCTTCTTTCTTCTGCAGCCAAATGAAATCTACAGCTGCTGGTGACACCAATTTTGATCAGATCAATGCCTTGCCATTTTTACCCTATAGGTTGAAAGAGAAAATCATATCGTCTTCCTGAGTTTTGATCAACTGTTAGAAACATACATTTGGGAAGGTAGAGGGAGAAGGAAAGCAGGGCAGGCAGAGGGCGCAGGAGGAAGCAGTGAGAGGCATTGAGATGGTTTCACCAGAGAAGAGGGGAGAAAAACAGAAAAAAGTAAAAAATATGAGCAAGAAAGAACATAAAGAAACGAGAGAAAGGTGATATTTTCAGATATGCACTGAAGTTTAAAAAAATACATTTCAAAGCATCAAGATGCATCAGGCAGTCATGATGTGATCACGGACAGATCGCTAACACTTGATCAGTTACAGAGCTCTCATGTGACAAAGGAAGGATTTGTATTAATTTCCAGCACTGTCATTGCCTCAAATTATACCCCAAATTTAAAATGAAATCTAGTGAAGCATGGATACAGAAGAAGTAAAAATGTCATGTAAATAACACCTGAGTCATTTACCCAACTTGCCCTTGACATTTTCACTAGAATCTAAGTCACTGCTCTGCCCTCCCACTAAGGAAAGAGATCTTGATGTGTTTTGTTATTTATGTACTTCAAGTGCTTAAAACAATGCCTGGCATATGGCAAAGGCTCAATAAACACTTGTTGCATAAATAGTCGATATTTATGATGAGATTGCTATATGCCAGCCCTGGGCTTGGCATCAAATAAAGAAAGATACATTTAAAACACGATCCCTCCTCTACAAATATGGTAAAGGAAGAGAGACATGTGAAAGGCCTCATCAATATGAGAAGCAGCACCTAAATATGTAAAGTGTAGAGATTAGAGATGCTGGAGCTGTACTACCTGAGTATGATCCCATTCTTGTCAGTTTCTCCCTGTGACGCCTTGGACAAGTTACTTAACCTCTCTGTGCCTCCATTTTCTCATCTGTAAAGTGGGGCTATAACCCTCATGGGGATGTTGCAAGGATCACACAAATGACCATGGGGGAAGGGTAAACACGAAGTGCCAAGAAGGGCAATAGAAAATAACAATAATAATGGTAAAGCGACGAGAGAAAACTTTGGGAGGTGATGGATATGACTCTGGCCTTGGTGGTGATGGCTCTATACTTATGCCCAAACTCATTAAGTTGTATACATTCAACTTTTACAGGTCAATCATACCACAATAAAGTGGCTTTAAAAAAAGAAAGAAATGCAGCAGAGATTTAAAGCTTCCATAAGAGAGTTCAGAACAAGGAGTGAGGCATAAAGAAGGGTCGATTCTGGGAACAGAAATGGAGATGGTCAGGAAAGACTCAGAGAACATGTGACCTTTGCGGTGAGTCTCCTGAGAAGGGTTCCCCTTTGTTGGGGGGCGGGTGGGGGGTGGTGGGTGGGAGATGTCAAGTGTGAGTCCAGGCCTGGAGGCAAGTCTCATCAGAAGATGACAGAGGGCTAAACTAAGGCAATGGCGGTAGGAATGCCATGGGAGGGCGTGGAGACCAGAGATGGCACCACTCCAGATACTGAGGAGGCCTCAGCACTTAGTACGGGTGGGTGGGAGGGAAAGTGAGAGACAGGGTCCAGGATGAGGTTTGGGAACAACAGATAAGCAAGTTATTGGGCTTTTTAAAATTGCACTTCAATGACTTGGTTTGTTCTTTCAAGTTCTGTCAACAGTCATTTTTCAGAAACAAGTGTTTATTTGGGAACCTAGACATTTAATTTGGAAAGTAACAGTTTAGATTTTTATGTCCCTTTACAAAAGAAATGTGTGTTCATTATAGAAAATTTTAAAAATTCAATTGGGCACTAAGAATAAAAGAAAAATTTACCTATCATCACATTTACACAATAACTACCCCATTTTGATCTTTATTCTTTTCATTGTTTATATATTATACATTAAAAAAAAGTTTTAATTGGAAAAAATGGGATCACATGGTGTCCTCTATTTTATAGCCTGATTTTTAAAAATTAAATTACATGTCATTTAATACTCTCCTACACGATTAATGTTAATGACTTTCTAGTATTTCATTATATGGACATAGCATAATTTATTTTTATCTACTCCCTTATGTGAACGTTTAAGTTGTTTTCCATTTTTTTCCTATTACTGAACATACCTGTTGCTACATCTTTGTACACATCCTTGATTTTAGTGTTCATCTTAACGTACATCTGCATAAAAACGCCAAAGTGAGGGAAAGAAAGCGAAGTAAGTACACACTGTACTCTTCACAGGAATTACCCCAACTACAAGTCCTCGGTCCTCTACCCGGGAAATGCCATATGCCTGCCCCACGGGAGACAGAATGGGGTGATGGGAGAAACCCATCTGCGGTAGGGGGCATCCTGCCTAGGCAGCGATTCCAGGAATCTGCACTCTGGCCCCTCACTCTCCTACATTCCCCAAAGCCCAGCCAATCAGGAGCCATGCCAGAGACAGAGCCGCACAAATGAACTAGGTAGGGTGGACCTTCTCCATGTCCCCCTCCAGGAGACAGGCAACAGCCCAGCCTTCCCGGCAAAGTAGCTGAGCATGCCATAGCATCCCTCCTTAGAGCCCTACTCACACTGCAAGAGGGGAAGCCTTGGGTTGGGCATCCTGCCTCTTGGACTGCCATACACTCCTGGTGCACACTAAGCCAGAAAAGGACAATGGGAAGGGAAAAGAGAAGAAAGATAAAAAACTCAGTCGTCTGAAATGCTATGCTCCCATTCCCTGGGCCACTATGAGGATACTGATAGAGGAGGGGAGGGAAGGAGTAAGTCATCTGGCTTCTGTGAGCGGAGTGGGGGTGGAGATTGAGGTGAATTAGGAGGGTATCTGAAAGGTCTGCACCCCACTCAGAAATACAACAATAGAATTAATCAACTAGAATAAAAACACAGCATTGCTCCTCCCCAGTCAGCTCACCAGGAGAACTGAACTTGGCGGAAAGAGCAGTGCCATTCCAAACACTTTCTGAACCCTAGTACAAGGTCTGTTACTTTTTTTTTTTTTTTTTTTTGCGGTACGCGGGCCTCTCCCTGTTGTGGCCTCTCCCGTTGCGGAGCACAGGCTCCGGACGCGCAGGCCCAGCGGCCATGGCTCACGGGCCCAGCCGCTCCGCGGCATGTGGGATCTTCCCGGACCGGGGCCACGAACCCGGGTCCCCTGCATCGGCAGGCGGACTCTCAACCACTGCGCCACCAGGGAAGCCCAAGGTCTGTTATTTTTAATTCAAAGATTTTTGTGGCTTCTTAAAATTAATTATTGTAAAAGACCATGAGCTCTTGGCTCTGTCTTTGCTACCATAGTGGATACCTTCTAGATAAGGGCTCTGTTTTCTCTTTATTCGTTTGTTGGGTCATCGGCTCACCCATTCGTCACACATTGATTAACTATTATTAATTGGTAAACTACTCTGCAGGACCCAGTTTTGCCAAGTATTGTGCATATGGTCATGACAAAACAAATGATCTCTATCCTCACGCAGCTCTGGGCTTGTGGAGAGAACACAGTTAACAAAGAGGCAAATAAATTATTAAGGATAAAGTACTATGGAGCAAATAAGTAAGGAATCATCATGAGACTAATAACAAGGCAGACCTGCTTAGGGATGTTATAGGAAGCATCTCCGAGAAGGGGCACAGCAGGGCAAGTAGTCACCAAGTGGCGAGTTTTCCATCTGAGCTCATAGAAGGACCGCCTACTCCCTTGCGCCTAGGTGGGGTCATGTGGAATGTGAGCACAAGTGATGCTTTTCACTTCCAGGCCTGGCCTGAACAATCCTCCACAGGTTTTTGACTTCTCACCGGGCGAAAGCAGGTGAACCTGCAGAGGATTCCATCCAAGAAGGCCAAGGGGTTGGTGGGGGTCACAGGAGGGAAAGGCTCGGTGGCCATGTAGAACACAGGGGCGTCCTCATTCTTATCCCTGATTCCCACACGCATCAAACACATTGGGCTGTGACCTGAGGAACAAATAAATGTCATTGTTTTAAGCCACTAAGGTTTGGAGTTGTACACGATACACTGCTCTGATAACAGAGGAGGAAAGGTTACGCTAAGGCCTGAAGGATGCGAAGAAAGCAGCTGTTGGGAGATCTGGAACAAGGGCATTCAAGGCAGAGGAAGCAGCATGAACCAAGCACCAGGGCAGGAAGTCTGAAGAGCTGGCAGAAAGTTGGAAGAGCTGGAGTCAGGACTGTGGAGAAGTAACATAAAGGAAGGCTGGAGGGCCAGGAAGGGGCAGATGATGCAGACACTGAGACAGTGGTAAGGAGTTTGGATTTATCCTACTTCCTCTATACTTTTACAACAACCCTCGTACAATTATTTGTATGTCATGGTACCCAGAAGATACTGTTAACTGATTTTGGTTAAATGACCAAAATCCAGAAAAATACTACACTCAGTGCATTAGTTTCCTATTGCTGCTGCAATAAAGTACCACAAACTTAATGGCTTAAAACAACACAAATTTATTACCTTCCAGGTCTGGAGGTCAGAAGTTCAAAATAGGTCTCACTGGGCTAAAATCAAGGTTTTAGCAGGGCTCGGCCCCTTCTGGAGGCTCTAGAGAAGAATTTGTTTTCTTGCCTTTTCGAGCTTCTAGAAACTGTCCGCATTCCTTGGCTCATGGCCCCTTCCTGTCTTCAAAAATAAACAGCATAGCATCCTCAAATCTCTCTCTGACTCTGCCCCTCCAGCTTCCCTCTTTCACTTAAAAGGACTCCTGTGATTACACTGGACCCACCAGATAATTCAGGATAATCTCCCCATCTCAAAGTCAGTTGATCAGCAGCCTTAATTCCATCTGCAGTCGTACTTCCCCCTTGCCATGTATCAACATAGTCACAAGTTCTAGGGATTAGGACGAAGACATCTTTGGGGGGCTGTTATTCTGCCCCCCACACTAGGAATGGCATTAGTTGTAAACTGAGGTCGACTAAACCATAGTTACCAACCTTGTAACTCATGGACCCCTTTTATTATTTTCCCTCAAACTGGATGTTTCAAAAAATTTGATTTCCAAAACAAATGGAATGTATTATATAATTATGTATAGATAATGATTTCCATTTAGATTTTTAAATTAGACTTTCAAAATGGGTAAAAGAGGTTGCAGAACTCCAAAAAAACATTTGAAGTGATCCTTGAGTTGGGGGCCATTAGAATTACAGGAAACTGGGCTTTTCAAATATCAACTTCCTAGGTCTGGTCAAAGGATTTAGCTGGAGGGAAAACAACGAATTGATAGGATGGATCTGGGTATATCCCCCTCCTGTTGTCCCCCCAATGGGGGTTTGGGGCTGCTCCCTGGAAAATGTCAACACAATAAAATTATATTCTTAATACTAAAGAGGCTTGGACATGATGAATCACGTCTAAAATGAAGAGGACTAGTTATTATACACACTTCACACCTCTGGAGGGAAATGCTCATTATCGTGCTAGAGGACAGAAACCTGGGAAGTTTGCAGAATGCAAATCACCCAAAACAATTCCCCTTGAGCTCGCCTGATTACATTCCCATGTCATCCCTCAAGGATGCTAACAAAGTTACTGGGACAGTAGGGAGTTTGCAGCAATTCTAACCTACTGATTATCCTGGATTAAGTGGTCTGCCCAATATTTAAATACTAAACAAAACACATGAAAAATCACCTTGGACACAAGATTCCCTGGACCTCTGTTTGCTGTTGGAGGGTGAATTTGTCACAGGTCAAAGATACAGCACTTCATGCAGCATCTGCTAGACCATTTTATTCTTTCTTATAGCTCCCAGGATCTCCTTTTCCTATTATGTCCCCAAGTTGATACCTTGGCACTCAGCACTCTCGTTAGTGATACATCACAGAGGGACTCTGTCTTCCCATCACTATCCCTCCTTCTATACTTTTTGCTTTGTGGCTCCTCCTCATTGTTTATTAAACAAGCTACTTAATCAGAACATTCTCCTTTCTTTTACATGATGCCAGTACTTCCATTTTCAGGAGATACTAATAATTCACTTCTCAGGAAATGTTTACATTGACTACAGTTTTTAAGCTTGAAACACCCTCCCAGGAAACTGACAAAGCAATAAGATGTTTTCAGATCTGCTTCTTAAGACACAGCTAGTTTAGGGACTTTCTTGGCTCACACTGTGCGCTACTCAGTCAATGAGCTTTCACATACCAGCTTCCAGACAAAATTCTAAAGGGGGCCTAACTTGCAACGGGGTTTAAAGTAAATCACAATACTGGGAACATTCTGAGATATTTGCTTGACACCGATTCTGTAATATTTCCCTCCTAGATGTGAGCATTCTGGACATGGAACACAGAAATCTAACATGTAAATAAGATTCAAATAACTATGTGTCTAAAAAGCTCTTGGTTGGGGGGCAAGGGAGTCGAGGAAGAGGGAGAGAAAAAACAGAGAGAAGGGGAGAAAAAGAGAGAGATTGAAAGAGAGAGAGAGGAAGGGAATTAGAAGAGGAGATGGGGGAGAAGGAAGGAGAGGGAGAGAAAGCAAGAGAGACCCACAGTGTGTGGATGTGCTTTCTTATTCAGAAGAATAAAATGTGGGCATGCAGAGTAACTTTCTGGGCAGCCCATGTGGCTTTCTACACAAGTAAACTTTATCAGACTTTGCATTCTGTGCAATGTAAACCAAACAGCTAACTCTACAATTGCTTTGATTACTTCGTCTCTAAAAATTATCCAGCTATTGACTCAGTTTTCCATTTTATCGTGTCTCTAAGCTTTAACAAATGCAAATTTTTCTTACAAATCACAAGCTTTGTAATAAATCAGGGTAAGGGTCAAAACTAAAAAACAAAATTCATCTTCGTCAGAGAAGAAACTATCCCTAGAGAAATGCTGGGTGCTGAATAGTTATTTTATGATTTTCAGCATGTAGAATATGAACAGCAGATAAAGGGATGGGCTTCTATGTAATTTCTAGCCCTAGCACCTAACAGGATCGCCTGACGTAATAAGAGCTCAAAAACATTTGTTGGCTATAGACATTTTATATCTCTTTGAAACCTTAATATGTGTAACAACTATTTTGAATAAGCAAAATTCATGGGCTATAAGCAACTTTATTTTTGTCTACCATTGTCCAAACTTTAAATTTATTCTGGTAAAGTTAACTCTTCCCCGTCCTGAAAGAAATTCAGGGCAAATCCCATGTCTTTCAGATTACTTTTGGATAATAAGAAGTCTGTCAGCAACTCAACTCACAAAACACAAAGTGGAATAATTAACATGTTCAGTCAGTCCAGTGTAATAATTCAAAGTTACAACTTCCCTTACTTTCCTGTCTCAGCCTGCTTCCAGCTAGTTGCCTGAGGGAGAAAATCTCTCTCCCCTCCTTGCCCTTTTATCCTTCTTGCTAACTGCAGTTTCTGATTCCTCCAGGTCAGGGTGGAGGGAAGAGAAGAAGGAAAGGCCTTACTGGATTAGTACTGCTGAAAGATAGCTTAGGGTCCCACAGCAACTACTGAGCATATACTCCATACCTGAAACTAACAGAATGTTGTAAGTCTACATATACTCAACTCAAGTATATACTACTATACTTCATTTTTTTTAAGAAAAGAAAGAAGAGAAATCACACATGCAAAAATAAAATAAAATATGCGCTTCTTCTCCTGGAGTGTTTTCATGGGTTTCCCCACAATTACTGGGGATCTTGCATCTGAGGTATCCTTAACACAGGCAAATGCTGTTGGGCTCCTTCCTCAGCTACTGGAAATCTAGAGGCTCACCTCCTTGGGTGTCAGTTTACCCTCCAAGTGGCTCTCCTGGACAGCTGTCCCTGGGGCCCAGCTTACATCTGCTTCATGGGAAATAGTCGCTCCTCTGTCCTGACAAATTCCAGATACTCAATGACCCCCAATCTGAGAGCAACCTGCCCTTTAGATTTTCTAGGGGTGAATCAGGCCCCTGTTCACTGTGTCCCCCAAAATGCAGAGGACACATATTAAACCCTCCAAGAGGTCTGGTGGAAGCTGCTCTTTCTGTGCTTGAAGAAGAAGGCAAGCACACTTCATACCTTTTTTGGAGAGGATGAGATTTAGAGCATAGCACACAGTTTGCTCCAAAATTCTAGCTCTCCATCTTGTTACACCCTCAGTGGGTGAGGGGTCAGAGTCACAAAACCAGTTTGTGTGCATGTCCTTCCCAAATTTTGAAATGGCACATTTACTGTATTGGGTACTCAGCCAACATTGAAATTAAAATAGGTCCATTTTCACATAATATTATATAATATTCCATTTTATCCTAAATATGAAAGTCTAGATTTCCAAAGCAGATTAAGCAAGACAGTTATTGTTCAGCTGATCACATTTTACAATTTTTAATGCTATTTTGTTATGAGGTATCATCTCGCTCTACAATTATAGCTTGGCTAAGCCTCTCTGAATATGTTTTTTCACTTGCTCCCTCAGTCAGTTTTGGTTTCTTAACTCTCAGATACACTTCACATCCTATAAATCTCTCAGGGATACCAAAGGATCAGGTTTTAGTCCTCTGCAAATTGGGTTTGGTTCACTAATTTATGTCCTCTGCTCTCCCTGAACTTCTATTAAACCGTGGAGTTGAAACATTAGAGTTAGGAGGATATTTTTAAGCACTAACCCAGTGGCTCTTTGTGTGTTTGTTTTGTATTTTGCCCCGGTACCCAGTGACCCTTGCTCATTCAACCAGCTACGACCACTGCTTTCATTACTTTAGAAAGAAGGGATGACACAGCACAGTGGCAGAAAACAAAGAAATCAATTATTTTCTGTTTCAAAATCTTGGATCCTGGCATGGGCTAAAGATTTGGAAGGATGGTATTCAGTAAGCAAAGGCTCTGATAAAGTCCCATAGACGGGGGAAAGCAGCAGACCATGGAGGGTGGTAGAAAGGTATTAGAGGGCTTCCCTGGTGGTACAGTGGTTAAGAATCCACCTGCTAATGCAGGGGACAAGGGTTCGAACCCTGGTCCGCGAAGATCCCACATGCCATGGAGCAACTAAGCCCGTGCGCCACAACTACTGAGCCCACGTGCCACAACTACTGAAGCCTGCGTGCCACAACTACTGAAGCCTGCGTGCCTAGAGCCCATGCTCTGCAACAAGAGAAGCCACTGTAATGAGAAGCCCATGCACCTCAATGAACAGTAGGCCCCCACTTGCTGCAACTAGAGAAAGTCTGCACACAGCAACCAAGACTCAAGGCAGCCAAAAAAAAAAAAAGAAAGGTATTAGAGGCTGGGGTTGAGGGGTCCTGAGAAGCAGCCCCAATCCCCACTCACCTTCAGGCATAGCCCTGAGAGGAGTGGATAAAGGAACCCTCAGGTAGAGCTGGAGCATATGAGGGCAGGGGGCACTGCCCACCTGTCCTGGTAGATTGAGGGAGGAAGGGGAGATGCCACGTGGAGTGACCGAGGTGGCCCCAGATCCGCCCTAATGCCCCAACACATCACAAGAATGAGTGAATGATTTCCGGGTGCCCCAAAGGGAGCACAAAAGTGGAGGCAAGCCTTACACAGACCGTCAAGTTCCCCCATGGAAAGAATGATCTCTATGAATCCAGTGTGTCATGAAAGAAACTCAGAGAGAGGCAGACCTTAAGCTGTCTTGCTAGGCGCACACAGCGATGACTCCAAGGAAAGGTTGCCTGGGAACCAGGAAACGGAGGCCAGCACCAACACATGACAGCAAGAAGTCAGCCTGTTGCCCCTGGTGTTAGATACAGAGCAAGGCCCCCGGAAGCGAGACAGACTGAAGGTGGGAGGGACATGCCGCTAGGCTCGCTGGCTCCAGAACCTGTATCCGACCACTGTGGTGGGTTGAATAGCGTCTTCCCCCAAATTCATGTCCATCTGGAACATCAGAATGTGACCTTGTGTGGAAATAGCATCTTTGCAGATGTAATTAGTTAAGACGAGGACATACTGGATTAGAATGGGCCCTAAATCCAAGGAATGGTGTCCTTAGAAGAAGAGACACAGAAAGACTTAGGGAAGAAGGCCATGGGAATAAGGAGGCAGAGACTGGGGTGATGCAGCTACAAGCCAAGGAATGCCATAGATTGCTGGGATTGCTAGAAACTAGGAGAGAGGCAAGGAGGCATTCTTCCCCAGGGCCTTTAAAGGGAGCAGAGCCCTGCTGACATCTTTGGACCTCTAGTCTCCAGAACTGTGAGAGTATACATTTTGTTGTTCTAAGCTGCCCTGCTGTAGTCTGTTATGGCAGCCCTAGGGAACTAATACAACCCCTAAGCACACTGCCCCTCCACAGTAGCCCAGAGACATCGGGGGTAGCCAGAGCCCAAGGAATCCGGTCCAGACAGGAGGAGGCCAAGGGCTCCCGGGAAGCCCAGAATTTTCAGCTGACTGGAGGCCTCGACAGTTCTGAAGTTGATGGGGAGTCCTGCTCTCAAAAGGAGATCCACTTATGGGTTCACCTGGGATCTAAACACAGCACAAAGTAGAATGCTTGCTCCTGAGAGAGGCTTTCAGATGCTCCTGGTCTTTCCGTGGTGTCCTGCACTCCGGGTGACCCAGAGCCTGCCTAGGACTCCCCTCATCCTTTCTCTGAAGGGAGAATGAGGTGCACTGAAAAGGGCTGCAGATCTGGACTCAGAACACTGGGACTGACCCTTCTTTAGGCCCTGGCTTAGCGAGGTAACCTTGGGCAAGTCACTTGAACCTGCAGTCCTCATCTCATCTCACTAGAGTATATGAATGACACTACTTGCCCTACTTAATCTCAAAGAATTGCATTAGAATGAAAACACTCTTTGAGGTTAAATGTACTGTATAGAAAGACGTGATTATTATCATCCTGGCTGTAGATTTTTCTCCCCCTTCCTTTTCAAATAAGGCCCCATAGTTGAGTTTTCTGTCTAGGACACAAATTGATAAAACTCCAAACTTAAAAATATATTTCTGTTTTTTTTTTGTTGAAACCATCTGGCAACCCATTGGAGCAAGCCACTTTGAGGGCTGGGAGGTGAAACACTGTTGTAACAACCTGTGGCACCGGAAGTGTGTGAGATATACTTCCTCTTGGGGAGCAGGGGCAAAGCCAGAGGACCCCCGAGGAAGGTTCGACGGTAACAGGCTGGAAGACTGCAAGTGTAAGGACACTCAACTGGTTCCAGATTGGCCACTGCCGCTGTCCTTTCCTAAGAGAGTTTCTACAGAACTACAGTTTAGCAGAGAGTTCTTGTGGTTTTTTAGGGGGATAAAATGTACATAACAAATTCACCATCTTAACCATTTTTAAGTGTACAGTTCAGAGATCCTAAGTACATTCACATTGTCATGCAACCATCCATCTCCAGAGCTTTCTCATCTTCCCAAACTGAAACTCTGTGGCCATTAAACTCTAACTCCCCTTTCTCCCTCCCACCAGCCCCTGGCAAACACCCTCCCCTACTTTCAGTCTCTATGAATTTGACTACTCCAGGTACTTATATAAGTGGAATCATGCAGTATTTGTCTTTTTGTGTTTGGGTTATTTCACTTAGCATAATGTCTTCAAGGTTCATCCATGTTGTAGCAGGTGTTGGAATTTCATCCTTTTTAAAGATGCATAATGTTCCATTTTGTTTATCCATTCATTCATTGATGTTGGGTTGCTTCTACTTTTGGATATTGTGAATAATGCTGCTGTGAATATCGGTGTACAAATAAATATCTGTTCAAATCCTTCCTTTCAATTCTTTTGGGTAGCAGAGAGTAATTTTAAATGTATTTACTTTATTTATTTATTTTTGGCTGCATTGGGTCTTCTGCACATGGGCTTTCTCTTTGTTGTGGTCCGCGGGCTTCTCATTGCGGTGGCTTCTCCTGTTGTGGAGCACGGGCTCTAGGCGTGCAGGCTTCAGTAGTTGTGGCTTGTGGGCTCTAGAGCGCAGGCTCAGTAGTTGTGGCACACGGGCTTTAGTTGCTCCGCGGCATGTGGGATCTTCCCAGACCAGGGCTCGAACCTGTGTCCCCTGCATTGGCAGGCTGATTCTTAACCACTGCGCCACCAGGGAAGCCCGAGAGTAATTTTTAAAAGCATTCTATAGAAGAAAACTAGGAACTTCTAGAAAATCCTAAAATAATTAAATTTACTCTTTTAAGGATTTAAAAAGGAAGCCATTTTGTTAGGGTTTTTCAGAGCTGACATTATAAAAACTTTTCTTATTACAAGCCTTTAAGAAAAAATCACAAAGAACTTTCTAGACTCTGTATTTATTATGAGACTATACAAACGACAGTAATCAAAATAATTAGCAAATTTTACTTGTCATTTTTATGTTTAATAAAAAAATTACAGCTTTAATTTTCCAAAACTGACTAACAGAAAATGAAAATGTACTAATTAAGTTTCTTAGAGTATTTATGTGATGGCTACTTCATACATATATAGATAATTATTTTTAAAAATATTGCACATGGTAAAATGTAGCTCTAGGGGATATCATGCTTTATGTGATAAGCTTGTTCCTGTGTTTTATCAAATACCTACAAATAAATCACATTTTAAATGAGTGAAGACTAGGTGCTTACTATTTAAAGAACCCATGAAGGAAAGCTTTTGGAAAAGATTCCTTTTGTTATTCAAATAATCACCTGCTAATTTATCTAACTGCAGAGTTTCTCATTTTGGCATTTTTGAAAAGGAGAAATTCTGCAAGTCTGATAAATGAATCACCACTTTCTTTTTTTTTTAAAACTCTACCAGTTTGACTTGTCATATTGTTTTGTTGGCTCAAAGTACTATGCTGTATCTTTGGCTGTTTTGAGCACACGTAAAAGTAGAAAACAGCATCATACAAAATTGAGAATGAATGTAAAAGGGCAATATTTTCTCAAGGTTGTCCATTCAGAAGCCAGTGCCAAAGGCCCAGGGAGACACCTCATGACCTAATGAACCACCTGACCACTCCCCCTACCTCCTCTCACCAGCTCACCTTTCTCATACTTCATTCATGGCCAATTCCTGTCTTTTCTCCAGTTAGGGTATTTCTTGCCTCACCCTCCCCTCTATTCTCTCTGAAATGCTCTAGTTCGAGACATCATCAACTTTTGTTTGGTGTACTGCCTCCAGTCTCTCTCATCACTGCTTACTATCACCTCTGCTCCAAAGTCCACACTCCTCAGCCTAACATGTAAGACCTTCCATAATCTGACCCCCATCTTTTTTCCTAGTCTAACTTCTGCTCTTGTCCCTCACGTGCCCTGAGTTCTAATGAAATCTACCCCCACTGGGCCCTCTCTGCGTTCCTGCCTCCAAGTTGTCATTCCACGCTATATTTCTGTCTTTCCTGTTTCTTCTTCTTGGACACTCAGGCTCTCATCTGTGCTCTCATGGAGAGTTATTAATTTGTCTCTTAAAATGTTTGCCACTTTCTGCCCCATGTATCAATTATTTGTGTTTATAGCTCAGTCCTCTGTGCTTCCCCCCTAGCAAAGCTCAATGAAGATACAGGAATTAGCACGGGATACCAAGCAGTATCAGTAAGTCAGTGTTCTGAGTTTTATGCAATATTAAATTAAACAGGACATTAAATACATGTTGTAGTTTCCAGGTCTATTATCTTTTATCTCAAGACTTCTCAAAGAGGTGATATCTCCATCCTTATTTGACATATGTGCAAAATGAAGCAAAGAGCTAGCAAGAGGCAAAACCTGTATCAGGTGAACAGGAATTTCTGAAAATGCTTAGAAAAACATAAAGCTTTCAGAAAAATGAAGCTCAGCCTGACTGTGGGCCCTTTGATATGGTCTCCAGGCATCACTACCTATGAACTCAAGAATGTCCTGATTTATATGGATCACCACAAACACCCATGACAAACAAGACTTCAGCTGAAATGAAAGAGTAAGTACGCTCTCTCATGAGAACAGATATCACCATGGATCACTACGAGTAATGTTCTTTAGGACAGTTTCCCCTTCTTAATCCAGCGGAGCCATTAACGGGGCATTTCCTGGATGTGCCTTGCTCCCAAGTGCAAATCTCGCCTCCAGTAGGGAGCCTGTCATACTGGTAACTGGGGGCACAAAATCAGGCAAGTGACAAAGTATCCCAAGGAGTGTCTACTCGTTATAAGTCACTCTGCACCCCTGCAAGGTAATTCAGAAAACGTTCATTAAATATCTGGCTTCCCTTGTGCCTCTTTGGACTGCTAAGTAGATTTGGACCAGTTTATCTCTTGTCCCTCAGTGCACATGAGTCATTAGAAAGAAAACTTTTAAATAAGTATACAATGGAGGGCTTCCCTGGTGGCGCAGTGGTTGAGAGTCCGCCTGCCGCGATGCAGGGGACACGGGTTCGTGCCCCGGTCCGGGAGGATCCCACGTGCCGTGGAGCGGCTGGGCCCGTGGGCCATGGCCGCTGAGCCTGCGCGTCCGCGTCCGGAGCCTGCGCTCCACAACGGGAGAGGCCACAGCAGTGAGACGCCCGCATACCGGAAAAAAAAAAAAAAAAAAAAGTATACAATGGAAAGGAACCCAGCCCTGTAGCATGCAAATACCTGCAGGCCAGAGCTAGCAGAGTCTGTTAGGCAAATGTTCTCTTGGAAGTACCTTTCATGCCAGCTGGAGTCCCAGCACTGACTGTTGTTTTACTCCACAGCACTTGGCAAAATACAAGTTATTTACCCAACATCATCGGAATCCTTACAAATAGAGCATTTTAGCTTATGCTTAAAAAATATGATACGACTATATATTTTTTTAAGGTGATGAAACAGGAACAGACACTTGCCTTTTTTGGAGTGATCCTAGCTTCAGGCTTCCCACGTGTTTCTTTCAACATGGATGATTTCTAGCACGTGGTGCCCACAGACAGCCCAGCCAAGATCACGCTGACTTTCCCTCCTCTGGGACCCAACACGCAATGTCTGAGACATCAGGAAGGCTCCCACAAGAGCCTGCGGCCCTTTGCTAATTTGCCTAATCCTTTCTGCTGGCAAAGGCAGCAGTGCCACTGAGGCCAGATCTGCAGGAGTCTGTTTCTCGGGTGCTCATTCCTCCTGGTCTTACAAAGTATCATGAAAAGAGGTAGGTAAGTAGCCTCAACAGCCAAGAATCACTGGGATTCATCTATGCCACCAACTGAGAACACTGGTAAGAAAAGCCTCAATAGCCCTCAATAACCATCAATGGTTTTACCTTTCTTTCTTGACTCCTGAGATTTTGCACTTGTGTCATTTCTGATGAAGAACTGGCCTGGTATCAGTGCAATATCATGCTGAGACCCCCAGACTAGCATTTCAGAGAAGCAGAGGTTGAAATCCAGCTCTGCCTTGCAGGACATTCTTACGTAAGTTGCTTAACCTGTTTCATTCTTTGCCAAACAAGAAGAGCCTCTGTCTGCAGACACATCTGAGGGCCCCTGGGCAAGCACACAATAGCACAGTTATGCCCTGGTCTAAGTAGGAGGCCTCAGTGTGGTGCACAAGGGGCTTCTCTTCAGAATGTCTGAGTAGACACAAAACAGGAGGGAAAGGAAAATGACCAGTAGGAGGGGAATTGATAAGAATGGCCTTTATCTATTGAAAAAGGATTTGTGTCAATTTTGTCACATTTCTAATTATATTGAGCGGCTTCACTGTCCAGGGCATTTTCTGTGTGTTGAAAACTCCAGAAAAGTAGAATACAATCCCTGCCCTCACTGTGCTTATATTTGGCAGGGGGCGGGTGTCTGTTGTACCTATGTGTGTGCACGGATGTCTGTGCCTGTGTGTGTTATGTCTTTGTGTGTTCACAGCAAAACTGAGGCACCTGCAGCTTGCTATTCTAAGGAGCACAGTCCAAAGGGGGAGCCCGTGCTGACAGGCAAGGATCTGGAAAAGCTTCACAGGCAAGCCTGTATTTGTGCTGGGCCTTAATAAGAATGGGAACTTCAGCAAGCAGAAATAGAGGAGAAGGGATTTTTGAAGAAAGAAACAAATACTTGAGAAAAGGCAGAGACAGGGGATAGTACAAGGCATGTGCCATGTGCTGATGTGCAGGGAGAAGAGGAACTAAATGAGAGGGCCCTAGCCAGGTAGGAGGCACCAAAGACAGGCAGGCGGCATTGGCTACCTTTTCAGAAGTCTCTCAACCTGCACTTACAATGCCTCTGAAGCAACATGAGCCGTATTAAGGCAAGCTCTCAGCTGCTTCCCTCGGATTCTGCCCCTGTCATTCAGTTTGGCCCCCAAATGGCACCTTGTCGGGCTTACAAGACAGACTCTAAAAATTATACCTGGAATTTAGAGTTCTGAGGAAGTGTTTCTGTGTATACAGAAAGGCTGGCAAAATGGGAAAGGCATTCCGCCTCTCAAAACACCCTTGTTTTTCCCAGGCCATCATAACTCTAAGAAAACTAGGAATCTGAAATTCCTGTAAGGTATGAGACTCAGGAGGTTCTCCTGAAGTATTTCTCCAAGTACTTTACTAACAGACCAAGCACATTCATCATTCATTCATTTCTCCATTCATTCAACAAATATTTATCGGGCACCCATCAGGCACTGTCCCAGGCATTGGGGATGTGGCAGAGAACACAAAAGATGACCAGCACCCCACGGAGCTTAGTCTAGTGTGTGGAGACTGACAATAAAGGAAACAAATACATAAAATACTAAGCCAGATGATGAGATGTGCTGTGGAGAAAAGGGGCAGGCAAAGGACACAGGGAACGCTGGGGACATTTGAGACAATATTTGAAGGAAGAGAACGGTGGAGACCCATGCAAGTGTCACAGAGCAGAGCATCTGTGGCAGAAGGAACAGCAAATGCAAAGGCCCTGAAACGCACCTGACATGGGTGAGGAGTCACAAGGAGGCCAGTGCGCCTGGAGCTGAGTGAGGGAAGGCGAGAGTAGTAAGATGCAAGGACAGAGAAGTAAGAGCCATCAGCAGTCTGGAGCAGGAAGACAATTAGTGGAGTGTGGATTGTGGGTGACAGAAGAAGAAACATGTCTCACGGTGGAGGAAAGTGAGTGATGGGTGTTAGCAAATGCAGCCGAGAGGTCAGGTAAGGTGAGGACAGAGAATGGGCCCTGGAAGTTAATGCTGCGGAGGTTGCTGGCGACCCCAACTAGCCTGACCGCAGGGAATTCAAGGGAGAGAGGGAGGAAAAGAGTGGATGACAAAGCAGTTACTGAAAACGGAGTAGAGAAACGGAGTGATCGCTGGAGGGGGAAATGATGTCAAGAAAGGTGGTTTTTTTTTTTTTTAATAAGGAACGCATACAACTCAATAGCAAAAAGGCAAATAATCTGATAGAAATATCAGCAAAGGACCTGAGAAGATATTTTTCCAGAGAAGACATGCAAACGGCTCATAGGTAAATGAAAAGGTGCTCCACATCACTCATCACCAGGGAAACGCAAAGCAAAACCACAATGAAATATCACCTCACACCTGTCAGAGAGGCTATTATTATGAGAAGGACAAAAAGCACAAGCGTTGGTGAGGATGTGGAGAAAAAGGACCCATGGTGCACTGTTGGTGGGAATGCAAACTGGTGCAGCCACTGTGGAGAACAGTATGGAGTTTCCTCAAAAAATTAAAAATTAAACCACCATAGGATCCAGCAATCCCACTTCTGGGTATACGTCTGAAGGAAATGAAATCACTATCTTGAAGAGATGTCTGCACTGTCATGTTCATTGCAGCATTATACACAACAGGCGAGACACAAACAACTGAAGTGTCCCTCGGGATGAATGAATTTAAAAATGTGATATATATATGATACAATATTATTCAGCCATAAAAAAGGAAATCCTGCCACTCTTGACAACATGAATGAAACCTTAAGGAGTTATGATAATGAAATAAGACAGAGAAACAAAAACACTGCATGATCTCATTTCTATGTGGAATCTAAAAAAGTCAAACTCATAGAAACGTGTATAGCATGGTGACTATAGTTATAATACTGTACTGCATACTTGAAATTTGCTAAGAGAGTAGATCTTAAATGTTCTCACTACACACCAAAAATGGTAACTATGTGAGGTGAGAGATGTGTCAGCTAGTCTTTTTGCGGTCAGCATTTCATGATGTATATGCATATCCAACCATCGTGTGGTATGCCTAGAAGTTACCCAATGTTATTTGTCAATTATATGTCAGTAAAGCTGGGAGTGGGGAGAGAAAGAAAGAGAGGGAGAGAGGGAGGGAGGAAGAGAG
>NC_041218.1:48278532-48305290 GCF_002837175.3 Physeter macrocephalus
AAGAAAGAAAGAGAAAGAAAGAAAGAAAGAAAGAAAGGAAAAGAAAGAGAAAGAAAAAAGAAAGGTGGTTTTTGTCTGATTGATTGATGGTTTTTGTTTTGTCCTGTTTTTTAATTTAGAGAAATAACAGGCTGTTAGGCTGTTAGGAATGGATCCAGTAGAGAGAAGCATTGGTGATGCTGGATAAGGAAGAGGACTGGTCAGAACGAGCCGGGGGAACGAGTGGGAGAGGAGAGGACCTAGTGGACAAGGGAACAAGGTTAGCTTGGGCAGCAACAGGAACAAGTCATGGTCTGGCAAAGAAGAGAAGGCAGGGGACCTGGCACCAAGGTTTGGATGCAGATGACTGCTGGGGGCTCCTGCAGACCCTCTCCAGACAGCTCTGTTATCTTCTCAATGGAAGAGCTCAGGGGGCCTGTGGTCGGAGAGGAAGACTAGGGCAAGTCATGTAGGGGCAGAGGTGCTGACTCTGAGGGAGGAGGGGCTGCAACATGATCTGACTTACATTTTAGGAGCTCCCTCTGGCTTCTGGGATCAGAATAAAGTGAGGCAAAGGTGGAAACAGAGCAGCCAGTGGGGTGGTAACTGAAATAATCCAAGATGGAGATGAGATGTTTGTGGGGTTTTCAAAAATAGACCAGAGTGGTAACAATGGAAGTGGGAAAACGATCAGATTCTGAATGTATCTGAATACAGGTAAGTATGGCAGAGTCAATAAAGTACAGGGTATTTTATTGTTTCTCCCAAACCAATACAACAAAATCAAGACAGGTTATTACAGCATTTAAACCAAAAATAAGTAACATTTCAGCTGCTTTTACTGACACAAATCCCGTTTTTAACCAGCAAAGACTATTCCAGAACTGTGGCAATATCAATAAGTGATGCCGGCGAACACATAAAAATCCACTGGCCTTGTAAAGCATTATAGAAATTGAAGCTGAAGTTAAAAGCAAGGCATCTGTGTCTGTTCCAATAAGCCGATTGTCAAGGATGAATCAATAAATCACAGAATTAGTGTGGAAAAATATTTCAGCCTTTCCAAGATCAAAGAACGGATAGTAAAATATTAACCTGATGTCCTTTTAACTTTCTTTTCTCAATATTTATTAGTGTTTGACCTCCCTTGAAACGAGAGTTCCATTATAAGCTCTTTTGATAAATGGATTGAGAAGTTGCTCAAAGCACTCCGTCCTCACTAAGTATTTTCTGTTCACCAGTGAAACACTATAAGTCTGCATTTTACAGTAACTGTCCACAGCATATCAGAAACATGCATCTCTATGCAACACAGAAAAGAACTAAGACGACTGCCCTTTCCCTTCCTCCTCTGCCACTTATAACTACAGTTACAGATAATCTTACAGATAAATCTTACAGATAATCTTACAGATAAATCTTACAGATAATCTTACAGATAAATCTTACAGATAATCTTACAGATAAATCTTACAGATAAATCTTACAGATAAAGTTGGGATGTACAAATCTGCATCACAAGGTGAAAGTGTTGTTATAAAAATGTCCACCTCTGGTCTTCATGAGGCCTATTTTAAACCTATTTCCTCTAATATTTAGGACTTGGAACAACCAAAATATATGAGGAACCCAGTCTTCTCTTTCAAATTTATAACAGGAAATAATACACATAAAACTTCCACAGAGTAAAGGGCAGAAACCCCTTTCACTTCTTTCCCTGACTCAAGTTTTGTTTGAGAAGCATTAACTGCTAAATTTTGTCACCCAGATGTTCTGCGCCATCCTAGAGGGCATATAAAATAGATTCCTATAAGAATCATGGTGGGTTTTGACAAACAAACGTCTAGAATTCAACACTAAAGAAACAGTTAAAGTTGCATAAACATTTAGTTGCAAGGATGTTCACCACCTCATGGTTTATTAGAAAGAAAAACTAGAGACAATCTAAATGTCTAACAATTGGTGACTGGTTAAAAAAAATAAGTACCATTCATGCAACTGAACTCTCAGAGTGATTAAAAATGATTTCAAGTACTTAAAGATGTGGAAATATGTTCACAGTGGATTCTGAAATAAAATTATTATGAATGGTCTGACCACATTTTTGTTAAAAGAAAATACATATTTCCATGTATATATGCACATGGAAGGAAATTTGAAGCATAAACATCAAAAGAGTTATGTGATTATTTCTTTTTTTTTTTTTTTTTTTTGCGGTACGCGGGCCTCTCACTCTTGCGGCCTCTCCCGTCGCGGAGCACAGGCTCCGGACGCGCAGGCCCAGCGGCCACAGCTCACGGGCCCAGCCGCTCCGCGGCATGTGGGATCTTCCCAGACCAGGGCGCGAACCCGGTTCCCCTGCATCGGCAGGCGGACGCACAACCACTGCGCCACCAGGGAGGCCCAGATTATTTCTAAATTAAGGATTTTCAGGGAGGTTGTCTCTTTTGCTCATCTGTGCTTTGTTCTAATTTTTCCATAAGTATCCTTTTATTACTTGTGTAATTGGAAAACTGTCAGTAAAAGTGGCTAAACATTATCCATGGTGGACTCCAGTCTCACAAGAAGACTGCCTGGCCAAAGGCACCCCTGTGGCTCCTGACCTGGCTTGCTTTCTAGACATGTGGTTATGTCAGTGCTTAAGCCCTAATGTGGCACACAGATGGCCTTCCATGGATCTGTGACAATCTGCTCAGCAATCAGGCCAATTGTATTCTTCAGGCACCAAGCGCAAGGAAATGAGGAGAGCAGCGGAGATTCAAATACCCACAGAACCACAGCTTCAAGTGGGATGTGTCATAGTATCGGTTGCTTTTGCCTCAAAGCAACAAAATGTAGCCAGAACATCTATGGCGGATAGAGGGTAGGAGGCACACAGGGGAGACAAGCAAAGCCCCAGAAAGGGAATAAGAACCCAGCACATATTTGGTCAAATGGGCCTTCCGCTATAAAACAGCACAGCACAATTAGGGAAATTCCGGCTAATTTCAGCAACAAGATTCAATACACGGCCCAAGCAATTTCCAAAGACTCCTTTAAATTAAGAATGAGGTCTCCAAAGAACTAAATCCTAATACCTTGAACTTCAAACAAACTGCTTTAAAAGCAACACTAAAAACATCAAACAGAAAGTGGATTAAGTGTAGGCTCGATCTGTGAGAGCCTGCTTAAGACAAATTCAATTACTTGCTCCAAAATGAGATACAGGTTTGTTTGGATTTACTGATACGCTTGTCCCGAAAAATGAGAATGACAGATCTAAGGGGAGAAAGCTTCAGTTCTCTTGCTCAGTCACATTCCAAACCCAACCCCCAGGTAAATGCATCAAGGGGTCGCACGGGACCACATCTAAGGAAAGCCAAGTTCAGTGCTGACTTTTATCTTCTGTGCCATCTATTTGAATATAGAAAGCAAGAGGGCATATTTGCCTCTGGAAATAGTGAGATTTTCCCCTTGGGATAGTGTTTATTACAAATTAGTATTATATTTTCTCTCTGCCATCCACCCTCTGTTCAGTTCTAGAATTTTCTCTTATCCAATTTTGGCCTATCTTCTAGTTCTGAGCAGAGGGCCCAAGCATGTGTGCCTTGCTCTCCCGTTAGCTCACTCATGCCTACCCTCAGTCATGCTGGCCTTTGTGAGGCTGCCAGCATCCCCCTCTCAGAGACATCTGTTGCCTTGCTTAAACCAAGAAGCCTCGGACGCACGTGACAGGGCCGCGCAGCATCAGAGAGCGCCATCTCCACCAAGAGGCGTCTGTCCACCTCGCCTCTCCCCTGCCATTTCCTCCTCTAGCCTGGCCCTCAACAAGTGGCCGAGCCTCACACAAGCTGTCAGGGACAGATGCTATGTGAAAAGAGGAAATTGGACTCAAAGATGCTACAGCTTTTTAAATTAATTCCAACCTAAAAGCCAAATAGTGAGGCACGAAATGAATACTTACTTGCAAGTAAGAGCCACGATTCAAAAACAAATGCTAGTGGGCTACTTAAGAGCTTTCTCAAATGTCTCACTGTTCCTCATTCAATGCCTCCTATGATATTTTCCCTTCTGTGGTGGAAAATGCGTTTTGCATTGGTACATCGGTATCCTGAGTCTTCTTTTGTTGTTTCCTCCCTTCGCTGTCCCTGGGCTAGTTGAGTTGGCAGGAGCCAGTGTGTCCACACACAGCCAAATGCTCGCATCTATTCATCACTCGCCTCCCGGCTCCACAAACATCCACCGAGTGCCTGTGACACGTCAGGCCTGGCTTTACAGTCTAAGAAAAAGGAAGGATAACACAGTTCTGGCTTCCCTCTTCCTAGCTCCCTGAGCTAATTCTAGTCATTTGCTGCGTCTCCATGTCTTTGTCTCCATTGTCTCTAGTTTACTATCTGTTTGCTATTCTGGTTACCTTATTGTTCCTCTCTGCCTGCTGCCTGCTAATTAAAGCTGACTAGAGGCCCAGGGCCTCTGCTGCAATTCTCAGCCTAAATGGCCAAGATCCTTGTTGATTACCAAGGACCATGAGGACCTAGGGAGAGATGGCACATGGATTTTTAGAGAGAAGAAATTAGGAAAAAAAAAAAAAAAAACAACAAGACAAAACAAAACCCCTCAGATCCACATGGATAAACCTTAAAATATATACTACCAATTCTAAGGTAATCACAAAATACAGATGGGTCTCGTTAAGATTTATTATTTTCTCACTTTCTTTTCATCATTTCAACTACACAGAAAATTAAATCTATTTTTTAAGGTGCTTAAGAAAGTTTCCATACATTTCAAAAGCAATAAGGAGGGAACCTTAGATATCACCTTGCCTGTTTTACAGACCAGGAAACCGAGGAGAATAACTTGTCCAAGACCACAGAGCCAGGTATTTGCTGAGGCCAGGGTAGATTCCCAGGTTTTCTGATTTGTTCCCTACTCCCTCCCACCCAAAGCCCCAGCCAACTACTCTCTTCCGCATTTAGCATGTTCTATTATATGAACATTTTAAAATATTTCATGAATTGGGGATAAAGAAGGTAAAGCATATGCTTGCTGTGAAAATCTGATGACAATGTTTGGAGTTTTCTTAGATAATCATGACCTGCAGTATTTTTAAAAGAATTTCTGAAAAGTAATTTCAAACAAATGCAACCAAAAAGATGGAAGGAGAAGGAATCAGGCTGTTCCGAGATCATACTCACCAATGGATAACAATCAGGAAAGGAATATCTGACTCTGCCTTATTTTTATCTTAGTCTCATTAAGGAAGACAAAACTTAAACTTGAATAAGAATTTGATTTCATTGAATCTACTAGTTATGACTCTTTGGGTTAAGTGACCAAAACCAAAATCCAAATTAGCTAATTACAAAAAGAGACTACATTGTTCTTAGAACTGAAAAATTGAGAGGAGGGTCTGATTTCAGGCTTGGCTAGACACAGAGCTCATATGGTGACAAACACTTGTATGGTCCATACCAAATGCAGGGTACTGTTCTCAGCATTTCACACAACTCACCTAATCCTCACAATAACTCTGTGAGTAGCTATTATAATGATTCCCACTTTACAGATAAGGAAACTGAGGCACGGAAGCTAACCTGTCCTGAGTGACCCTGTCAGTAAATGGAAGAGCAATTCAAACCCAAACAATCTGGTTTCAGAGTCTAGATTTTAATCGGTGCCTTCTCACATGACCATGATCCAGTTTTGCTCTATCTTTCAACCCCACCTCCTCTGTGGTTCCTTCTCTTTGAGATTCTCCCGTCCTGGAAGCAGACAGCCAAAACAGCTTAAGCCTCAAATCATGACAATTCCAAGTCCAGTGAAAAAGACCAAGGGTTTCTTTCCAAAAGTCCCAGGAAAAGTCTCCCTGCACCTCATTGACTTAACCCAAACACAGGAGAGTGTTAATGTTTTGACTGGTCAGACAAACCCGGGTCACAGAGCCCCGCAGAGCAGACTGTGGAGTCAACTCCACCAGAAACATCTGGACAGAAAGTAGACGAGGTGAGTACACCTCCTTCCCCAGAGAAACTGCAACAGTTATCAGAGATGGTGACTGAAATACTGGGTAGTGTAAACAATAAGTGAACATTACATTGTAAAATTTTACCACAATAATTCAAACACTTCTTTTTCAATTATCTGATAGAAGCTCTTGGTCTTTGGGTATCCCAGTTGTCCTATGAGACCTGTGGCAACTTTCATTTTTATAAAGGAGAAAGGTATATTAAAAAATGAACCAGGACAGGACCATCATGATTAATTTTCTATTCATGGACTACCTCCACCAAGCCCATTCACATCAGTTTTTATGATTCCCCAATGAATCATGAAATCAGAGAATCTTCACTTGACGGGGGATATCGGCGTGCATCCACTCCAAGGTCCCGCATAGAGCAGAGGCTGTTCCCAGTGTCACCAAGGACCATGTCCCCCACGTCAGCAGGCTGGTCTATTTCTCACCTTGCCCTGCTTTCACGTACGGCATAGCTGATACAGAAAGCGCAAAAGGACAGGCAAAAAAGGCTGATGCTGCAGACACCTGCACTTACGCCATGGCAACCACGCTCTTCTTATCCTCCATCTCTCTCATCATCCCATCCCCACATACAAACCTTGCCTCTACCTGCACGCATCTCAGCTTGCCCTGCTCTTCATACCAGAGCCACTACCCTACTTCTTATGGAAAAACACTTAGGATCAGCTCTTCCTCTGACATAAAAATGAACTCTGCCTCAACCTGTAGGCACCCCAAGATCCACTGTTATCCTCTAAAGAGTCTTTATCTTTCCCCATGCGAATCTGAGTGGAAACAGACAAGATGAGAGGGAACAGAGTTGTGGGAAGAAACGTTTATCTCAGAAGGACCAAACTACAGATCGGCAGGTAAGGGGCACCGCCGGGAAAAGATGCTGCCGGGTGTTTGTGAGTGCGCTCACTAGGAGCTCCTGTGACCTCCTGGCTTGGGAGGTCAGAGAACTCAATACCTGTACCTGGACTCCAGGAAATATTTCATTACATTCATTACATTTCTGAGGGTACCTTTATGGGTTGAATAACTGCCAGTAGGTGATACAATGAGTTGGACTGGTAACTGTTTGAAAGACCCAAACAGGGAGTAGAGGCCATCAATAGGATGCCAGAGGACTATGACCTTAGCTCTGTCCAGTTCCAAAATTCTGTCAATAAGCCCAATGAGGATATTTATGGCATACTGATCCAATCGAGAGTTGAAGTGATGCTGGGAAGAACAGTAATGTTGTTGGATGACCTAATCAGGATCAAGCAAGATATACACCAGACCCCTGATGAGACAATAGTGATGCATGGTAAGCCTGTGTTTTGGTTAAAATAAACACACACAAGTCAACTGTTGTGGAGACACACCTTAGCAGCCACGTGTGTGAAAAAGGAGCTTTGGTTGACACTACAAGCGATATGAGTCAACTCTGCACCGTGGTTGCCAAGAAGCTACTGTGGTCTGATGCTGCACTGATGGCAACAGAACATCTTACAGTGGCTGGTGTGAGGCCAGCTGTAGTTCATGTGAAGCAGACCACACCACGAGTTCTGTGCTTAGTTCCTGACCTTACTCTAAGAGAGACATAAATGAACTGAAATTCAGGAGAGAAGTGACCATTATGGTGAAGGGACTGGAAACACCTAGGAGGGCATAGAGATGTTTTGCATGGAAAATCGAAGGCTTATGTGAGACTGGAGCGCTCTCTCTGATGATATGATAAGCCATCTTGAGAAAGAAGAGATCCATTTGTTCTGTGCAACACCTGTGGCTGCACCTAGACCAACGGCGGGAATTTTAGAACAGGTTTTAATGCAACAGAAGGAAAACTTTCCAGAGGAATGGTACCCGGATCGAAAGAAAAGTTTAGGGAGGCAATCAAACAGAAGTCAGCAGATGACAAGGATGTGGTCGAGGGAAATATAAAGACCAGATGCGTTGTTGGATCAGACCAGTGGTTCTCAAACTGTGTTCCTCAGAAGTGCCTCAGGGCAGAGGAGACAGAAGCAGCTGTCTGCTTGTGTCTCCATTATGACACAAGTTTCCTGCTCCCACACCCCATTTTAAGCAGAGTAGCTCCCCTGACCTGTTCACACATGCTTCTGCTGTGAGGGGAAGGGCTGTATTAAGCCACGGGACTGGATGATCTCAAAGGTCCCTGTTTAACTCTAAAGTTCCAGGAATCAGTGATTTCGGAGATATGACTTCTCCTAAGGGGCAGACTGGAGTAGTGGGGAAACAGGTGAGCTCTGCAGCCAGAATCATGCGGACGAATCCCAGCGCGTTCATTTTCTATTGCCGTGGAACACATGAACACAACACGCCCTTACCAGCTCAAGTCTCTGCAGGACAGAAGTCCAGGCAGAGCTTAACTGGGTCCTGTGCTCAGGGTCTCACAAGACTGAAACTGACGTGTCAGCTGGATGGTGCTCCTGCCTTGAGCTCAGGGTCCTCTTCCAAACTGGCAGAACTCTTGTCCCTGAGGCTGACGGCTGAGCGCCTCACTTCCTTGCTAACTGCTGGCCAGGGACCACTCTCGGCTCCTAAGGCCACTCTCTGGTTCTTGCCACGTGACTCCCTCCATAGGCTTTCACAACCTGACTGTGTGCTTCTCTGAGGTCAGCAGAAGACTCTCTTGCTTGAATTCTCTCTCTTCAGGAAAAGCCTAGACCCTCTTATAAAGGGTTTGCCTGATTAGGTCAGGCCTACCCACCAAAATCTCCCGCTTGATTAATTCAAATCAACTCATAAGGGACCTTACCTGTATCTGCAAAAATCCCTTCCTGCCTGCTATATAATGGAACCCATTCAAGACAGTGAAATCCCATCATTCTTACAAATCCTGGGCACACTGAAGGGGACAGAATTCTCCAGGGTGTGTGCACTAAGGGGTGGGAATCTTGGGGGCCATCGTAGAATTCTGCCAATCACATGTAGCTTTTGTGCTCATAGCTTCTGACCTTGGGCAAGCTGCTCAGCCTCTCTCTGCAACCCAGTTACTTCATCTATTAAGTGGGGATAATGATTCCTTAAGGGGTTGTTAGAAGGGTTAAATGAATTCATACATAAAGCACTTGGAACAGTAACCTGGCATCAGGTTCACCCAAGCTAAGTTATAAGGTATTGTCGTGCAGGAATACATGGTATCCTTTGGAAGGACTGGACCCGGTGGCGGTCAGACATCCTATGGTCAATGAGCTCTCAGGCAGGAGCTGCTAAAGTGGGTCAGATCCGCAACTTCATGGAGAGGTGGCTTCTGTTTTCTCTCTGATGGGCCAGCTCTCCTCTCTGCTGCCACTTTCACTATTTGGCTTTAATTTCCTTTGCCACTTTGGGTGTCCAACACCTGCTGTTATTCTTCCTCTTCTCTGTGTGTGGGGTTTTTTTTCTTTCAGCCTTTTCTTTTTTCTCTGTTGCTTCTTTCATTATTCTCATTTTTTACACTGGCAAGATTTGCTATTATTAGCCCAGCAAATAAGACTATGTCTTTCCTTCAGATCAGCTAACATTCTATCATGTGATCCTTTTTCTTAGTATTCACTACTCATCAGCTCTTAAAAATATTTTTTGTGTTTGCTATTGTTTCAGATTCCTGAAGTTATGAAATTTTGCCTTATTTTCCCTTTAAATTTTCTCCTTTACCAAACAGATAAGACGGAAAATAACGTTTCATCTTTCAAAACAATTCAACATCAGAATTTCCTTTTAATAGAAACCCTCCCCCACAGTACAGTTAAAACATCGTTAATTTTTACAACAATTCATTTTCAAAACTAAGTTTCAGGAACCCTCCTATTACGCTAAGGGAATCAGCCCTGGTTTGCAACCAGTTTGCCAGTGAAAACTATGAGAGGCTAGCAAAGGGAAAAGGCAAAGCCAAAGTCCATGGAAACAGCTAACACAGCTGTGGCTGTCGGCAGTATTTCAAAATACAATACATTGTAGCCCTGTGCCCTGCACATAATAGGTACTCAGCAGACATTTCTTGAGTTGAATTGAGGATCTGTCCCACTAAAAGACTACCATGGATCCACTTAATTAGTGTCCTTTCTTCTCCTTGATACCTAACTCCAATGTAAAATAGAGTTTTCAAAACAAACAGAAGAACCAGTAGTAATGAACACTGTTGTTCGACACAGAAGGCTTGTATGGACAAATGTGCTGAGGTCATTATCATGCAGCCGCTTCCCAGCGCTAGCATCAGTGCCTCAGCTCCACCTCAGATCATCAGGCATTAGGTTCTCATAAGGAGCACGCAACCTAGACCCCTCGCATGCGCAGTTCACAGTAGGGTTCGCGCTCCTATGAGAATCTAATGCCGCTGCTGATCTGACAGGAGGTGGAACTCAGGCGGTAATGTGAGTGCTGGGGAGCGGATGTAAATACAGATGAAGCTTCGCTGGCCCGCCGCTCACCACCTGCTGTGCGGCCGGTTCCTAACAGGCCATGGACTGCTACTGGTCCGTGGCCCGGGGTTTGGGGACCCCTGTCTTAGAGGCCACGGCTGGACAGGGTTCTAAGGGGTTGCCCCATTATGTGTAACCATCACTTTTTATGGTGTTGACAGCAAGCTGTAGAGCTACTGTGTAGGGAGGCACAGGGATGAGGATGCTGTGAAAGTATAGATCCCTTCTCGGCTCACATTTAAAGTAATGTTTAAACACATTACTTCATAGGACCCTCATAACCATGGGAGATCTTGCTGATAAGAACAGAACTTGGTAAAATCACCAAGATGAGAAATTTGCTCATCATCATCAAAATGACAAATACACATTCTCTTTGATTTAGCAATCCCATTCCTAGGGATTTATCCTATAAAGATACTTGCACATGTGGAAATGATACAACATTGTTTATAATAGCAGAATACTGGGAACAACCTAAATGTCCATAAATAGCAGGTCACTTAAGTAAAATTTTGCTGTATAATGGATATATTTTGTTATGTGAAAAAAGCAAGGTAGAGAACAGTGAAAAGCATGCTACAATTTTCACAAGAAAGAAAGGAAGGAAGGGAGGAAGTGAGAAAGGAAAAAAAGAAAGAAAGGGAAAGAGAAAGAAAAAAGAAAGAAAGAAAGGAAGGAAGGAAGAAAGAAAGAAAGGAAGAAAGACACGCATACATGCACATACATGCACACAGATACACACACACAGTGATAGGTTGTACATGCAAAGGATACCCCAGTAAGGGCACACAAGAAAATAGTAACACTGGTGTCCTCTGGGAAGAGGAATTGGGGACTAGGGACAGCATGGAAGGGAAACTCACTATTTACACTTTCAGGAATTTTGTACCATCTGAATATATTGCTTATTCAAAATACACAATTTTTTAAAGCATCAAGGTTGTCAGTTTAAGTATTAAATTATACAATATGTGTAAGGGGTTATAAACAATAAGTCCTATACATGCCTTATTTATTGCTAAGGTTCTTATCAGCCACTTTTCAAAAATATTTTTAACTGAAGTATATTTACAATGTTGTGTTAGTTTCAGGTGTACATCAAATTGATTCAAAGTGATATATATATTCTTTCTCAGATTCTTTTCCCTTATAAGTTATTACAAGATACTGAGTATAATTTCTTGTGCTACACAGTAGGTCCTTGTTGTTTATCTATTTTATATATAATAGTGTGTATATATTAATCGCAAACTCCTGATTTATCCCTCCCCCATTTCCCCTTTGGTAACCATAAGTTTGTTTTCTATGTCTGAGTCTATTTCTGCTTTCTAATTAAGTTCATTTGGATCATTTTTTTAGATTACACATATACGTGATATCATATGATCTTTGTCTGGCTTACTTCACTTAGTATGATAATCTCTAGGTCCATCCATTTGCTTCAAATGGCATTATTTCATTCTTTTTTATGCCTGAGTAATATTCTATTATCTATATATATAATATATATATTATATATATATCATATCTTCTTTATCCATTCAACTGTCGATGGACATTTATTATAGGTTGCTTCCATGTCTTGGCTACTGTAAATAGTGCTGCTATGAACATTGGGGTACGTGTGTCTTTTCGAATTATGGTTTTCTCTGGCTATGTTCCCAGGAGTGGGATTGTTGGATCATATGGTAGCTCTATTTTTAGTTTTTTGAGGAACCTCCATGCTATTCTCCATACTGGTTGCACCAATTTACTTTCCCACCAACAGTACAGGAGGGTTCCTTTTTCTACACATCCTCATCCACTTTTTTTGAATGAAGACATTGAGACTGAGGAAGGTAAACAACTTGCCCACAATCACACAACTAAAAACGACAGGCTGTTTTCATGAAAACATCTGTTTCCAAGTTTATTGCTGAATGTCTGTCTTCTCTGCTAAACTATAAGCAACAGAGCATAGGAGCCACATCTACACCCAGTGCCCAGTAGACTGTCTTGCACTCAGTAGAATATTTGTTCAATTAGTAAACGAAGAAGCAAATGAATAGAGTTTTTTTTTACGCGGGCCTCTCACTGCTGTGGCCTCTCCCGCTGCACAGCACAGGCTCCAGACACACAGGCTCAGCGGCCATGGCTCACGCGCCCAGCCGCTCCGCGGCACGTGGGATCTTCCCGGACCGGGGCACGAACCCGCGTCCCCTGCACCGGCAGGCGGACTCTCAACCACTGCGCCACCAGGGAAGCCCTGAATGGAGTCTTATACCCTGAATGGTAGGAGTAATGGCAAGGTTCCAGGGTAAATATTTAAGACATCCTGAAGCCCATCTAGTGGTACATCTTAGTTCAGTCCCAGGTGTAAACAGATCCCCGAGCTCTCCTCAACACTGCCCCATTCATAACTGATCCAGAAATCGGGTCTGCTCTGTTGGCACCTCCTCTACTCAGTTCCTTAAATGCTGGTGTTCCCTGGGGTTATACTATAGACCTGTCCTGTTCTCTTACCATCCCATCTCTTCCCTTCCCTTCTCTTATCTCTCACACACTGTGGTTAACTCATTCACTGCCATGGATTTAATTACTGCCCATGCATCATTTTTACCTCCAATCTTCCCTCTTCAGTTTCAGCCCACATGACCCACAGACTAATGGGAAACCCCAAACTGTATGTTCCTCAGACTCCCTAAACTCAACAGGCCCCAATCCCAACCCCTTAACTTCCCCACCCCTCTAAAACACTACTCTTTCTTCTATCTTTTTAATTATAAAGAACTCCTCACTTGCCTTCATTATCCAATCACATCTCTGGAGCACAATCGTACCTTCCTGCTCCTCCTCATCCTAGCTTCCAGGTTCTCAGTTGAGAACCTCTTTATTTTTACAACAGCTCCTAATAGGAAGCCTCTGCTTCCTTCCTTACCTCCCACCCCAATTCAGGATCCCCACGGCTACCAGAAGCTCTTTCTAAAACAAAAACTGGATCGAATTATCCCTCTATTTAAAAGGCTTGTATTGGCCCAAATTGCCCATTAAAGTTGGCACTGCCAGGCTGGTTTACACATCCCTTTGTCCCTTTCCAGACTCCGCTCCCACCATTCCCCCAGGAACCACACACTCCAGTCACACAGTCGCATCCCATTCCTGCCTTGACACGCCGGGCCCTCTCCCAGGAATGCCTTTCCTCCTGTTCCTGGTGGGGAAATTTATTCAAACAACTCAACTCGCCTCTCACTCCCTGGGAGAAGCTTTCCCTGTAACCTCAGGCATTGACTCCAGCCTCTCCTCCCACAGAGCTGTGTACACGCCTCTCTTACGGCACTTCTGATATGGTTATAGAGTTATTTGTTTATGTGATGGATTCTCTCATGAGGACGGAAGCCTTATCCTGTATCCCTGACACAGGGAACAGAGTAGGGTCTCAATAAATGTTTTTGGAACAAATGCATTTCGATGTCTAAACAACTAACTTACAAAGAGACTTTGTGTACGTGAACTGTTAATATCTTAGGTGTCACCTATATTAAGCGTTTTCTTTCAGTCTGGCATTTTCGTGGTGTCTCTTACACCCTATTACCAAGGACAAGTTGACATATGAGGGGAGATGAGGAAAGCAGGCTGTTTTTAGGTGGTTGGGGCATAATTCCGATCACCACAAGCAATTCTGCAGCTTTATTTTCTAGTTGTCCTTTTGACTTTGTAAATAATCACAACTCACAATTTCAGGAATACTCTATTAATATTCCATGAAAAAAATTAATTGATATACTGAATTCCTCAGGCGAAAATGATGCTATTACTCAAACTACAAGCACCGGGCAGACGTGGAAGGTCAATTGGAAAAGGAAAGAAGTGGGGGTCTGGGTGAGGAGGGGGTGGGGAGCCACACCTCCCTGGGAGATGGCTCTGGGGGGAGACAGGGGTAGGGGTGCTGGGGCAGAAAGGGGAAGCATGATCACACAGGGGCAGTCCTCCTGTCAGACAGGTGGCAGCCTCGTGGGTCCAGCTAATCCTCCTAATTACAGAGGACCTGGCCGCCAGCCAAGACGAAGGGGGGCAATTTTAACTCCTCATGGGGAAGGGCTAGCAAGCCAGAAAGGATCCCCGCCTAACAGGGATGGTTCATGGCAGGATTTCAGACCTGAAGGGAGGTGAGAGTCCTTGACAAAAAAGACAAATCATAGACACTGGGCCAACACCTCCAAACAGGCAGGAAGGCAGTGGATTGAAGGGTTTACGGGTGCCCAAGCTGAACAGATACCATACCACAGATACCAGGTCCACAGAAGCAAGATGAATTCTAATTTCGCTGGCGATGGATAGAATCTACTAAGGAACTGACTGACTTGATCAAGCGTTGGCAAACTATGGCTCATGGGCCAATTCCAGCCAGCCACCTGTTTTTATAGATAAAGTTTTACCGGAACACAGCCATGTTCATTTGCTCATGTGTTGTCTATGGCTGCTTTTGCTCCACGAAGGCAGAGTTGAGTAGTTGTGACAGGGACCATATGGCCCTGCAAAGCCTAACACATGTGCTATCTGGCCCTTTACAGAAAAACTTTGCCAACTTTTGGTCCAGACAATGCCCAGGCTGCCCCTCAGACCAACTGAAATCAGAATCTCTGGTGGCAAGACCCAGGCATGGGTACTTTTTAAAGCTTCCCGGGTGATTTCAGTGTGCAGCCAAGGGTGCGAACCACTGGTGCAGTCTGAGGAAGCAACTCTGAGAGGCAGCTGAACACAGAATAAGATTCCATCTTAGCTGAATAAGTCACAGGGAAGGGTGGTTCAGAGCCTGAGCTTTGGGGAAGGAAGGCCTAATTTGCATCCTCACTCTGTCATTTATCAGCTATCTAACCTAGACAGCTCGACCCCTCAACATCTCAGTTTCTCCATCTGTAAGATGGGCGTAATAACACCTACCTCACGGGGTGGCTAAGAGGATTACAGGAAAGAATGCTTGTAGAGCTTTTAGCATTGAGCCTGGCATATGACTTGATAAAAGGTAGCTAAAATAGGGGATGGGCAAGAGCTGGGCTGAGAGGCTGACTTCATCCTGGCTTAGAGCAGCTGGAGGAGCTGGAGAAATTCTCAGGGCTGCCACATGTGGTGTCCAACGAGAGATGTTCATGTTGGAGGCTGAGCAACATTTTAAAGATGCTGCTGGGAAATCCCTGTGCACGTGTGATGGCCCAGCCTGTGTTGGGGGGTGTGGTCCAGGAGAGCTTGAGGGACGCCCATGGCTAAACTCTGCCCATATCTCCCCTGCTCCTGGGGCTCCCCATTTGGGGCCCTGGTTCACATTCTGGATGCCAGCAGAATCTCCCTGCAAGATTCTGGCAGCTCCTAGTGAATGCTTTTTAGAGACCTTGATACTAAAACCTGAAACCTGCTGCTTGGACCGTACATTGGGCTGTGGTAGGCGCCTGACACCTACCCTGCAGATTCGTGCTTCCTGCCCACCTTTGCCCTGCCTCCGTGCCAGTCTGGGTTTGACATCAGTCTGCTGCAGTCTGCCAAACTCGTACCCAGGGAACACAAGGAGGACTCTGGCCTGCTACACACAGAGGACTTCTCTTTGGGGCAGACTACCTGGCTCCTAAAGATGCTCCAACAATATCTGTCCTCGACCATTCAATTAACAAGTAAAGGACATGAACACTGCAAAATTCTTGGGACTGCCTGCTCAGCTAATGACCTACACTGAGCAGGGAGAGTGGTCCTGCATTTCGCAGACAGGTCTGAGCCTTACTCAGAGTTAGTAACCTCTCCCATCTGGTGTAAAGACGGGAGGCTCCTCAGAGGCATGACCAGAGTTCTTGGGAGTGCTGGCAGGGTTTGGAGACCCACCAACTCAAGAAATGGTAAACCATGACCTTCATCAGCTGAGCCAGGGGCATGACTGTTTGCAGTTGGCCATCTCTTCCTGCACATTGGCTTAAGGCTTGGGGTAGAACAGGATCAAGCTGTGTGGCTAGTTTCAGAAAAGCCTGGCCAATACTATCATGAATGTAATACCTGCGTAAGGAATGGTAGCTTAGCACCATTCCAGGCCCCTAGCCGTGGGGCCCTGTCCTGAAAACGGGCATCACATATGATGATCTAAAATATCTTGGAGTCAAGCCATGGTTAAGGGACAGCCCATCAACACAACTGGAAAATCCAAGAACCAGTCAACGGGAAGATCTAATTGTAATGGTAACAATGATACTAATGGCTTCCATTTTTGGGGGGCTTACTAAGTGCATGGTAATTTATTTATTTATTTATAAGCAATTTCTTGTTTATTCTTTAAAAAAACTTTTTTTGATGTGGACCATTTTTAAAGTCTTCATTGAATTTGTTACAATATTGCTCCTGTTTTGGTTTTATGGCCACAAGGCATGTGGGATCTTAGCTCCCCAACCAGGGATTGAACGTGCACCCGCTGCATTGGAAGGCGAAGTCTTAACCACTGGATCGCCAGGGAGGTCCTGATTTCTTATTTACTCTTTACAACCATCCTATGAAGACTTGGAGAATTAAGTGCCGGCACAGCCACATAGCTTTTAAGTGGCAGGACTGAGATTTGAATTCAGGTCTCCCTGACTCTAAAGCTCCCGCTCTATATTACTAACTTATAGAGCCACCCCAGAAAGAGCTAGTTATGCCTCTGTTGTGGCATAATGGCATAATCTTGTTCCACCAAACAGCTTTGGACTGAGACAGGGAAAAAATATCCATGCCCCATGAGACAGCCTCCAGCCCCTTTGAGAAAGGGGCCGCACTTCTCTACTCTGGAAGTTTCTACCTCGTGTCTGGGGCTCACCTTTGCCTTTTTCCTAGGGTCTCAGGGTCCCTTCAGAAACTGCTTGTGGATTTCTGTTCCAGGCCTCTCCTTACACTGTCCCACTTCGCTGCTCCTTGGAGAGTGCTTAGAGCCTTGCATCTGATCTCCCCCGTTTCTCAAGAACTGATTCTTGGCTCCATCCCTGGGTTATGTCTGGTCAAGGATTTACTCACTTAAGAAGCAGCCAGCTCCTCTCCCCAAATAGTTCTGATAAAACACCATATCTTTCATCTAAAGAGGACAAAAGATCTAATTCTTTCACCAGCAGAGCACAACATTGCCCTGCTGAGCTCAAACTCGGATGTTTCCCCGTCCACCTCCTGGACTTCTAGCCCTGCTCCTACACTGGTTAAGGGTGCTGATTGGGGACCCAGCCTGTCTGGGTTCAACCCTGGCCTAAGTGGCCCTGCGTGAACTCTCAATTTCACTTTCCTCATGTGCAAACTGGGAATAATAACATCACCTCTTTAAAGGGGCTGAGGTGAGAAGTCACACAATATATTACATGTAAAGTACTTAGCTCAGTGCTGACACAAGATAAATACTAACTCTTATTGCCAGTTGTGACTATATTGCTGTTTCTCCTCTGGTTGTTTTTATATATTCACTTAATTGAAATTAACTGCCATACTTTCAAAACAGTGCAGAAAAATCACATGTCACTGCTCCAGGACTGGAGTCTTACACATGGAAAAACACCCAGGTTCAAAAACTGTTCTATTAACTTGGCCCCCAAATAGAGTACATTACTTTTTAATGGCACTTGACAGCTTCTCCAAGACTTGACCATATATTCTCTAACCTAATCCCCACACCAACCGGCAAAATCTACTTTGCAGATGAGGAAATTGAGTTTCAGAGGTGTCTAATAATAATAATAGTAATACTAATAAGATGATGGTGATGACTAACATTTATTTTGTGCTTCTTATGTACTGTACACTGCTTTAAGAAGCATCTATGTATACTATCTTTCAATTTTCAAAATCACACTATGAGATAGGTATTATTGTTATACCCATTTTACAGATGGGGAAACTGAGATACAGAGATTAAGTAATCCTCTAAGGTGGCAGGGATCACAGAGATCGTGGGAATTGGCTAATTCCAATTCCCTAGCGTGGTGTCTGAGTTCCACAGCTAGGTCTGGCAGAGGACACAGGGAGACAAGACCCATGGGCCTTTTCTGTGGTGACACTGTTCCTACCCTGTACCTCCCTCCCGTGTATACACACTGCACACACTCACACACACACACCCTGGCCTTCACAGTGGGTGATCTCTAACTCTCCTTCTCACTATACAATTCTGTGATTGTAACTGAATCTACAGAGACTATCCCACTCTGCCAGTTTTGGGGAGGTCAGAGCAATGATGCATGTAGTTTTCCCAAGGGACAGAGAATGTGAAGCTGAATATTTTCCTAGCCACATTAGAAATGATGTTCCTGCTTTAGAACAACATAAAAATGTGTTTTATTTTTGTCTTTTAACCGTCTTTCTTTGATCTGCACGTTGGCTGCAGACTGGCTGTATCCATTGTGCTGTATCCACCGTCCTTTTCTGGCTGGCCGAGTCTGGGCCTGAGCAAAGCTAGATGACAGTCCTTATAAATCATCACTTTCCATTCATGCTCATCTTGCTGGTGTCACAGCTCTGTCACTGTCTTGATTAGTGCAGGAAAAAGGGAGTCACGATTAAGTGAGATAAATCTGTGCTGCCCAAGAAACACCAGATGAGTCGGTAAACTGCCCAGTTATTGGTCACTTGGAAAGCAGATATTAGTTGCCCCTGGGCCCTGAAACACAAACCTCAGAGAGGCTGTGGAGCAGCTGTTCCTCTCTTAAAAAGCTTGCAGTAACTGTGGAAAGGAAAAACGTCTGTGTTGCCCAGACTAAGTGGGGCTCGTAGCATTTGAGGTTCGCATTTTGAAAAGTGTGGAAGGGAGACTGTCTCATGCTCTGGATTATCATTTTTGCCAGTCAATGAGCAAGAACTCGGCCAGATTACCCAATGGGACATTCACCATCGATCTTATTCTAGCTTGTCTCTGTGATGCTTTGTGGAATGTTCACAGGCACTGTTCAAATGACAAAAGCTTGAAAAAGAATTATCCGCTTGGCTCACCATTACCCACTTTCTGCTAATGCAGAAATGTCATCATGCAAGATGGCCGCATGTTAAATACAGAGAGAGGCGCGTTTCTGGGAGCTGGCACCTAGGGAAGCATTTCTCAAAGGATGGTCTGGGGAACCCCTGGGCATCCCTGAGACCTGGGATCTGAGAGGTCAAGACTATTTTCATAAAAGCACTGAGACATTATTTGACTTGTTCGCTCTCATTCTCCCTCAAGTGTAGCGTTTTCCAGAAGACACATGACATGGGATATAGCATCGGATCGGACGCATGAGCAGATAAGAGAATCCAACCATCTCCCACTAAGCCAGACACGACAAGAGATTTGCAGCAAAGTAAAACAATGACATTATTCTCAATAATTATTTTTCATAAAACATAGTTTTTTTAGAATAAAAATAATTTATGTTAACATACATCTGGCATATTGTTTGAAATCAATTGACCAATTATTTTTTACATTTCTCAGTTTTAATTTCTAATATGGTGAATATTGATTGCTATAACCCACAGAAAAGTATTTGGGCCCCTCAACTTTGAAAAGAATGACAAGGTTCTGAGCCCCAAAAGCTTGAGAACCACTGACCTAGAAGCATCTGATCACTTTAGTTTCCCCTCGGTGGAAGCAGTCCTTCCTTCTCAGCTCAGCAGCCAAGCATCCGCCTGCTTCAGACTCACCACTTTCTGGGTCTTGGATGCAGGCTGTCTCCATTACCTGCCTTGCTCCAAATGCTTACCGTTGACTTGTCTTTGTTCTGCCCATGACACGGGACCAGGAGAGTCCCAGTTGTTCATCCTCCCTGGCAAGCCTCTTAGCTCTCAATCAGGCAGCGTCCACACGCATATGAGGACTGCCACTTCTGCCTGGACTGTCAACCCACAAACGCTGGATGGGGGCTGGGGAGACAGATGCACTTCTGTGGGAGGGAGGGAGCTGCGTCTAGACTGGGGAGATCAAGACCCTGAGTCTGGACTGCAGAGACCGGGAGGGAGCCCCGTGCCTGTGGTGAGGGGCAGGCAGTCCCATACAGATCGAGGGTCCCCCCCTCCATGTGTGAAAAACCTTATGACTGACACCAAAGTCACAGGCAGGGCCATGTTCTCTGCAGGTTCCAGGGACCTCAGAAGCCCTGTCTCTATCTCTCTCCTGCAAATCACAGTAAAATAGTCACTTCAATCTAATCCACCTAAAAACAACAATCACTGACACTATGTAAAGTGCTGGTGGGGAGAAGTGCAAAGATTCATAAGAAATGCCCCCCTCTGCCCTCCAGGAGCAGGACAAACCTTTACTGGAGCTTCGTATTAGCAGCAAAATGATCAGACCTGAGTTTTTAACTCATGTCTCTTACCTTGCCTGTTTTCTAGAAACTGCACAGGGAGAAAAAGCAAAGCTGCTAGAGAAAACGGAGAAACAAAAGCCCTAAATAATTCACAAGACTGGATAATCAACATCTGAAATACAAGAACTGATTCTGCAGAAGAAGCCACTCTCTCTTTCCTCTTTGTAAATGTTATTTCCTAACCTCCAATTCAATTCCTGGCCTGGACAGAAAGAGATTTCCGACCCAACTAAAAATTCCCGTGTCTGACCTGGTTATGCTCAGGTCCCCAGGCAGGATTCACCCACAAGGCTCTTCAGAGGCATCCAGCTAAAGGGCTGCCCAGCCTGGAGGGCATCTTAGAAATGGAAGGGGACTTGGAACATTTTTGAATTGCAAGATGCTTCATCTTTAAAGTAGGCTCTAGAATCATGAAGTTCTATGTTAAAATGGGCAGCCTAATCACTACCTGCTTATTTAATGGGGCCAGAAGCAAACAACCAGAGGGCTTTCACTAATGTGGTCAACAACCAGTGGCTCAAACTTGTCTGCCTGCTGTCAGTCAGGCAGGGACCTGCCACAGCCAAAGTTAAAATGCACTCGATTAGTGAAGATGCAGAAGATGACGAAAAGGAGAGTTGCTCGTGAAAGGATTTTCTGAAGCCATTTTTCATCTCGGTCCTCTTTCTCATCCCACCTCCTCTCACCTCTTCTACCCCCCTGGCCCCCACTGTAATCATTTCTTGTTCAGCAAAGTTTTGAAATCCTGGGTACTGTCTCACTTTAAGCATCTTCTGATCTTTTATGAAGATTATCAAGATCATGTACTTCCAAATCTCCTGCTCTATGAACATCAAAAGCCCATTAACTAATTAATTATAAGCTTTTAAGGATTATCTGCATGTAAAACATTAGAAAATCACTATTCCTATCACACACATAAAATTATATCTTTTTCTCTCCGTCTTGTATCCTCTTTCTCCTTCCCTCCTCTACACCTACTCTCTGCTCTCTTCTCTCTCTGTCACTGTAGCTCTCTTCCCCTCTCTCTCTCTCTCTCCCTCTCTGCTGAATAATCATAATTGTACACCATGCTTTCTGGCCTTATGGTGCATTCAAACATTCAAAAGGTGATTCAGTTATTGATAAAATTTTTAATCATTTTAAAAGTGTCAAAACTGAAAATGAAGAATGCAGCCCGTTCATTTAGAAAGCAGATTAAAGGAAAGTACATGGGCTTGTCTAGAAGATCATGATGGTTTCGGAACCCAGTCTTACATGAACTGAAGGAATGAGTGCCAATCAGCAAGGTTTTCATGAGGATTAAGTAAAACAAGACCTGTAAAGCATTTAGCTCAAAGCCTGGCACATAAAAAGTGCTTAGCAAATGACAGCTATTATTATTATCAGGAAGCCTTTACAATGGAGGCTGTAATTCAGAAGAGGAAGAAAATTAGAAGACAGAGACCATGCCTACCAGCTTCTGTTTCTTAATCCATCTGTGCATTCTATTTCAATTGGTTTGACAGTGGGCAGAGCATTTACATTAACTTCTCTGATCCCCAGAATGAGCCTGTGAAGTAGGTAGGACAGGTGGTATAATCCCATTTGGAAAACCAGAACATGATGGAGGGGGAGAAAGCTTTGGAGGTTTTGGTATAAGGTTTAACAGTCACTAAATGGAAGAGCTGGGACAAGAACAGGAGCCACATGGTTCAAGGCCCTGAGAGGGGATTGTTTCCTCTACTTAGCTGATATCCTCCATTCTTTTAATTTATGGTCCTGCCTCATCTTAAGAACCGGTCTCTGAATAATTTAAGACTAAAATGCCAAAGTCAATACAATAAAACACCAACTCTGGTTATCCAATAGTGGCCCAGTTGAGTGAATCAAGATGTTTTCTCCCATCTACCAGGCAACAGTCACAGGCTCCCTTCCCTTCCCAGAGCAGTGCATCCTGCTTTAAGGGGTGGGGTCCCTGCAGACAGCAGCCAGCGGCGTTGAGGGGGGAGCCATGCCATGTGCAGGGACTTGAATCCCAGCAGCCCAGCTGCTGTGTTGCCTTCTGTGGCCCCAGTGCCAATTTAGCACAAAAGATTACAGGCTGCCAGCTGTCCGTTATCCAAGCCAGATCAACTCCCCATTGGCGTTCCACATCTGGAAAAGCCTTCCTTGGGATTGGTGCCGGAGCATCCACGCATTCTCACGTCTATTATTATCTTCAAAGCTACCTAGAGAGTAGGTAGCATTTTCCAAATGCAAAGATTAAGAGAAGTTGAAAATGCATGGCATAGTTAGTAATTTTTTTTAGAAAAGCATACTCTATAGATAATGTTGGTACCCAGGGAGAAACTATTTTTTAACTGGTATGAAATACAAAAGACATGAAAAACACCATTGAAAATGGTTGATACACTAAGAAATAATATACACTTCTTCCTATGTTATCTAAAATGGGTGACACTTTTGAGCCAATTGCATACACTAAATATGCTTAATTTGTTTCCCAAACCTTAATTCCAGGGTTTTAACTAAGCAAATAAAATAGAGAAGATACTCAAAAAGATACTCCCGTAACATGTATAGGAGAAATATGCCAGGTACAGGGAAGACAAAGGTTTCAGCACAAAATATTCAGCCTTCAATGGAAAAGAACCTTCCATGGCACAAATCAATAACTTGGGCTGCCTCTCTGTTTGCCCTAACTGGGGTCTTTGCTATAAAATCTGATTACTGTTATCAGTAGGAAGCTGATTTGGCTGTCCTGCTTCAAGGAGAGTCATCCAAATTACAGATAAGCCAAAACACAAGTAGCGTGATCCTGACACACACAGATGGAATGCTCTGGAGCCTCTTCTTGTCCTGTGGTATGGGGAGGATTCTGTGATCTGACTCAGCTTAAACTGCTTACGCAGGTGATGAATAGCAGGTTCCCAGAACAGGGACACATTGACATCCCCAAGTCATGGAGAACTAAAGGAAATTCAAAGGGGAACCAGGGCTTTGTTCTGGGTGCTAGGATCCACACCCCTCAAGTTCCTCCTGGAGAAAAGTCATTTGCTCTTTGTATCTTTTAAATACCAATGAGAAACATGCATTTAGTGCCTAATGTACCAAAGATTCTGGGACACAGGGAAGTGTATCCCGATGACAGTCCTGCCAGGAAGAAATGTAGGCGAGGTCAGAAGGCACTTGGTGAGAAATGCCAACTGAGCACAAAAATTCCAAGTGCTACCGGGGCTGAGGGGTGGGTGGGGCTTGAGACAAGCAGGAAAAGCATCAAAGGGAAAGGAAGGATTTGATCCATATTGAGTACTTCCATTAAGAGATGGGCAGAACTTCAAACCGAAAGTGACTTTAGCTTCTCTTTTTTTTTTTTTTTTTTTTTTTTGTGGTATGCGGGCCTCCCTCTGTTGTGGCCTCACCCGTTGCGGGGCACAGGCTCCGGACGCGCAGGCTCAGCGGCCATGGTTCACGGGCCCAGCCGCTCCGCGGCATGTGGGATCCTCCCAGACTGGGGCGCGAACCCGGTTCCCCTGCATCGGCAGGCGGACGCGCAACCACTGCGCCACCAGGGAAGCCCTAGCTTCTCATTTTAAAGAGAAGGGCCAGTACAGTCAATTTGCTATTTCCCAAACTATGATCATTGAGGCCCAGGCTGGATTTGAAGGATGTCACTGTTGGGAGAAGTGGAGGCTTTTTGGAAGGGTGTTTGGTTCTTGTTGGCTGCGTGGTCAGCAGTTTGGATAGGAAGGGACGGGAGGAAGAGGAAGGGAGGGCAGTGCTCAAAACCAACTTGTCACTCATACAGAAGATGTGCTATAGTGGAAAGAACTGGGGAGTGGACCTGGGCTCAAAATCCTGTTCCACTCTCCCTGGCTGGGTGACCCTGGGGAAGTTACAATCCTCCCTGGACCTCACTTCCCTCAACTGTGAAATGGGGTAAATGCCTGCCATGTAGGGGCTCGTTAGCATTAAAGAATGCCTTTAAAACTTGGAACACAATATCTTGCACACAAATGGTCAGTAAATACTAGATCTCACCTGAATCTTCTCATATATCGTCTTGCCCCGCAATGGAATAACAAATGACCGGGATCACTGGTCATGGATTTTTCCAGAAAATGCATAGTTTCACAACTCTTGTCTTGTTGGTCCATCTGACAGGCGATAAAGTCAATTTGTGATTTAGCAAATATATTCTTCTTTCAATCGGAAGTTAATAATATCGCCTGTTTAGTATCTTACTGGATCATCCATTCTTCAGATATTTTTGATGTGGGGGGTTGAAGGATAGAGAGGAGGGGAGAGGGGAGGTGTTAGGGAGAAAGGAAATATTTATTGTGTCCCCCTTCTGGTGGGTGCTCAGTGAGAAAGGCCTACCAGTGGCCCAGTTTCCTAGGAAACCCTGCTCGGAGATCTCAGGCTATAAGTGTATCGGCAGTTTGCTTTGTAGAGGACAAACACATCTTGGCTGTCATTTGTCACACAGCCAATGGCATGCATAATATCTGAATTGGGGCTTTCTGAGATGATTCTTCATTCATGTGGCAGTCAAGCTTTTACTGTCTTATTTAAAACAGACTTTATGAGTTGACTCAAAACTTAAGCCTTTTTGAGCCCTCCCACACTGTTGGTGGGAGTGTAAATTGGTGCAGCCAGTATGGAAAACAGTCTGGAGATTCCTTAAAAAACTAAAAATAGAGTTACCATATGATCCAGAAATCCCACTCCTGGGCATATATCCATAAAAAGACAAAAACTCTAATTCGCAAAGATACATGTAGCCTAGGGTTCACAGCAGCACTATTTACAATAGCCAAGACATGGAAGCAACTTAAATGTCCATTAACAGATGAGTGGATAAAGTAGATATGGTACACACACACACACACACACAAAATGGAATACCACTCAGTCATAAAAAAGAATGAAATATTGCCATTTGCAGCAATATGAATGGACCTAGAGATTATCATACTATGAAAAGTCAGGCAGAGAAAGACAAATATTATATGATATCACTTTTATGTGGAATCTAAACAAATAATACAAATCAACTTATTTACAAAACAGACACAGACTCACAGACATAGAAAACAAACTTACAGTTACCAAAGGGGAAAGGGGAGGGGGAGGGATAAATTAGGAGGCTGGGATTAACAGATACACACTACCCTATAGAAAACAGATGAACAACAGGGATTAACTGTATAGCACAGGAAACTATATTCAGTATAATAAACTGTAATGGAAAAGAGTCTGAAGCTGTACACCTGAAACTAACACAATATTGTAAATCAACTATAGTTTAATAAAATTTTTTTTTTAAAAAACTTAAGCCTTTTCCTTCTCGTTACACTCATCCACCATGGCAAATGGTGTCCTTTGTACCTAGTCTCTTTGGCATCAAAATTCTCTATTCCTCAGCTGTAACTCATCACCCAGGCTGCAGGATTCTCTTCCCTGAATGCAAGAGGGAGATGTAGTACTATTCTGGGCCCAGAGACACTACTGCCCTTGTCTCATGTCTCTCGGGAAGCCTCCTCCCATCTCCAGTAAAGTTCTTTGGACTCAGAGTGACAAGGCAGGTATGTTAATCCTAATCAGAGAAGATTTTTTTTTAATCATCTCGTCTTTGCTCTGCAAGTCCCAATTGCCTACCCACATCTCTTAAGCACTTTACAAAGCTCTGTTAGCTAATTAACAGCCTCCTCAGCTTCGAAGCCAGGATCCTTAAGGTGGCAGAAGTAAAAACTCAGACCAAGGTTTCAAGAGGTTTCATGACAGTGAGTGTGGTCAGCCTAGTCTAGAAGAGCACATGAAAGTCGTGCCCTCTTCTTGGGCATCGGACTGTACCTTTGTGCCAGCTGCCTCCTCTTCCTGGGATGAAAATGGGTGGTTTCATAAGCATTGTTTTCATTCTTACCTTGTGTCCTAGCCCTTCACAACTTCTTTCATTTTTGTTCTCTTTTGTCAAACTGGAATCTCAGTGAGGTTCTGAGACACATTTTTTTTTAATTTTTTTTTTTTTTGGTGGTACGCGGGCCTCTCACTGTTGTGGCCTCTCCCGTTGCGGGGCACAA
>NC_041218.1:48305669-48309699 GCF_002837175.3 Physeter macrocephalus
TGTGGCCTCTCCCGTTGCGGAGCACAGGCTCCGGACGCGCAGGCTCAGCGGCCATGGCTCACGGGCCCAGCCACTCCACGGCATGTGGGATCTTCCCGGACCAGGTCACAAACCCGTGTCCCCTGCATCAGCAGGCGGATTCTCAACCACTGCACCACCAGGGAAGCCCTCTGAGACACATTTTTGTAAGAGCAGTATTATTCTGCAAATCCTTTCAAGTTTTTATAAACTTTCTCTCAAGCCATCAGTGGATGAAAAGAGGAACAACCAACTTCTGTCTGAAACCCTAAGCCTCAAAAATTCACTTAACTAACATGATCTGTGAATGTAAGGCTGAAAAGAAATCTAGGGCCCCAAAGCAGTGCAGCTCCCAAGGAAGGACAGTAAGGAAGCCAGGTGGGAGACCTGGGTACCCAGGGCATCCAGACAAGCAGGGAGACTGCACAGTTGGAGCCTCCAGAAAACCTGAAGCTCACTAAATAGGTGAATGTTCTGTGGAGTTAGGAGAAGTTGAAGAAATAGGGGCTGCATCATTGACTATGCAGGCAAAATAGTTATGACACCTCAGGAGAAGGGCCAGGGTACAAAGAGCTAGGATTGGGGGAATGGTCTTTAAGGGTCTCAAAGGAGAGTCTGTTTCATGCTATGTTTTGTGACTCTCTCCAGCAATGTACAGTCAACGCGCAGGAAATGTTTGCTGAATCAGAAACCCCTAAAACTCAATGTGATAGGGAAATAATAAAAGCTCTGGGCTCCATCCTAAGTGCTTTACGTGTATTATCTCATTAAATTCTATGAGGCTGGGGCCAATATGACAGGTGGGGAAACTGCAGGCATACACAGGTTAAATTAACTTGTCCCAGATCACACTGATAATTGATAGTGGAGTTTGGATTAAAACCCAGGCATTCTGGCTCCAGATTCTGTGAGTTCAACCACTACACCACACAAACCATAGGGAACACAGTCCCTCTGGGTAATCTCTTGATCACTTTTTAAAGTATACCCACCCCAGCTAAAAGTATCTTCAGGAATTATGCTGGTCCTTACATTATAAGGACTTTTAAAAATCAAATATGTAATTTTTAATATTTTGTCTAGGAAATAAACATTGAAGTGGGAAAAGAAAAGTTATTGTTTAGTTACCGTTAACTGAATTTGGCAGAAATAGGCATTTTTCTGACTTTTTGTCTCTGTGGAATTCTCCGTAACAACTACTTTAAACTCTCATGATTTCACTGTGATTGGAGAGAGATAACTTTGATATCATTTCTCAATGGATTGAATTTATACTGAGAAACAACAAACCTCTTTTTTAAAGGCCAATGATTCTATTTCATCTAAAACTAGTTGCACTTTTTTGGTTAACAGTCAATTGTCTTTTCTATTTTTTAATTTTTTGTTATTTTAAAAAATTGTGGTAAAATACACAAACCATCTTAACCATTTTTAAGTGTATAGCTCCGTGGAGTTAAGCATATTCATTGCTGTACAACCATCCTGACCATCCATCTCTAAAACTCTTTTCATTTTGCAAAACTGAAAACTGTACCCATTAAAATCTACTTTCTTTCACTTTAACAGATTAAAGATAAAAGGAACAATTAGACAAAGAAAAAAGGAGTTAGGGAGCTGAATGAAGTCAACCCAAAGAAAACAATTATATTCAATCTATTCTCTATACTGATGTTTTTTTTAATCCAGATCTTTGTTGTCCACATTGACAGTCTAATCCTGATATAATTCAACTCTCTTTAAGGTGGTGTAACTTATTTCAGCCTAGTAAAGAGAAAATAGTTTAAAGTATTAACCATGGGGGTTATCTTTGTGACTGACACAAAGCAGGGCTAACGCTTTCTTTAAAATGTATTACCCATTGGACCCTATGCCCAGGATTCTGTTCAGCTGGTCTGAGATTGAGCCCTGATCATCAGTATTTTTTTTAAGCTTCCCCAAAGAGACTCACGTATAACCAAGGAGGGATCCTAGAGTTCAGGGAGTTGAAGCCATGGAGCAAATATGCAGAAAGCAGTCCATCTAGGCCTTCTGTTTTTTCATAATTCAGAGACAACTTTGAGAACGTGATGAAGCTCTGGATCATCTCCTAGAAATACGTGCTTACACACACGCTCACAAAAGTTACAGCCCATCTCAGTGGCCCATGGTCCACCAGAAGCCCACCTTCGCAAGGCTGAGTATAGAACAATCAGGAAAAATAGCCAAGAGGGAAACCCAACAAATAATGAGCTGCCTGAAATAAAGGAGCCAGCCCAGGGGACTGAGACGGTGCAGCCAGAGAGGTGGGAGGACAGCCAACTAAAGCCAAGAAATGGAAGAGTTTCAGGAGAAGAGGGTGGTAGAGTCAAATGCTGTGAATGGGTTAAATAATGGAGCTGCAGATGATTTAAGAGTAGGGCAGTAGGACCCATGAAACACTTATCCAAGCATACTCTGCTGGAAGACAGGTTTGGGGGGAGGTGCCATAAGAGGGCAAAAAAACCAGTGGAAGTAGCCATTAGAATTAACCACAAAGAGGTATCTATGTTGGAGTGTCAAGGCAGTGTTGGTTCAGAGGCCAGAATGCCGAGGGCTGGATTGAAGATATCGGATTTTAGACACTGTAAATGCTACTGTGAACAGCTGCTGGACCTCCTTCCCGCATATACTTGTCTGCCTCTCTTCCCTTTTTTTGACTGAGGCACACCCTTTTCCTGACATCCAGACTCAAAAACATCCAGCCATCTCTCTCCCTAACCCTACATTTTCATTCAGTTGCTTAGCTCTCATTAATTCTATATCTGGTTCCCATCACTACCTTTTCAAATGTCTACATCCTACCCTTCCTTCTCTGCCCAAGCCTCATCCATAAATAACTTTTCTTTAAGGCCACAGAACGTCCGCTATGTTTTCTATCTTCACTTTCTGTTATATGTGGGCCGGCCGAAGATCTTTAGGTCAGGTTGCACTTTCCAAAAATGGGCACAACAATATTTCCCGACCTACATGATCTCCTACAATGTGATATTGACACTCATCCCACAAGAGGTGGGGTCTAGGTCCCCTCCCCTGAATTCAGACAGAATTCTGACTTGCTTGTAACCAAAAGACTCTGGCAGGAGTAACAATGGGTAGTCATCATCAGAAAAAGACCAGGTCAGAAAAAGGCAATACAGCTTCTACTCGTCAATGTAATTTTTGTGCTTGGAGCTCTGAGCTGTCATGTAAGAAATCTGACTACTGTAAGGCCACCATGTTGTGAGGAAACCCAGTGCCAATGAGTAAAGACATCCTAAATGATTCCATCTGAGACTTCAAGTGTTCCCAGTGGAGGCCTCAAACATCACGGAACAGAAAAAAGTTGTGCCCTCTGTGCTCTTCTGGAATTCCCAATCCACAGAATCCATGAACCTAATAAAACAGTTGTTGTTTCATGCCACTAAATTTGAGGAGGCTTTGAGATAAAGGAGCCAGCCCAGGGGACTGAGACGGTGCAGCCAGAGAGGTGGGAGGACAGCCAACTAAAGCCAAGAAATGGAAGAGTTTTAAGAGACGAGGGTGGTTGTTACACTTAGTACAGCTACAGTACAGCTTCCCTGGTGGTGCAGTGGTTAAGAATCCACCTGCCAATGCAGGGGGCACAGGTTCGAGCCCTGGTCCGGGAAGATCCCACATGCCGCAGAGCAACTAAGCCCGTGCGCCACAACTACTGACTACTGAGCCTGCGTTCAAGAGCCCCAGAGCCACAACTACTGAGCCTATATGCCACAACAACTGAAGCCCATGTGACTAAAGCCCGTGCTCCGCAACAAGAGGAGCCACCACAATGAGAAGCCCGCACACCTCGATGAAGTGTAACAGCTACACTTAGTAGCTGTTACACTTCTCTCCTCGGTTATGAGTGTCCTGAGGGTAGGATCTATATCTGATTTTCTGTGAGTAGTACAGTGTTGAGACATGACCATAAGGTGACCCTGGGGCTTCCCTGGTGGCGCAGTGGTTGAGAGTCCGCCTGCCGATGCAGGGGACACGG
>NC_041218.1:48309766-48324951 GCF_002837175.3 Physeter macrocephalus
GCGGAGCGGCTGGGCCCGTGAGCGGTGGCCGCTGAGCCTGTGCGTCCGGAGCCTGTGCTTCGCAACGGGAGAGGTCACAACAGTGAGAGGCCCGCGTACAGCAAAAAAAAAAAAAAGAAAAGAAAAAAAGGTGACCCTGAAAATAAGGCAACTGTCTGTCTTCTCAAAGAGAAAATAAGGAAAAAAGGGTTTTGGTCAGTTTAAATATGTAAACTTCTAAGGCTGAAGATGAAATAGTTAATTTTAATTTACTTATTTAATTTATATTCGCATATTCACAGTCACAGATAGCATGATACGTTTAGAAATATGACTCTTTTTCATTCCCATATTCTTTGAAACAATTTTATTACTCTCTTGACACACATCTTTGTCAGGAGCATCTTAGTCATCATTCGAGTCACTTTTTGAACCGTCTAACAGACTTCTGGAGCGCACCATCTTCACATCATTTACACAGTTTGAGACAAAGCACTTTGGAATCTGTGTATGATGTTGTCACTGGAAATTTTATCCCAGCCACAAAGTTGCATTTATGTAACACAAGACCGGTTTTTCTTTGACTGTGTGGATGTGAATTCGTAAGCACCAAGAAATTAGTGATCACCACTTTACTGCTTTTTAAAGAAACTGGAAAAGGCCTGTGTACAATGATATCTGATGTGCACTCCTCTGAGGGCAGAGCCTATGAACAATCACTAGAGCTGTGCAAATCTGCTTCCTTTAAAAAGTCATTCCATTAGGTGACCACTATGAGCATCCACGGCTGGTATTTATTTTAGGTAATTTCAAGCGAATGTGTCTTGCCCCAACAATGTTTGTGGTTCCAAGTAAATAGCTGAACTTTCATTCCAGTGAAGATGGGAGACTTTGTAAGGACTCAAATTGAAAACAAAATCCTAAGTGCTGAGGAATGATATTTTGAAGGAAAAAAATCACCATGTATTTGGGGAGATACTCCCGAAAAATGTGTCGAGTGGAGGGAGGATACTTGTGGCCCTTCAGAGAGACTGAGCCCTAGGCGGTAAGTAGGAGCTCCAGGTTATAAGAGGAAAAACCTGGAAATTGAGCCTTGCCGGGAGGCAGTCACAGCGCTCCAGGTGAGAGGTAATGAGGGCGCTCATAACTGCTCTCAGTGTGTTTGGAATTGATGTGCAAGATAACACCAAAGGTAGAGCTGACAGAGCTTGGCCAAGTTACGGAGGCAGTGAATATAATGCAAACACCAGCTTCACAGCCTGAGGACCTAAGTTCAAACCAAGGCCTGTCGTTACACTGTAGGCTGTATGACTTTGAGCAAGTTATTAAACCTGAGCCTCAGTTTCCTTCTCCATAAGAAAATAATAAGAGATGACACATAAAACATACGAAAAGTAAAAAGCCAGCTGGATAGAGCATTCCTGAAGACATTTCATGAAGAAAATCTATTATTATGGTTGATAACTGCTTGGATGCAGGGGCTGGCAAGGAGGAATCACTATTGCCTACAGAGTTTCTCTTAGAACGGGGCATTCCAGATGTCTGCATTAAAAAGTCATGTCCTAACTTTTCCCCCCGAATAAGAGTCAAAGTGTGTTAGAAGGAAAATAAAATATAATTGCAAAGTGGTTTATTAATTGGGGGTTATTTCTAAATGACATTCTTTTTTTAAAATAAATTTATTTTATTTATTTTATTTCTGGCTGCATTGGGTCTTCATTGCTGCACGCAGGCTTTTCTCTGGTTACGGCGAGCGGCGGCTACTCTTCGTTGCGGTGCACGGGTTTCTCATTGTGGTGGCTTCTCTTGTTGCGGAGCACGGGCTCTAGGCGCGCAGGCTTCAGTAGTTGTGGCACGTGGTCTCAGTAGTTGTGGTTCACAGGCTCTAGGTGCACAGGCTCAGTAGTTGTGACTCGCGGGCTCCAGAACGCAGGCTCAGTAGTTGTGGCACACGGGCTTAGTTGCTCCGCGGCATGTGGGATCTTCCCGGGCCAGGGCTCGAACCCATGTCCCCTGCATTGGAAGGTGGATTCTTAATGCCTGCGCCACCAGGCAAGCCCTTAAATGACATTCTTAAAGAGCTGTAAATTACGTTTGTCAGAATGAGACGTGATGAGTGGAACAAAGGATCTGTTTCCTCCCTCCCTCTGCTACTGGGAGGAACCGCCACATACATCACCAAGTAAAACAAGTCTGGTGCTCAAAATTACCAGGCTGGAAAATCGTGCTTCTGAATAAACGTTCACCTGAAAACAAAACTCCAAACTCTTGAAGGCCAAGGGCAACAAGAGGGAAATGCTGAGATACAGAGCCAGCAAATGGCTGAGCTTCTTATAAAGAAACCTGGTTGACAGAGCCACATTCAAGACTGGAGGCTGGGAGCCCTGGGTGCTGATTCCACCTGTAGATCACCCCTTCTCCAGGCTTCCTCCCTCGTCCCAATGCACCTTCACCTGTGGCAGAAGGAGCTTTCTAAAGTATAGCTCTGATGTCCCTCCCCGGATGGTTATTCAGTTCCACAAATCCAAACATGAAAATACTGCCAATGAGGGAACGAAAAATTAATCACACTGTATACTACTTTATAAAAGAAAGAATTTCATGAAATAAAGTACTTAAATGTTAAATTAAAAGTACTTAAAGGGTAGCAAATCACATCCACTCTTCTGTACCTTGCTTCTCTCCTTCTCTGTGTCCTATAGATCTTTCCATATTCATACACAGAGATTGTCCTTTTTTTTTTTTTACAGCTACTCCACTGTGTGCTATGTGCTATATCACAGTCTGTTCAACTAGTTCCCTACTGCTGGACACTTAGTTGCTTCCAACCTTTTGGGATTACAGTAATGCCACAAGCAATAACCTTGTACACATGTTATTTCACACTTGTGCAGGCTGAAGTGGGATTGCATTTAAACTTCTGTTACATAATGACACATTCTCCCTTGCAGAGGTTGTACAGTTTTCCACATTCATCAATAAGTTCTTATATCCACTTTGAAAGTTTTGTTCATTTTTGTTATTTTCTGGGTCTCTCTCTTTTCAGGCAGACACATTTATAGTGAGGCTGATCAGAGACTACATCCTCACTATGGAGGAAAAAAGTCAGAACAGCTCATTTCACCACTTTTAAGTGTCAGATTAGTAGTAGAGACAGCAAGTGTATGACTTAGGAGGAGCTAGACATCTTCGGGAGATGCAACTAACTTAGATTTTATGGAAGAAAGGGGACCCAACTAGGCCCTTAAAGAACACGGAGAAGCTCGGTAAGCAGAGAAAAATGTTCAGGTCCCAAAGCAGAAATATACATGAAGTATGCCAAGAAGGATGAGCACGTTGGCTGGGGCAAAGTGCTGTGTAGGTTGTTAAGGACAGAGCTTAGAAATGTAATTGGGGGCTGAATATGGAAAACCCTAAGTTCCAGAGGGGAAAGTCTGGTCTTTATGATTTCTACTACATGAAGTATGACCATATGTCCTACTTTATGTTTATAGAAACATATGTCTGTTGTCTTAGCATTTCTTTCACTCTCAAGGGTCCCAGCTTGAACGGTAATTTATATTATCATCCTAGCAATATTGTAGCAAAATTTATATTGTCTCATCCTAGCAATAGGGACCACACAAAATGTGTGGACAAGAAAGAGAGATGATGAAAGAAATATTTCAGCAAAATAAATGGGAATGCTGAGTGCACAGAATGGATGAAGGGAGAGAGGCTAGTGGAAGGGGGACCAGGACATCACCTGGCAGGGTAGCGAGAAAACAGGACCAGGAGGAAGGATGCTAGGCCTGACTCTCCCAGTTTGAAACAAAGTAATTTATCTAACCTCTCTGGAGCTGCCATTTCTTCATTTGTAAACTGAAGATATTGGTTTAGTGGCAAAAGGGGACTTTCAGATCTAATACTCATGGGTCTAGGAGATTATTGCTACAATCTAGGTGCATGGATATGTGGAAAATTAGAAAGGAAAAAAAATGATGAAGCAACAGTGAAGTACAGGGAACAGTCAGAACAGTTGAGCATAGGTGACAAGGACAGCAGAATTGTTGCCACTGGCATATAAAAGTTGTGCGGACTATTGAGCTGAACTGTGACAGCCCATGAAGTTAGTTTCATACACACTGTATTCGAGATGACAGCAGGCCACTGAAGTGGCGATTTAAAGATATACATAAGAGGGCACAGTGACGTAACCAAGCCAGATGGAAAGCAGGGCTGGGCTGGACCACACTTAGACAGTTCTAGCAGATGAACTCAGGGAAGGTTGTTGGCCCTCACTCATGGTGCTCATGTGTGGTCAAAGAAGATGAGTGCAAAGACAGCAGGTGAGTAGACAAAGGTTGACAAGTCTAAGTTTCAGGTCAGACAGCCTGGGAGAGCAAGTAGGTTTTTGACGGCAAGGCCAATTGACAGTCCCAGTCTTTATCTTCGACGGCTCTGAAGGAAATCTATTGCTTTAACTCAGGATGTATTTAAGGAAAACCCATACCTATAACCGGAAGGCTTTGACTCCAAGAAAGTACCATGTCTAATTCCTTTGGGTTTCCCTGGTGACAAAAGGGATTTGCAGCCAGAACTCCTTATTATTAGAGTGTCTTCGGTTAATGAAGGACCCTGCAGGTAGATTTGGCTCAACAGGGTGTCGGCTCCCCCTCATATGCTAGTAGGATGGGCTCCTAGACTATCCAAGTCCCCTAATCCGGAGCTCATGTGTCCAGGTCTCCAAAGGTCATCGAAGAACATCCTCGCCAGACCAGCCTGATGCAGCTCTAACTTATGTGAAATAGAAAATGGGCTTTAAAATAATTCCTTGAATAAATGATCCATGAGCACCAGCTTTCTAGCAGAAGATACTGGAGAATGAAAAGTTCCCCACCCCCCAGGCTTCTACCACTTCTCTGTGAGATCAGAAGCAGATAATTAAATCACCTCGAGGCATACATTCAAACCTGCAAAGTGAGAGTTAAAATATTGTGATTGTGCTCAAGCTGAGAGAATGGGGAATGGCTTTTTCCTTCCTCTTGAATGTTCATATGCAAACTTTTTCTTCTTCAAAAAGAATATTTTCAATTGAAAAAGAAACACTAAAATCATGTGGGAAAGAGCCATTAAACTTCAGGTTTATTAGAGATAAAGTATTCTCACAGGATCATATGATTCTGTGATTCTAAAACAGAGTGAGAAGTCGTCTGGGGCTTGAGAACAGGGCTACGTCTCATCCACTCACGCATAAATATCTGACACACCCAGAACACTGAAATCAAGGGGTCATATCTGATATGGCAGCATCTTTGTGTCTAGAGCTGACCATAACCCAGTGGTGAAGGCTCACTGTAACATGACACCAAGATGGTAACAGGAAGTGAATGAAGAAGAATCAAGCAAGAAAAGGCACCTGTTACAAGCCAAACTGCTGTGTCTGAGAAATGTCCACTCTGGCTGTCAGAAACTTAAATACCAAAGGAAAGGTAAATTGGATTAGGTTACATTTGGAAGAGAGTTCCAGTAAGATGCTTGGTAACTTCTGATTGCATTTAATGGCATTAAACTGAATCAGTTTCTAGAAAATGGTTTTTGCACACTGCAAGTTGCATTTATAGATTTCGTCCTTACAAAAGGTATAACTGAGTAGAGGACTGACATGGATGTGCCTGCAAAGGAAGAAATGATGCCAGTAAATCTGCCAAATCCTCCACAAGGCCTACAAAAATAAATAAATAAGTAAATAAAGGGGGGGGGTATAAATCATGGCTGGTTTTTTGAGGGTTTTTTTTTCCCTAATGATGCCAGTAAATCTGCCAAATCCTCCACAAGGCCTACAAAAATAAATAAATAAGTAAATAAAGGGGGGGGTATAAATCATGGCTGGTTTTTTGAGGGTTTTTTTTTTCCTCTGTAAAGATCCTTTCTGAACTCGAGTTATCAGCTTCCCCCTTTGGCTGTCTACAAGATAAACTCCAGCTAATTGCTCAGCTGCCCCACTGCCTATATCACACAGTCTATAAAACATGACTCAAACTGAAAAGACAAAAGGTAAAAAAGAAGAGAAAGAAAGGAAAATCACACCTTCAACCAAGTTTTTTGGTTTTTCTTTTTTCTTAAAGAGCACCCAGCTCCTTCCTTCCAACCTCACACCTGAAAGGTCCTAATAAAAGGTCCTCCAGTGCGGCGGGTGCCCCTGCTCCTCCTTGCCTCCTCCTCATTCCTCCCCACAGTCTACGTTTTAGGACCGGCTGTAGGGTCATACAGGTCGGGTCAAGGGAGCCACATTGCACAGCTGCCCCTCCTTTGTCATCCCTGCTTTGGCATGGATGGGGGTGGCTGGGCAGTGAGGTGAGCTTGATGGCCCTGCCTGGAGCTGAGCAGCTGGGACAGTGCCAAGGCAACAGGAAATACAGGAGCAGGTCTTCCTCTGCACACAATCATGCATGCCCAGGGACAACTACCCTCACCTTTCCTCCCCTCCTGACTCCCTGCGTCCCCTCATCAGCATCCTGCTGTCCATTCTTGGGTGGCTGTTCTGCAGGCTCCTGGGTTATGTGGGCCTGAACTCTTCAATGCGTTCCTCTGGTCTTCCAGAGCCTCCTCTCAGTGGCCACGCCCCATTGTGACCTCTACGTGGTCTTTTTTTTTTTTTCTACATAGTCTTGGTGGGACAACTGCATGCAGCTGCACAGAGCGACCTCTGTGCTAGACACTGAGCATTAGCTAGCTAAGCACCCCTTCCAATCCCCGTTTAGCAAACCTGCTTGGACTACAGACGTTGGAAGGCTAAAAACTACATTTCCCAGTCTCCCTTGCAGCTACAGGTCTGCATGTGACCTAGACTCTGACAAGCAGACACATTCACGTGAGATTTGGAAGGAGTAGGTGTTGAGCCGTGGCTGTACAGGGAGATCAGCTCCTATAGACCTAATGCGTGTGTGATTTGTCTGGGGCAGCTATGGCAGAGATTCTCACTCCACTACCCCATAAAGCTGAGTATGAGCAGTGATGGCAAGGAAGTTACTGCTAGAACAGTCCTGGTTCTTTAAGGTTCTTAATACCCTGTAACAAATCATTTTCTGCTTCAATTTGTTAGAGTGGCTTCTATTGTCTGAAACTAACAGCACTGATCAAGACAACTTCTTATCCTTAAGGCTTCATTCTTTTCCCTTAATGTACAGTGTTCCCACCTCATATTTAGAGAAGGTGCTTCAGATATATGCACCAAAACCTCACTTGAGAAATGACAAATCTCAGCTATTTTGAGTAATCTTTATACAGCTGACCCTTGAACAACACAGGGGTTAGGGGGCACTGACCCTTTGCACAGTCAAAAATCCTAGTGTAGGGCTTCCCTGGTGGCGCAGTGGTTAAGAGTCTGCCTGCCAATGCAGGGGACACGGGTTCGGGCCCTGGTCTGGGAAGATCCCACATGCCGCAGAGCAACTAAGCCCGTGAGCCACAACTACTGAGCCTGCGTGTCAGGAGCCTGTGCTCTGCAACGGGAGAGGCCGTGACAGTGAGAGGCCCGCGCACCGCGATGAAGAGTGGCCCCCGCTCGCCATAACTGGAGAAAGCCCTCGCACAGAAACAAAGACCCAACACAGCCAAAAATAAATAAATAAATAAATAAATTAAAAAAAAAAATCCTAGTGTAATTTATAGTCTGCCCTCGTATAAGCAGTTTCTGCATCCACGGATTCAACCAGCCACAGATCGTGCAGTACTGTAGTATGTACTACTGAAAAAAAATCTACATATAAATGGACCAGTGCAATTCAAACTTGTGTTGTTCAAGGGTCAGCTGTATTAGCATTAGGACTGGTGATCATATCCATTCATTCACTTAACAAAGATCTGTTAAGGGCTATGTTCTAGCTACTGAGCTACCAGGTGAGCATGTCAGATACAATTCCTGGCTTCATGGAGCTTACCCTCTAGTGGAAAAATAATAGCTACATTTATTTAGCAAATTAACACTCTAAATATTTAACTCATTTAATCCTCAAAATAACAGTATAAAGAAGATATTATCCTTCCTATTTTACAGATGAAGGAATTAAGGCACAGAGAGGATAAATAACTTTCCCACAATCAGGATTATTGTATCTAGTCAGGGCTAGAACTGGGAGTCAAATCCACACAGCTGACTCCAAAACCTGCCTCCAATATAAACTGGAAATGCCTTGAGGGTAGGAAATGATCTCTTAATTGCATCTTTGAAACTCACAGTTGGAAACACTCATCCAGTCTAATCTCCTACCTATTCCAGAATCCCCTTTATGGTTGACTCTACTAATTAGCTACCCCAAATCCATGATCCCCCTGCTTCCTTACAAACAGAATGTTTATGTTGTTCAAAGCAGCACCAAGCCCAGCTAGAAGTTAAATTTCCTGGACACCCTCATGTTTAGGGGAGGTCATGTGACCCAGTCTGGCCAATGAGAATTAACTTAAGTGTACTGAGAATTTCTGGAACTTTTGCTTTCTTAATATGGGCTGTCCCTTCCTTCTTGGCACTGCCTTCTTCTTCCTGCTGGAATGACTTCGTGAGGCTGGAAGTAGGGCAACCAACTTCAGGCAGCAAGGATGAAAAACATGTAAGGATGGAAGGGCAGGATGGGAGAAGCAGCCTGGGTCCTGGATGGTACCCTGGGGCTTCTTTCCTAGCTCAGAAGGCATAATTTAGGACATCTTATTATATGAGATCCTTATTGGCTAATCCCTATCTGGTTAAGCCACTATAATTGGGTTTCTGTTACTTGGACTGAAGTACAGTCTCTAACTTATACACTATCCTCCATACCCTGGATCTTAAATCTTTCCATCGAGGGGAAATTGACTGCCCAGAAGATGTTGCTTACATTTTTGGATGGTCCAGTAGAAAATAATTTTTCCTCTCCCTAAGCTGAAATCTCACCCTGAACAAGGGATAGCACTTTGTTGCATAAGAGCAGAATTTAACACAAAAAGCATGGGTCAAATACTTGTACATAGACTACCTCATGCAATCCTCATGTAATCTTGTGTGGTAGGTTTTACTGGGCCCACTTTAAGGACAGAAAATAGCACATCAGTGCATTTAAGTGCATCTCTGATAAGTGGCTGTATTAGTATCCTTGGGCTGCCGTAACAAAGCACCACAAATTGGCTTAGAACAGCAGAACCCTTCTTCCACAGTTCTGTAAGCTAGAAGTCTGAAATTAAGGTGTCAACAGGTCCATGTTCCCTCTGACAGCTCTAGGGAAGAATCCTTCCTCTCCTATTTCAGCTTCTGGAGGTTGAGGGCAATCCCTGGCGTGCCTTGGCTGTGGCAGCATCACTCCTATGTCTGCCTGCATCTTCAAATGGCCTTCTTCCTTGTGTGTCTGTCTGCATCTTCTACTCTTCTTGTAAGAACATCAGTCACATTGGAGTTAAGATTTCACATCTTATTGCTACTTACATCTGCAAAGACCTTATTTCCAAATAAGTTCACGTTCTGAAGTTCCAGGTGGACATGAATTGGGGGGGCAACTATTTGACCCACTACAGTGGCAGAGCCTTGATTCAGGGTTTTTCTACCATTGTTTGGGGGTTAAAGATAATGCGTTTGTGTCTAAACCTGTATGTATAGCACATAAGATTCTTGAGAGAGATGTAAAATTTAAAGCACCTTCCAAAAGCTAAACAAACAAACCACTGTCACCTGAATTTAATTGCTTGAATCTTTAAGTGTCGTGCACCAAGTCTTACACTGTCTTGAATTGTACATAATTAGTTCCATTTCTATGATGAAAACCTTCCTAATTCCAAATTTGGCTTCACGTTCATAGCTGAAGACAAACATTTACAGTTTACACATACTGACACATTTCTCCTCATATGAAGCTTAAAACACTGTGTGGAGAAAGACTGAAATCTCTGTTTCACCAAACAGTACTAATATGTCTGGATGGCCTTAACTCATTCTCTCTGAAATTCTGCACAGGTTACACAAAGTTACCTGAAAAACACTGCCTAGCATTTATTCAGCACTCACCATGCCAGGTGCTTTACTACCTCTCAGCCCTATAACAACCCTAAAAAGCAGTCTTATCAGAGGTGAGTATTTTATTTTAAGTCACAGTCCTTTGCAAGGTGTCCTGCACAGTAGATACATAACAAATGTTGGTTTATTAATTTTAGTATTTTCATTCAATTTTGCCTTCCTTGCCTATAATTAATATGTATTAGAACTATTACTAAATTATAAAGAAGTTTCAGACATGCACAAAAAAGGAAGACTCTTTATAGCAGGAAGACTTACAGGAAATCAGAATTCCTAGTCTAAAATATTTAATTATTTAATTACTTGCAAAGTACTCTTATATCCTTTAGTGAATCATGCTATAATTCATGCAAGTCTCATATCTTCCGTACATTCCTGAATCAGAAATCTCTGTTGGCGTTGCCTGGTTCCCTGAGACACGCACTCCTTATATTGGCAAAGCATAACTAGGTTAATCTCCTATCTGTAACATCTGAAAATAAAAAGGAATTTTAACTCTCACAGAATTATCAAAGAAGAGCCTTGTGGTCTTTTAAGGATTAGGAAGAAGGCATTTCTAATCCAATACATCTCCTATCTAATTTTGGTAATGGATACATAATTTCATTTTTGCAATGCAGATAAAAGGATATTAAAGACACACATATATATCAATAAAGGTGTTGCCATAAAAGCTATAAACAGCTGACTCTTGATGTCTTCCTTTCATCTCAGAGAATTCCGTAAAACTATGCCTGTTAACAGAAGCCTGAGCTAATAGGTGTTTCTGCTGGTGAACAAAAGCAAATATAACAGCAAAAATGGTTGCAGACAAACAATAAAATCATAAACCTTATGTTATATATTATGTCAGCAAAGTCTTGGCAATACAGATACTCTCAGAAGCTTTACACTCTCTTCACTAGGCAAGACAGTGAAGAAAAAAATTCTTATACAAGGCTTAACAACTGAAAGTGCTACTTGTTTAAGTTCATGTTTCCAAAACTTTTTAAAATGGAGTTGATTGTAGGTATTCATGCCACTATCATTCTCAAGATATCTTCTCTTTTTTTCTTGTAGATGTAAAATAGCAGGTAAGTGAATGTAATATCTTTATATCTTTACTTGGTTATTCGATTGCATGCTATCTTTCACATTTGAGCAGCTGCTAAATTTCCTGGAAGCTGCAAGATACACATGGATGAATAAAATGCCCTCCCTACACTCGAGGAACTTATAATCAAGCAGGCGAAAGACAAACAGCTTAGAGCACAAAGGCCACAGGACAAACCTACAGGGTGGAAGAAGAAGTCATTTTTGACTGCTGGGCTCAGGGAGTTCTTCAAGAAGGAAGTAACATCTGATCCAGACACTGAAGAATAGACAGAGTTCTGGTGATGGGAGAGAGAACACCAGCACACAGGAACGGTTATGGCAAAGGCACTGGTTCTCCAACCTGGCTCATCCACAGCGCCACGGGGCCAGAGTTTTAAACATGAAGCATACAGATTCCAGCCCCCAATTTACTGCTGTGTGTCCCTCGAGGTGGATCCTGAGAAACTGTATGCTTAACAGTTAGCAAGCTTCCCAGTGGATCCACTGGGCAAAGCGATGAGAGTGGGAATCTACAGGAAATATTCAGGGCACAAGAGGTGATCATACTCCTTGCAGAGAATGAGACAGGAAGTGGTACGAGAGGCAAAGCTGATGGCCTGAGGCCTCGAAATAGCAGGCTTACTGGGTGGGAACCCCCAAAGATCTGTTGGTAGGGGAATAACGTGATCAGAACCGTGTTTCAGGTAAAGACATCTGGCAGTGATTCAAAAGGCAGACGTGTTAGGGAGAGACTCCAGGCTGGGAATTAATTCATCACTAGGTCAATAATGGTAACCTGGAGGAGATGCAGGGCCTGCATGAAGGTCACGGCAGCAGAAGTAGAGAGGGAGAAATGGATGCTGAAGACAACTGGGGGAGCAATGGCTAATGAGCTAGAGGCAGAAAAGACGTATAAATTGGCAGGTGAGTAGTCCGAAAGCAGGTCTGACTGCGAGGCCATGTCCTAGGCGGCCAGTCTGGAGCTCAGGTCTGGGGTTGGATATCAGGGGTTGCTTCTTCCTGATATCACTACTGCCTGCCTGGCACTGCCTCTCCAGACTCTCCGGACCTCACCTCCAGCTGCCCTGGCCAGACTTCCTCCCATCTCCTGCAACAAAGTCAGACCCAATGACTGTACTTGGGTGCAATGGGCAGGGTCTGTTTTCCAAGCCCCAGGCACCCAGGTACCCTCCAGCCCCAAGTCAAACTGACCCGCTAGCTGCCTGGTCTCAGCTCTGCTCTCACAGGCTGGTGCATCGGTTCCTCACACACAGAACCTGAACAAGCCAGAGCAAACCCATGGTTCCACGGACAATAAGGCTTTTTCTATAAAAACAATGCTTCCACTAAAAACAACAGCAAGAACAAACCAAAATTCAAAATACTTTAACACTGACCACCTGAGGATCAGGAGTTGGGAAAGATTTGGGGCTTGCTGGATTTTCATTTTGCTTTGTTTTGCTTTTCGCTGGAGAGCAAAGCCTCGGAAAGGGAAAGCTGGCCAAGGAAACAATAGAACTGTGTCAGCGCTCCTGTCTCAATGAATCAGGCTGTGATACGATGAAGGTCAAGACTGGGTGGTAAAAGGTCAGGACTTGTGATGCACCATCAGGGGCAGGAAGGCTTTTGTTAGTTTGTTTTGTTTTGTTTCCTGTAACCCAGGGGCTGGCAATCTTTGTAAGGGGGCAAGACAAACAAGTTCTGGCCCCTTCTAGGCCACTGAACAATGCCAGGCCGTCAGAGTGGTCTGTGTTGGCAGTGCCACCCCGCAGTGGCACAGTGCAGCAGCCTGCATCCTTCTGGCAAGCTGAGCTCAGGAAGCGGGGTAGACTGGCCGTGGGCAGAAGGCTAGGGAAGCATCTGGTCACAGGACAAATGGGTACTTGTTCTCTGGAGGGTGTTGGGCAGCCACTTTCATAAGTGATGAAGGCAGGGAAGAAGGCACCAACAGCAGGCCTGTGTGCCAGATGTAGCACGGAGGAGAGGCCTGTGCTGGCATCTTTGGGCGACTGTGTTATTTGCATACATATCAGCAATATTTGAAACAGAAAATCCAGAATTTGTGGCTCTCATTGGACCTCACTCCTGCACTCCCCAAGCTCCAGCTATGACAGCCTGCTCTCTCTACTCTTTACACTTGCTGGTCCCTCTTCTTGGAGTGCCCCTCCCCCACCCCTTCTGAGCCTGGTCAAATCCCATTCATCTTTCAACTTCTGGCAAAGGTGTCACCACTTCCGTGGAACCTTCTCTTACACTCTCAGGTACGACAGATCGTTCCTTCCTGTGGTCTCTAAAGGCATTAGGTGCACAAGACCATCATGACCCATGCATGACGTGTGATATTGTACTTAAGTTACGTAAGCTGCTTTTCAGCTGCAGTTGTGTCTTTTTTTTTTTTCCAAGTCCATTCTCTACATCTGCATCTTTATTCCTGCCCTGCCCCTAGGTTCTTCATAACCATTTTTTTTTCTTTTTGTCTGACTTATTTCACTTAGCATGATATCCTCAGGGTCCATCCATGTTCGGGTTGTTTGTTTTTTTGATATTGAGCTGCATGAGCTGCTTGTAAATTTTGGAGATTAATCCTTTGTCAGTTGCTTCATCTGCAAATATTTTCTCCCATTCTGAGGGTTGTCTTTTCATCTTGTTTATGGTTTCCTTTGCTGTGCAAAAGCTTTTAAGTTCCATTAGGTCCCATTTGTTTATTTTTGTTTTTAGTTCCATTTCTCTAGGAGGTGGACTAAGAAGGATCTTTCTGTGATTTATGTCATAGAGTGTTCTGCCTACCCTTTCCTCTAAGAGTTTTATAGTGTCTGGCCTTACATTTAGGTCTTTAATCCATTCTGAGTTTATTTTTGTGTATGGTGTTAGGGAGTGCTAATTTCATTCTTTTATGTGTAGCTGTCCGGTTTTCCCAGCATCACTTATTGAACAGGCTGTCTTTTCTCCATTGTATATTCTTGCCTCTGTTATCAAAAATAAGATGACCATATGTGTGTGGGTTTATCTCTGGCCTTTCTATCCTGTTCCATTGATCTATATTTCTGTTTTTGTGCCAGCACCATACTGTCTTGATTACTGTAGCTTTGTAGTATAGTCTGAAGTCAGGGAGCCTGATTCTTCCAGCTTATTATTTTTCGTTCTAAAGATTGCTTTGGCTATTCGGGGTCTTTTGTGTTTCCATACAAATTGTGAGATTTTTTGTTCTAGTTCTGTGAAAAATGCCATTGGTAGTTTGATAGGGATTGCATTGAATCTGTAGATTGTTTTGGGTAGTAGAGTCATTTTCACAATGTTGATTTTTCCAATCCAAGAACATGGTATATCTCTCCATCTGTTTGTATCATCTTTAATTTCTTTCATCAGTGTCTTATAGTATTCTGTATATAACTCTTTTGTCTCCTTAGGTAGGTTTATTCCTAGGTATTTTATTCTTTTTGTTGTAATGGTAAATGGGAGTGTTTCTTTCTCTTTCAGATATTTCATCATTAGTGTATAGGAATGCAAGAGATTTCTGTGAATTAATTTTGTATCCTGCTACTCTACCAAATTCACTTATTACCTCTAGTAATTTTCTGGTAGAGTCTTTAGGATTCTCTATGTATAGTGTCATGTCATCTACAAACAGTGACAGCTTTATGTCTTCTTTTCCGATTTGGATTCCTTTTATTTCTTTTTCCTCTCTGATTGCTGTGGCTAAAACTTCCAAAACTATGCTGAATGATAGTGGTGAGAGTGGGCAACCTTGTCTTGTTCCTGATCTTAGTGGAAATGGTTTCAGTTTTTCACCACTGAGAAGAATGTTGGCTGTGGGTCTGTCATATATAGCCTTTATTATGTTGAGGTAAGTTCCCTTTATCCCTACTTTCTGGGGGGCTGTTATCATAAATCGGTGTTGAGTTTTGTCAAAAGCTTTTTCTGCATCTATTGAGATGATCATATGGTTTTTATCCTTCAGCTTGTTAATATGGTATATCACGTTGATTGATTTGTGTATATTGAAGAATCCTTACATTCCTGGGATAAACACCACTTGATCATGGTATATGATCCTTTTAATGTGTTGTTGGATTCTGTTTGCTAGTATTTTGTTGAGGATTTTTGCATCTATGTT
>NC_041218.1:48326375-48327066 GCF_002837175.3 Physeter macrocephalus
TCCCCTACTATGATTGTGTTACTGTCAATTTCCCCTTTTATGGCTGTTAGCATTTGCCTTATGTATTGAGGTGCTCCTATGTTGGGTGCATAAATATTTACAATTGTTATATCTTCTTCTTGGATTGATCCCTTGATCATTATGTAGTGTTCTTCTTTGTCTCTTGTAACAGTCTTCATTTTATTTTATTTTTATTTTTATTTTTTATTTATTTTATTTTATTTACTTTTGGCTGTGTTCGGTCCTCATTGTTGTGCACAGGCTTTCTCTAGTTGTGGCGAGAGGGGGCTACTCTTCATTGCGGTGAGCAGGCTTCTCATTGCGGTGGCTTCTCTTGTTGCAGAGCACGGGCTCTAGGCACGCAGGCATCAGTAGTTGTGGCATGCAGGGTCTCTACTTGTGGCTCACGGGCTCTAGAGCGCAGACTCAGTAGTTGTGACTCATGGGCTTAGTTGCTCCACAGCATGTGGGGTCTTCCTGGACCATGGTTCGAACCCATGTCCCCTGCATTCGCAGGCATATTCTTAACCACTGCGCCACCAGAGAAGCCCTAGTCTTTATTTTAAAGTCTATTTTATCTGATATGAGAATTGCTACTCCAGCTTTCTTTTGATTTTCATTTGCATGGAATATCTTTTTCCATCCCCTCACTTTCAGTCTGTATGTGTCCGTAGGTCTCAAGTGGGTCTCT
>NC_041218.1:48328013-48343946 GCF_002837175.3 Physeter macrocephalus
TCTTCAAATATTTTCTCAGTCCCTTTCTTTTTCTCTTCTTCTTCTGGGACCCCTATAATTCGAATGTTGGTGCATTTAATGTTGTCCCAGAGGTCTCTGAGACTGTCTTCAATTCTTTTCATTCTTTTTTGTTCATTCTGCTCTGCGGTAGTTATTTCCACTATTTTATCTTCCAGGTCACTTATCCGTTCTTCTACCTCAGTTATTCCGCTGTTGATTCCTTCTAGAGGATTTTTAATTTCATTTATTGTGTTGCTCATCATTGTTTGTTTACTCTTTAGTTCTTCTCGGTCCTTGTTAAAAATTTCTTGTATTTTCTCCATTCTATTTCCAAGATTTTGTATCATCTTTTCTATCATTACTCTAAGTTCTTTTTCAGGTAGCCTGCCTATTTCCTCCTCATTTGTTTGGTCTGGTGCGTTTTCACCTTGCTCCTTCATCTGCTATGTGTTTCTCTGTCTTCTCATTTTGCTTAGCTTACTGTGTTTGGGGTCTCTTTTTAGCAGGCTGCAGTTTTGTAGTTCCTGTTGTTTTTGGTGTCTGCCCCCAGTGGGTAAGATTGGTACAGTGGGTTGTGTAGGCTTCCTGGTGGAGGGGACTAGTGCCTGTGTTCTGGTGGATGAGGCTGGATCTTGTCTTTCTGGTGCGCAGGACTGCGTCCGGTGGTGTGTTTTGGGGTGTCTGTGACCTTATTATGATTTTAGGCAGCCTCTCTGCTAATGGGTGGGGTTGTATTCCTGTCTTGCTAGTTGTTTGGCATAGGGTGTCCAACTCTGTAGCTCGCTGGTCGTTGAGTGGAGCTGGGTCTCAGCGTTGAGACAGAGATCTCTAGGAAGGCTCTCGCAGTTTGATATTACATGGAGCCGGGAGGTCTCTGGTGGACAAATGTCCTGAACTTGGCTCTCCCACCTCAGAGACACCGGCCTAACACCTGGCCAGAGCACCAAGACCAAAAATAGGAAAAGGGAAAAAATATATATATTGTTGCTCCCAAAGTCCACCTCCTCAATTTGGGATGATTCCTTGTCTATTCAACTAGCCCCCTTCAGGCTGTGTTCACACCGCCAACCCCAGTCCTCTCCCTGGGATCCGACCTCCAAAGCCCAAGCCTCAGCTCCCAGCCCCCGCCCGACCCAGCGGGTGAGCAGACAAACGTCTTGGGCTGGTGAGTGCTGGTCTGCACTGATCCTCTGTGCGGGAATCTCTCCACTTTGCCCTCCGCACCCCTGTTGCTGTGCTCTCCTCCGTGGCCCCGAGGCTTCCCCCTCTGCCACCCGCAGTCTCCTCCCACGAAGGGGCTTCTAGTGTGTGGAAACCTTTCCTCCTTCACAGCTCCCTCCCACAGGTGCAGGTCCCATCCCTATTCTTTTGTCTCTGTTTTTTCTTTTTTCTTTTGCCCTACCCAGGTACGTGGGGACTTTCTTGCCTTTTGAGAGGTCTGAGGTCTTCTGCCAGCGTTCAGTAGGTGTTCTGTAGGAGTTGTTCCACATGTAGACGTATTTCTGATGTATTTGTGGGGAGCAAGGTGATCTCTTACTCTTCCGCCATCTTGAAGGTCTCTCCCAGTTGTGCCTTATTAACCTTTGAATCCACAGCACTGTGAGCAGGGGCTCAAAAAATTGAGCCCCTGCAGAAGACATAGAGACCAACCTCACCACTTCCTCACAGGAAGATCGGTGAATATAAACTATGCCAACAGCGGCCTTACTTTGACCCTTCACTCCTGGATGGAGGGAAGAAGCTCTGACATGCTTCCAGAAACCTGTTCTGGTTGTGCAACTCCCAGCAAATCAGTTCCTTCTGAGACTGTCCACTCCACGCAGTACCTATCTCCCCTCACCCCTCCGGGCTGCATGGACCAGAACCAGGAAGAGGACAAGGGAACTCTGGGAACCTTTTGCTTTTGCCTGAGGCAAGAAGTAATTCTCTCCATGCAACATAAATCCCAGACGATGATCTCATCATGGGTGTCACCCCAGCCTCTTCTCCTATAAAGCAGAGAACAGTTGTTCTAACCCTGGGAGAGTCTTCCTCTTTAAGTTGTCAAAGCCTTGCCAAGTGCTCAATAGATGTTTGTTGAACGGAAAACAATTCTCTGCTCACTTTTCATTAGATGTTCTTACCTCACCCTTAGAACCTCGTAATGAAAAAAGAGAAGTTGGCATTAATGCATTCATTTAATATATGTCTAGATTCACACATTATCAGGGACCCAGCTGGAAAAGGGAGACAGGCAAGACTTGAAGAGGGAGATATCTGAGACATATTTGAAGCATGGAAAACCTTTTCATGAGCTGAGTCATGGAAGGCGAGAGTGTTCCAAGTAGCCTGAAGAGTATGAGCAAAGGCTTGAGGATGAGAAAGTAGAGTATGTTCAGGGAACTGCCCGTCCTTATCAAAGGCTCCCCACTTGGGAGGCATGTATTAGAATTAGCAGAGGTACTGAAGTCAGTCACTCCCTTACCAACTCTATGTGGCCTTGGGCAAGTCCCTCAAACTCTCTGGGTCTCAGCTTCCTCATCAGTAAAATAGAGATGATAATAGCTTGCGAGTTTGTTCTAAGAATTTAGGATATAGGTTAAGGATGTGGTAAAGAATATGCATTAAATAAATGGACGCTATGGTGATTATGGTGATGAAGATGATGCTAATGATTCATAAGCTCCTTGAAAAGAGACTCTTTCTTACTCTTACTGGTCCCCACTGAAGTATCTCATCCTGTTTTGCTCAAATTCAACAGGTACTAAGTGTGTGTTGACTTAAATGAATCTCCTTGCCACGTTATTTCTATCCTTGTTCCTTGGTTTTTGTTTTCCTCTTTGAAGAAATGTTTAATCCAATTTGTTAGCCTGATTAGACATTAAAGTGAATGAATAAAACACAAATCCTGCCCACCATGAATTTCAGGCAGGATTGTAGGCAACCTGACAAATGCATAGCCAGTTGGAATAGATTGTTGAGCATTAACGGTTCCACGAGGGAAAAAGTTCTATGAGGCTCAGAGTCTAAAAAAAATGAGTAGGATTTTGATAACCAAAGAAGAGGGGAAGGCAGAGGCATTACTTTTAGAGACACTTCTGAAGAAAGGAGATCAAGATGGGAAAGTGTGGAGCAAGCTGGAGAAACCAGGGGTATATGGCCTGGCCAATAAGTGTAGGAAATTGAAGACGTGGCCTGAAAAGTAGTACAAGGTCAGACTGGAAAGAAACCTAGAGGCCAAGATGAAGATTCAGGGCTCAGCTCATGAACAATGGACAGGCACACGTGACCTGGCCTGGGTTCACGGAATCCGAGTCCTGGAAGGTTCATATAGTCTAGTCCCCTCTGAAAGGCCAGGAAAGCAAGTCTAAGGGAAGTTAACTTGCCTGAAATTACACTGCTCATTAGGAACAGAACTGGGATAAGCATGCTGTTTTCCTAATTATTAATCAGAAGCTGGAACACCCATCACAGGGAAATGGCAACATATGGCATATACACCACACTTCCTTATCCCTCACCCAAAGCAGACATTTCTAATCGATCAGGGCACTCTTTCCTATTGAGTCCAGACCCAGCCTTGCCATCTTCAAAACAGCCTTCCAGTCTGCCAGAAAGCTGCACTGCTCCTGGAAGCAAAACCCATCAGCCATCACGCTGGACCAAGCCTTGCTGCCTTAATAATACTGTAATGCTTGCTTTGAAATTCTCACAGAGAATGACAGAAATGACCAAGGAGGATTCAACCACTTACTCCTCCAAGGAGGAGTCACTTGGTTGGTGCATCCCTCCATGTGGGAGGTGAACTGTGTCCTTCACAGCCTCAGACGTTTCATCCCCAGCTAATAAGAGTGGTTAACCACGGCCACCTCTGCTCTCTGTGCCACCTTCCCTCCCCTGCAGTTTCTCTTCTACATCAAAATTCCAACCAAGAAGAAGAAGGGGAAATCCCAGCCTCGGAAATGAGAGCACAAGAGCGTAAATAAGTGAACACACCACTTACGAAATGACAGGGAAGGGGGAAAGTGGGTGTGGAGAAGCAAATAATATATAACCCACAAATTTGAAATTAAGCACCATTCAATATTTTCTTTTCAGTTTAGAAACCACTAAATAAAAATGAAAAAAAAATCAGGAAGTTCCCTCCTTAGCGTTAACAATAGAACAATCCAGTGTGCTGTTACTCAGGGCAACTTCTTTTTTTAAAAAAAAGAGGCACTGAATGTTCAGATCCTGCGGGAACCCTGCCTGGTAGTCCGATGTGGGTGCACTTTTGGCGTCTAAAAATAGATTTGTGATAGCACTAAACTGCAATTAACTTCAGACTTATTTAAATTATGTAATTTTAGATCAAAAGGATATATCTGGCAAGCACACTAACAACAAATGTGGAAACTGGGGATTTTCTTCCCTCGATAGTCTTGAGACTTGCTGACATTCTTCTTGGCTCTCTGTTGTAATTTGTTCCAACCCTACAAGTGATAACACCTATCTGCCCATATTTTGCAAGCAGATTTCTAGAGTATTTTAAGATCCTCTAATTCAGAATCTGTATAATATACACAAAGTAAAACGATGTCACTTATAAATACAAACATGCCTACCTTATGGTAAACTGGCAAATTGAAAATCTGAATTTTAAAAATTAGGATATTGAGGTATTTTCACATAAAATGTTTTATTCATTTCCCAAAAGGACTCCCCATAGAACCCCTTTCCAATGAGGAGTACTTTCTATGTGAGTACATTCTGAATGGTGCAACTTAGGAAACTGATTTGTACATAACTTTTCAGGATTACACCTGTGACCCAAAGTGAAATGCACCTACATTAGGTGAACTACAATGGTCTCAAATTGGTGGAAGATGCCAGAAATGGGGTTTTTTTCTATGAAAAAATGAGACATAAGAACAGAAGTAGCATATTTTTGAAAGGTTGATTTTTGATTTTTTTGTGTGTTTCTTCACGGCATTGAAGAAAGAAGTTACATTTTCTGAAAAGTAATTTCCTCCCGTTACCATACTTTTTAAATGTAGTAATTAACTAATTAGATGACAACAGAATTCTAAAATAACTAAGCCGTCTCAAAGAAAATACAAAACATGTCTGTTTTTACAGATCTCTCTCAGTGATATGTATTTCCATACTTGTTTTTTGACTACATAAATAATGAAGGCATTAATGAAATGAATTTGTTTCCCTGCAGATGGGAATACTTTTAACATGTGTAGAAGGTTTGAAGTTTATTTCCAAAAAAAAAAAGTCATGCTGTAAAATGACTAGCATTCACCCTGCGAACTGCAATTTCTGTTTTCCTCATAGAAATACTATGATTCTTTGACTTTTCTCTTCCTTTATTTTTAAGAAGAAAAGTCAGTGCTGCAGATTTCTCCAAACAAAGACTTTCATTTCAAGATTTTAGCATTTAAACTTCTTCCTTTCTTTACCCAAGACAGTCCTTAACTAATGTGCAATAAGCATCAAAGAGAAATTGCAAAGCTTTCTGAACATAATGGATACTTACTCGACTTAAAGAGTCTATCCACCCTGAATCCAACCCTCCAGAGTTCTTGAAGAAAATTATCTAAAATACTGAGAGAGCTAGTCTGTTTCCACCAAGACAGATCCTTGACTGCCTTAAAAGATGTGGCCACGGGCTGCACCATTTCACGTAAACATGGTGACATCCAAATCAGCAGTGTGCAGCAGGCAGCCACAGGTAAATGTGCAGCTCCTCCTACCTTTGAATTAAGGCAGGGTCTCTGACAATCTGCATTTATAATCGTCACTCCCAACAATGCCAAAGAGATGGTTTTATACAAATACAACAGCCCTGTCTCTGGTTGCTAGACATTTGTTATCTGCCTTACAAAGCCTCTGGTGAGAAACACCACGATGTGGCAGACAGCAGCATTGTAGAAGAACAGTCAAGAGCAAGGCCACTAGAGGTAGCCTGCCTGGGTTCCACTCCTGCTTTGTCGCTTACAAGTCATATTACCTTGGACAAGTCACTTAAATACATTGGGTCCTACTACATCATAGGGTGGTTTTGAGAATTCAGTGAGTTATAGGAATGCATCACATATAGAGCCTTTAGGACAATGCCTTGCAGAGTAAACACCATATAAGTGCTTGATATTATAATTATGTTCTATGTCTTATATGATTGGCAGGTCTCAAGGGAAATTAATGAAGGTTACATCAAACTTTCTAAGTGGCTTCACGTTGATGGTGGCTCTCCTCTTGGCATAAATTTTGGAAGAAAAAGGGGATTTTTGTTTGTTTGTTTGCCTCTCAACCAAGATTATGCTTGCCTCAGCAGCCATCTAGCGAAGATGGGAATGCATTGGTCCCTCTTTCTTTCTCTTTGACAAGACCCTTCAGGACTTGGTCCCTGGCACTCTCTGCTGCCCTGTCCCCACATGCCGGGCTCTGCCCTTTCCTTCACACTTTAAGCTCTTGCAATGACCAGAGTTCCTTAACTACTCCATGTTACACCATACCTCTGAAACCTTGTACATGCGAGTCATTTTTCTAGAATGCTTTCCCCCAGTGGTCTACCTGGTAGACTTCTCCTCATTTTTCAAAAATTGGCCCAACTATCACTGCCTCCAGAAAGACTTTTTTTCACCCTCCCTCTCCCCCTGCTCTTTGCTCTGTGGCATTTCTGTCTTGCTGCTCTCCTCACACTGCTACAGTTTGTTTCCTTTCATATTTGTCTCCTCTACTAGGCTGTGACTCTCTTAGGAGCAGACTGTGGTTTATTTATTTTTTCTGTACACACAGCACGTAGTAAAAGAACTGGCACCTCACAAGTATTCAATACATAATTGTTGAAAAAATATATAGTTTCTTCTACCTGCCCTCAGACTAACTTGTGCTCTCAGACTCATTCAGCTACTATTTTGCAATCTTTTTTTTTTTTTTAACCATCAAGCATTTCAGACAGAGGTGCTGATTCAATAGTCCCTACCTGTCTCACCTATGAGATACGATCAATACTCATTCTGCTTTTGAAATGAGATACAATATCAGGAGGGAAGGGGATGAAGGAAAACAGAACATAAAATGTTCTCGAGAGAGGTGCTGGGGAAGATGTCTCGTTAGCCTTTCCAGAAAAGCAGGGCCTTTAGGAGCCAGGCTCAGGGCACAGTGTTCCTTGGGAACCTCCCCAGGGTCGGGGGTTTGTGCCCTCTGTCTGCACTGCGGGAAACCAAGGTGGACAATCCAAGTGGTTCTGTTCGGGAGCCAAACCCAGCCAGTCAGCCTGTCCAACAGGCTCCTCACTGGTAAAAGGCGGGTGGCCTGTGGACTAGATTTGGTTCCCCAGATGTATTCTGTTTGGCCCACAGAGTCTTGAAAAATGTGTAAGTTAGCTGCCAATGTTTAAAAGCTAGGAGACTGTACATTTTTTAAATCACGGATTTCTGGCTTGATTTTGAGAAGAACTGGCTACAGTGGGTTCCCCTCCCTGGGAGGAGCACGTGGTGGGAGCTGAATCGTGCTGTTATCTGTAGGTGGGGCATGTATTCTGGAGTTCATCACGCTCCTCACTTCGGTCAATTTCTTTAAGTGCCTAGGCACTGTGCAACTGAGTCTGTAACCTCAGGGCTAGGCTCAGCAAGAGAGTCCAAGCTCTGATGGAAGGAGGTGGGAAATGGAAAAATCAGACCAGAATACGGAAAGAAACCCAGAACCAAGCGGCCAAGAGCTTTTTATAAGCTCTTCATTACTTAGGCCAAGGTAGGGGGGCTGCTGTGAAGAGCAGTGATAAATGGAGGCTAGAATTAATGGTTTCTAGGAAGCGTGGTGGTGGGGACCCGAGTTGATGGCTTTATGGTATGTGTGTATGTATAAATATAAATTTGTACCTCCAGCCAGGACCTCTCTTCTGAGTTCCAGACCCACATATCCAACTGCCTACTTGACCTGTCTAATGAGTATATCAAATTGAATATCCAAATTGAACCATTGATGGTTTCCCCCAAACCTGCTCTTCCTGCCATCTTTTCCATTCATTCTTCCAGTTGCTCAGGGCAACAACTTTGAGGTCACCTCTGACTCCACATTCTTTCATTCCCATGTCTAGTCCATCAGCAAATCCTGTTCTAGCTCTACCTTCAAAATATCCCAGGAATTCAACCCTGTGTCACCAGCCCCACTGCCATCACTCTGGTCCAAGCCATCATCTCTCTCCTAAATTACTGAAATAGGCCCCTAAATGCTACTGCTAATTCCGTCCACACACCCTGCTGTCCGTTCTCAACACAGACGCCAGAACGATCCTGTGAAAATAAAAGTTAGGTCATATCGTTGCTCTGCTCAGCACCTGCCAGTGAGTTCCCATTCATTCAGAGGAACAGAGCCCCTGCTGGGATCTTCAAGATCTGCCATGACCTGTGAACCACCCTCCACTCACACATGCCACCTTCATCTCTCACTACCCTCCGTGCCTCGCTCACTCTACTCCAGCCACACTGGTCTGTCTGCTGTTCTTTGAAGCTGCAGGCATATTCCCACCTGTACTTGCTGTTTCCCTGTCCAGGATGTTCTTTTCCCCCACATATCCACTAACCATCCCCCTCAATTCCTTCTGACTTTACAAAAGTGCCTCCATCTCAGGAAGGCCCTCTCTGATCACCCTACCTCAAATTCAACCCTCTTCAATAATTTACAACCCTGCCCATGACCTATTTTTCCTTCACTAAATTTTTCCTATTTTTGTTTGTAGTTTGTCACTCCCAGGTAGAACATAAGCACCTCAAAGATAGCATTTCACCAAATGTAAAATAGATAGCTAGTGGGAAGCAGCCGGATAGCACAGGGAGATCAGCTCGGTGCTTTGTGACCACCTAGAGGGGTGGGATAGGGAGGGTGGGAGGGAGACTGATTCTCCTTGCTATAGCTGATCACTGCTATAAAGCAGAAACTAGCACACCATTGTAAAGCAATTATACTCCAATAAAGATGTTAAAAAAAAAAAAAAAAGACAGGATTTCAATGTGTTTTGTTAAATACTGCATCGTCAGTGCCTAGAAGAATCCTTGGCACATAGTCCAATGAATACTGGATGATCAACAAATATTTGTTAAATAAAATGAATTCATATATATATATATATATTCTACATTCTTAAGATCATACTTACATATGATCATTCCCAGTGGGAAAAAAAATTTACCAGTTTGCCTGATAACATTAAATTTGGGGATAATATGCATAGTATTAGGCCTAAAGCTTTAAAAAGGGTAGATGTCAGGGACTTCCCTGGTGGTCCAGTGGTAAAGAATCCACCTCCCGATGCAGGGGACATGGGTTCGATCCCTGGTTGGGGAACTAAGATCCCACATGCTGCGGGGCAACTAAGCCCACCACAACTACTGAGCTCGCACCTCAATGAGAGAGCCCATGTGCCGCAAACTACAAAGCCCATGTGCTCTGGAACCCGCACACCACAACTAGAGAGAGAAAAACCAGCAAGCCACAACTACAGAGAAGCCCACGTGCCGCAACGAAGAGCCCGCGTGCCGCAACGAAAGATCCCGCGTGCCGCAACAAAGATCCCACGTGCCCAACTAAGACCCAACACAGCCAAATAAATAAATAAATAGATATTTTTTTTGAAAAAAGGGTAGATGTCACAGTATGAGTGACTAACAAAAATTCAAAAGATGGAGTAACAGTAACTTAAAACACCACATATACAATGCTGTGCAGTACAAAGCCCAGGCCTTCTCCCTTTAGATTTTGCTCTGGCCCCTTGCAAGACACAGTGGAGAGAACTCTTCATGCACAAGATGTGTCCACTCTGCACCACACTTTATTCAGCCTCTCCTTTGTCCTCCTATTTGCATCTTTTGCTTCTCTAGCTTTGGAACCTCTGTTTGTCTGGTCCTGAGGCTGCTAGCCCTGTTACCTAATGTCCTGGCTCACAGCTGATCTCCTGCCTCCAGGCTTGGCCTTGAGACCTGCTTTCCTCTCTGCTTTAGCCTGGAGGGTAGATGTTAGACAGAAAGGAACCCAGGAAAGTTTTTGGCAAAGGCCCTTGTTCTATTCAATTTTTTTTTTTCCCTTTCTCTTTTCCACCAGATTTTTGAAGTTATCTGGAAAAAACTACAAAGCTTCGTGGTGACACCTAACTATGAGAAAATAAAGTTGAAATCTTCATAACAGCTTCAGAAAAACACATGCTGAAAAAGTATGTCATGTCTGTCCAGAAAAGCAGTGTAAAGCACACTCTAAAAGGCAACAGGATGAGGAGTTACTGAAACAGTCTGGAGTCTGATGAGGAATTTACAGACCTGCAAAGGCAAGGCAGATAGCCTGGAAATCTGCCATTTTCCACCAACTTTCCCCACTGAGCCAAACGTGAGATAAGACATTGCTAATTCCATTCACATTAAAACATTTCATATCATGTTCATCATAATGGGAAATGGAAAATGGGCCATCTTGGGGTTACAAAGGTTTGTCTGGCTCCAAAACTGGATGGGGCTGAGATTTTGGTTTCAAGGCCTTAAGCAAAACATTTTGGCTGTTTGGGTGCCATCATCTTTGACACTTTGTGGTAGGCAGAATAATAGCCCCAAGAGGTCCACATTCTAATACCCGGAACCTGTGAATATGTTACCTTCCATGACAAAAGGGACTTTGCAGAGGTGATTAAGGATTCTGAGACAGAAGATTATCCTAGATTACCAGGATAGGCCCAATATAATCACAAGAGTTCTTATAAGAGGGAGGCAGGAGGGTGAGAGAGAGAAGGCAATGTGAGAACTGAAGCAGAGGCCAGAGCGATGTGGGATCAGGGGTCAAGGAACGTGGGCAACCACCAGAGGCTGCAAAAGGCGAGAAAACAGATTTCCCTCTGTATTTTCAAAATGCAGCTCTGCTAACCCACTCGAGAATGATGACCCTCCAGAACTATAAGACGGCAAACGTGTGTTGTTTTAAGCCACTGGATTTGTGGTAATCTGTTACAGCAGCAACAGGAAACTAATACACATCTCTTCTCTCACTCTCACATCCAGTCCTTCAGCATTTCATGGCTGAGAATGTCCTGAATGTTCTAGCAACCAGGCTAAGGTAGAGACAGGGAAGTGTTTTGTGAAATCGCAGCTCATTTTGTGGCAGTTCTTCATCGTCTACAAAGGTACAGTCTTACAAACAGCCATGGCTAGGTCCACCAGAGCCTGTGGGAAATGCCAGACTCAGTAATGCAACTCATGTGCTCAATGAGTCACAAAGATGGGCTTCAAGCCAGGTCTGGGTGGGTCACACTGATCACCTTTGGCCACCCCACACCCTCTCTGTCACTTATCCACTCTTTACCAGAACTTTTAAAGAATAGTTTGGATCCACTCGAAGAGAAATCCAGTATGAGTGAAAGTATTATTCACTGACCCCATGATGCTATGTTACTACCATCCTTTCTTATCTTCTTACCGAAATCTTACTCTTCCCCCTCTGGCTCTTACTGGACTTCTAACCTCTTCTCCTCCTCCAGTGAAAGCTTATTTTCAAGACAAGATCTGGTAAACTCATTCACTATAAAGTACACGATGGCTGTGACATTTAAACCATACCTCCAAGGGGTATTTACTTTTTAACAAAGATCACAAGACTGTAAACTCAAGAACACAGTCTATATTCAAGTTCTTTTTCATTGGTATCCCTCATCCCTAGTACCATGCCTGGAATTTAGTTGGTCTTGGATCAACACTTATTGAATGAACGAATGAAACCATACCAACAGAGAGAACACCTATACTATCTGCTATAAATGTTAGCACTTCCTATGATATGGAGATAAAACCTGTTTTCATGACTGCCCTAAAACAAACAAAGCCTTGGAATAAGGCATACTAAAGGGGACCACTACTCCAACGTTACCTTAGCTTTCAAATCACCTTTTAAAACAACAATTTAATTACTTTAGTGATGATGAATCTTTTCTAAAAATGGAGAATATGAGTGCAGAAGGATCATGTGACTTGGGATATAATATTGCCACAGTAAACTGAGAAACAGAGAACAAGGTTCTAAACTTTCAGTTTGACTGAAAAGGGGGCCCAGACCTCTAAGTTACCTTATAGCTTTGATTAGCATTCACAGAGTCTTCAGCTACTCAGAAGAACCTCAAAGTACCAGACAACTCTAATAGTCCAGTAGCAAATGCTCCTAGGTCATTGTTAAAAACTTGTCATTGGCTAAGTCTTAACAAATCCTGAACAAACCTAGGGTTATAACCTAGGGTCAATGGAGGGTTTCCATGTGGTCTGTGGGCCTTGTTAAATTTTATGCAAAATTTTATAGTTATGGGCATGTGAGCTGTTTTAAAGGAATGATTCTGAACAAGGAAGGTTTAAAATCCACTGCTTTAAGAACAGGTTCTAGCCATTATGTCTTCTTAATGTACAAATCCTTACACTGGTACCTTTTTTGGTGTCACTGTCTCAAAAAAATCATCTTTTCATTCAGTCAGTTGGTCACTGTATTAGTTTTCTATTACTGCTTTAACAAATTACCATATACTTGGTTGCTTAAACTAATATAACTTTATTATAAATTTTATATGTTTATATTATAAATTTATTATATGACAGTTCTGAAGCCTTTCTGGGCTAAAATCAAGGTATTGGCAGGGATGTGTTCCTTCTGGAGGCTCTAAGGAAAAGAAAATCCATTTCCTTGCCTTTCCCAGCATCTAGACGTTGCCCAGCAGTCCTTGGCTGGTGGTCCCTCCCATCTTCAAGGCTAGCAATGGCTCACCAAGTTTTTCTTTTTTTTTTTTAAACATCTTTATTGGAGTATAATTGCTTTACAGTAGTGTATTAGTTTCGGTAGTGCATATATGTCCCTGCCACTCTCTCACTTCGTCACAGCTTACCCTTCCCCCTCCCCATGTCCTCAAGTCCATGCTCTAGTAGGTCTGTGTTTTATTCCTGTCCTACCACTAATCTCTTCATGACATTTTTTTTTCTTAGATTCCATATATATGTGTTAGCATACGGTATTTGTTTTTCTCCTTCTGACTTACTTCACTCTGTATGACAGACTCCAGGTCTATCCACCTCATTACAAATAACTCAGTTTCATTTCTTTTTATGGCTGAGTAATATTCCATCGTATATATGTGCCACATCTTCTTTATCCATTCATCTGTTGATGGACACTTAGGTTGCTTCCATGTCCTGGCTATCGTAAATTCACTGAGTTTTTCTTACTTCAAATTCCTCTGCCACTGACTCCTCTGCCTCCTTCCTCCACATGTAAAGGATCCTTATGATACACTGTGCCCACCAGGAAGATCCAAGTAATCTCCCCATCCCAGTCAACTGACAGCAACCTTAATTCCATTTGCAAAACCTCAAGTCCCTTTTGTCATGTAACATAACACATTCACAGGTTCCAGAGAGTAGGATGTAGACGTCTTGAGGGACCATTATTCTACATGCCACAGTTACTTAACACGTTCCTTGAGTACCCATTTCTTTCTTTTTTTTTTTTTCACATCTTTATTGGAGTATAAATGCTTTACAATGTTGTGTTAGTTTCCGCTGTACAACAAAGTGAATCAGCTATATATATACATATATCCCCATATCCCCTCCCTCTTGCGCCTCCCTCCCACCCCCCCATACCATCCCTCTAGGTCATCACAAAGCATCGAAGTGATCTCCTGTGCTATGGAGCAGCTTCCCACTAGCTATCCATTTTACATTTGGTAGTGTATATACGTCAATGCTACTCTTTCACTTCATCCCAGTTTCCCATTCCCCCCCACAACCCCGTGCCCTCAAGTCCGTTCTCTACATCTGCGTCTTTATTCCTGCCCTGCCACTAGGTTCACCAGTATCACTTCTTTAGTTTCCATATATATGCGCGTTAGCATATGGTATTTGTTTTTCTCTTTCAAAAAGATACATGTACCACAATGTTCACTGCAGCACTATTTACAATAGCCAGGACATGGAGTACCCATTTCTATTATGAGGTTTTGTAAGGGATTTTGAAAAAAAACTGTGTTTCACATAGTCCTTACTCTTCAGGAGAGAACAATAAAGATGATTAACAGCTGCTACTGTTGAGCATTTACTGTATGCCAGGCTCCTTTCTAAACACATAATATGACTTAACTCATTTAATCTCGCAACCACCCCAGGAGTTAGGTAGTACTATTACCATCATTTTAGAGAAAAGGAACCTGAGGCACAAAGAGACAATGTTCCTTGCCCAGGTCACACAGCTAGTTTGGTGGCAGGATGGGTTTTAAATACAGGCACTCGGGGGCTTCCCCTTCCCCGGTGGCGCAGTGGTTGCGCGTCCGCCTGCCGCCGCAGGGGAACCGGGTTCGCGCCCCGGTCCGGGAGGATCCCACATGCCGCGGAGCGGCTGGGCCCGTGAGCCATGGCCGCTGAGCCTGCGCGTCCGGAGCCTGTGCTCCGCAACGGGAGAGGCCACAACAGAGGGAGGCCCGCATACCACCAAAAAAAAAAAAAATACAGGCACTCGGACTCTGGAACCCAAGCTCTGAACCTCTATGATCAGTTTGTTCTTTAATATAACTTTAAGAAAAAAAGGCATTAACTGGGTAAACAAAAACAATATAAACTGTAGAAATAACATAAACCTCCAAGCAAAAACAGGACAATGGAAAGGAAGACAAACAAGTCATAACAAGGAATGTTATAAAGACTGGCCCATATTATAGATGTATGTGGACCATTCAATGAAAATAATCAATGAATAGGCATTGTCACCAATGTTCCTTTAAAATAATGTTTGTCATAAAAATAACTGAAGTTTTCACAGGGTGTATAAATTACAGTTCAGAAAGAAGCCTGCAAAATTTAATGGCATCCTGCATTCAATGGACATCCGACAACTCTAAAATATGTGAGCGCACACAAAAGATCACACGGTCAGCTCAGACTGGAAAGAGATGGCCTTAGCCAAACCCCAGCACTACGAAAAAGATGCACCTCTATTCTCGAATGAAAATACATACCAGGTCACTCATTTTGTTTGTAGGTTTGAAGCTACCAGAATGAAATTAAGTATGCAAAATTCAAGGGTGACTGCTTCTTAGACATGGAAATTGTGTCTGTTGAATGCAACTCTACAGGGGAAAAAAAAAAAAGAAGAGCTAGAGTATATTGTTTCTCAAAGGGAGAAAGCAGCTGTGATGCTGGGAGAGTGATTTAGGAAGGCTTCCTGGCTGTGCACATAAAAGGATGAGAAGAAGTCTGGTCAGATGAGAATAAGAGCTGGCCACTAAACTAGAGAGAAGGTTAGGAAAATACAAAGGAATTTTTTTTTTAAGTAGCTTTTAAAGGAAGACTGGAAGAAAGGGTAAGAAAAGAGAAATTCCCATTTTAAAGTCCCATCTCACTTTAATTCTGACTATAAAAATGACAGCAAGGTCCTGAATCTATTCTCTCCCAATGATGTCCTCATAAAATGTCACAGTTTTACAAATCTGTTCACAAATCCAAGGATGAATGTCCTTGCTGGCATCTCTCAATCCCAGCCTTGGGTCTCAAAGTCGAAGTGTGCCCTTTCTGCTCCTTACACAATCACTGGGAATTGCATGATTCAGAAACAAATACACTGGAGGGAAAAGTTGCTGCTGTTTGTGTAAGGAAAAGTAGTTTAGGCTTCAAATTATTGACTAATATTATTAGTAATAAAAATAAATACTTAAACTGCAATAACCCGAAGACACACAATGAGAAACTCAATTAGTAAGATGATTTGTGTGTATAGGAATCATGATCTTTTGCCAGGATAAAAGGTGAACAACAGGGCTTCCCTGGTGGCGCAGTGGTTGAGAGTCTGCCTGCCGATGCAGGGGACACGGGTTCGTGCCCCGGTCCGGGAAGATCCCACATGCCGCGGAGCGCCTGGGCCCGTGAGCCATGGCCGCTGAGCCTGCGTGTCCGGAGCCTGTGC